>NW_005054315.1:9133732-9193334 GCF_000277835.1 Geospiza fortis
TAAAACTGTGTCTTCCAATTACCTTTTTTTTCTGTTTAATGACAGGTTGAAGCTGTTTATTACTTTGTTGTGGGGGATGTTCCAGTGAACACAAAGCAGCTACTCCTTGAGAAAGTTTCAGATGTCTCCTGTCCAGTCAACATGGTGTCTTTCAATGCTAGGGAAGATGAAACTATTATTTTTCTGAAGGAGTTGAGCCACTTGGCCTCTGGCAGGTATGACAAAGAAGGACAGTAAAGATGACAGTATTCATGAAGTTCTTTGCTGTTAGAAGTGATATTGGGACATACCTGAGTGTAACTCATGAGGAAAATGAGACAAAGCCGTTCAGTAAGTGATCTGGGTATATGGAAATAGTCTTAAGATATATGACAATG
This sequence comes from Geospiza fortis, assembly GCF_000277835.1. Lineage (NCBI taxonomy): Eukaryota > Metazoa > Chordata > Aves > Passeriformes > Thraupidae > Geospiza > Geospiza fortis. Next base: position 9,134,110 of record NW_005054315.1, read on the forward strand.
CAGGCCCTTCTTAAACAGTCCAGATTTTTTTCTGCATATGTTCTCACTGGCTTGCAGAAAGGCTATTCACTTTTTATGCCCAAAATCATCTGTCATCTGCCTCTCTCTTGAAGTCTGAAAAAATCTGTTCAGGGGAAATGGTCACAGCATAAACTGAAATAAACTTTTGTTGTGTTGCTTTGTACATTAGTACAAAGCATTACATTACTATCCACAAGCACCAGAAAAAGAGCTAGAGTTTTGTTGGGTTAAGTGCCGTAGAGACAAGTACTGAAAAGGAGATGCCTGTCCTAAATGAACAGCTCATGGAATAACAGAAAAATGATGGGGTGTTATTCTTCAAGCCTGGTTGTGTGGAAAAGCAATTCTGTAACATGCTCTCTAGCATCCTTTTGGTATGGTTGGTGAAAATTAATATATTCCACATGCCTTTTGTCTGCTTTTCCTGGGAATCAGCCATATGGTGAGAATCAGCCTTTAGTAGAAATGAATAAGATTACTTAAATCTTGATTCTGTTATCAAAATAAGGAAAACAAATGAACAAATACAAGACCCACAAGACCAAACTCATGCTCAACAGGAGTCAGTAGGTGTTTCTCTGCTTAACAGAAGTCACCATACACTTTCAGACTTGTGAAATTGCTGCTAGCTTTTTCTGTTTCACTGTTGTTTGTGCAAGAGTGGGAAGCCCTCCAACAGTAGAAATCTCCCAAATGACAGCAGAGCAATTGGTAAGATGACAGCTGCTTAGCTCTTTTGTAGCCATCTGTGTTTAGAAATAGCTTTTAGGAGATGGGAGAGTCTGCCAAAAACAAGACTGGGAAAGTGTTATGTTTGCTCTGGTCTGATGTGTGTTTAAAATGATTGTGGTCATTTTAGAAGCATGGTACCTCTATGGTACCAGATACATTGCCAGTCACTATCCCTCATTTTCTTTTGGCAGTGTTTATACCTTCTTTATTAAAGGAAAGTGAGTGTTTATTGTATGATATAGACAGAGGCAAAAAGGGTTGTGGCAGGGAGCTAAGAGGATTTTTTTTGTTTGATACTATTCTCACTGTCATCTTTTTGCATGAGTCTAGCTTTTGTGCAGAGACTTACAGTGCCTGATAATAACTTGCTGGTGGATGATTGCCCAACAACTGTGTATAAGTTTAAGTCAGCTTTCCCACAGGAACAGCCAAGTTCATGGGCTTTTCATGCCTTGAACCTGTTTCTAGTGTACTTCTGTTTTAGAAATGCATCTTTCTCCTGCTCTGAGAGCTTCTCTGTTTTGACAATGAGGATAAATAAAGTCTGCTTGTCATCCTGATTTGTATGTCCATAATGAAATAAATGTTCCTGCTAGGCTTTCAACTGGGAGGATAATCTGATAAAAAGGTGTTAGTGTCATCTCAGACATCTCAAATTACATGCCTGCTCAGCCTCTTAAAAGCATTAATTAAAAATAAATTTCCAGGAAATTGAAGAGTAAGGTGCTTTGCAGTTAGTAGTATCAAAAAGAAAGAATATTCTACATGAGAAGACTTCAGAAAGTACATAAATGTATATAAAAAGCTTGAAAATATTAATCTTAATTAATATAATCTTATTGTAGTGGAAGCTTTAGATATAATTCTGTAGTTGTGTGTATGAAAAACACCTCTTTAAAATTAGAGAAATATTTATGTATTTTGTGTACTGGTTGAAACTCATTTTTTATTACAGATTCCATGCTTTTGCTGAGAAGAATAACTGTAGAGATGCTACTGGACCTGAACTAAAATATGAAGAGGATGGAAAAGGATTAATTGCCTTGAACTCTGGAAAAGTGAAAGGGAGAAGGCCACTAGGTAGACAATATAAACCCCAAGATTCCACTGATATTATCAGGAACATGTCAGAATAGAAATGTTGTTGAGGAACTTGATGAATATAAAATCAGAAGAAACCTGTAGGTGTGGGTGGGGTGAGGACAGGACTGCTCTGGAAATGGAAATTTCTCTGTGTGGGAAGGAGAGGGCAAGGAAAAGAGAAAAATGAAGAGAGTAGAGGATGTGCATGTGAGAATGAAAGAAAAGTGAAAAAAGGGAGAATATAATTTATTCAGGAATATGAAGAATGGTACTTGTGTGCTTATGCCAGTGACCTTGTGGAAATGTATGGAGAAATGGTTAAAAGGAAGAGGAATGGTGTGGCAGACCATATGATACAACAGCCAACATCAGTATAGGCCAAGTTCATTGGTAATATAAGGGGATTAAATCAACATAAGGCTTACTTGCTTGTCCCAAGAATTTGTCACAAAGGCAAAAAGCACAGTAAAATGACCATAAAGAAGGCAATGCAAAGTGGTGGTGGGTGGATTGATAGAAAAAATACCAGGAGGAAACAACCAAACTAAACAGTTTCACTGGTGGGTGGAGCTGGGCAGAAAGCTCAATGTGTTTCATATTAGTCACAGTGCTACTTCCTCTGGGTAAGTGTTCAGTGGGGGACTGGACTGTGGTTTCAGCCAGGGTGGGAGGAGAGGGGCTTGTGATGTGAAGTGAGTCTTTGTGTGTCAAATCTGATGTCTTTCTCAGCAGAAGAGTTAAAAAAAATATTTCTTTTAGGCATCAGAAATCTTAAGATGTCTTTAGTCTAGTGGCTCGACACACCTACCCCCTTCTCTGCCTTTGTGCTAGGGGCATTAGTGTTCCCCCAAAGGTGGAACAATGTTATCCTCACTGTTAGGGAATGTATGGCATAAGGTGGATTTGGTGTCTCATGTAAGGCTGTTTGTCAGTCTTGGACTGAGTGGCCCATATTTGGGTCGTAATGAAGTTTCTTGCATACTAATCTATCCTTCACTAGGACCATGATTATTACAGCACAAGAGAAAGAACCATTGTGGGGGGCAGAAATAAAGGAGTGAGTTATCACCTGCTTTTTTGAGTCATGAAAGGACACTCATGGCTCACCCATGCAGAGTTTAGAAACCAACAGCAGAGTCTGCTTCTAAATGCTGTTGTTTCATACTAATGCAGAGCAGTATAATGATTGCCTTCAGTCTGCTGTGAGTGCTTTCTTGCTGTACCACATTTGGGGGTGTGCATGGGAGGAGCTGCCTCCCTCTTCCCCTGGGGCAGTCAGCCTGTTTCAATAGATGAGCCTAGAGCTCCTATATGACTGAAATTACTTCCTCACCACTGTTTCTAAAGCTGAAGGCTGAATAGCTTTAATCACTCAAAAGGGCAGTAATCCCCTAGAAGTGCATTGTCAGTTGTGTCTTATTGCTATTATGGAGTAGAATTTACACATTAAAAAGGAACACAATTAGCTTTCTGCATTTACTGAGTATTACAAGCACAGCCGTGACATCACTGGCAGCCAATTGGAGTGTTTCAGTCATATGCAGAATCTTAAGTCCTTTCAGAAAAGAAAACACATTGAAGACATTATTCTGGTCTGTGTCTGATTTCTCTTGTTTCAGAGACTCCTTCAAGGGCGTAGTAATAAGGCAATAAAAATAAAAGTGTCGATTACTCACTAATGGGCTCTGAAACTGGTTCTTGGATATGTGGCATAAACTACGTAAGGAAATAAATAGAGAATGAACCAGAGATTTAATCCTCCAAATGTGATGTTTCTAAAAACTTAAGGGAGGCACAGGAATATTTTGATTATGCTCCTTTTTGCACCACAAATGCGACAGCTGGAGGGTGAAACTCATAACCATGTTATATGGACTGGAAAAGCTGTTTTAGCAACATCTGATAGTTTCTGGGTATCCACTGAATATCAGCATTTTGCAAATACTGGATATTTTTATGGTGATTCCTTTTCGTCTGCTTAACAAAACAAGTCAGAACTATTTAAAATTTTAGATAAGAGCTCAATTCTCCCCTCTTTTGCATCTTGAGTAGACATTTAGAAAGCTAGTGTGATAAACTAACAATTTTTTGACACTCATTTTGAGTGGGTACTCAGGATCAAAACAGGTGTAACTCATTAAAGAATTAAGGTCCTTTTGCTGGCAGCCTCAGATTTACTTCTGGCAGAGAAATGCTTTTACATAAAGCCTTATTTCACCAATGTGATTATATCTCCTCATCCAGCACTAATTTTCCTGTTATCACTTCTGCCTACATTCTTTGTGCAGTTTATTCATCTGTAAAAAGCTGTAGAATTAAGCAATCTTGTTATGTAGTTAAAATTATAAGTGGAAAGGAAGTAGCATTTAAGTTGGAAGTCGAAGACATAGAGGGCAAGGAATGGTGGAAGCTGTGAAGAAAAGATGTCTTTCTGAAAAAGGACACATTTGTGTCATCTGCTTGGAGTAACAGGGTGATAAGTGCTACATAGTGCTTGAAAAGCAACAGTGCTTTGAACTAGATCCTAAAATGAATAGAGGGTCCTTGGTGGCTGACACAGAAACAGTAAATTTCTGTGTAGTGGTTTCTGTGTGGTGGAATAGATGAGCTGGCAAATGTGGAGAAAATGCAAATTGACTGAAATCTGGATTTTACTGATGTGATAAATCCAAATTGTCTGACCTCCTTGTGAACAATATAAGGCTCTGTTCTTAGGTGTGCTTGATTTTTCACATTTGGGGAAATATGATAGGGAATATTTCAGGTTATTGTGTGTAAAAAAGGAAAGTGTAAGAGCGTCATTCTCCTGTATGACATTGAAGTCAATGAACTCTGTGCTGTTTATGTACACTGACGTGAGAAAGATTGAACCCTTCCTTTGGAGAGCCAGAGTAATGACTGAAGAGTAGCTACTTTTCCTAGAAGCTGTAGCGAAGATTATTGCCTCTGCTTTTTTCTTGCATGTGCTTTGTCTAGTTTTAGCAGCCTAACCTTGGCCTAGCAAATCTCTTTGCTAATGTGTAGAGAATGATGCAGATAGCTGTTCTGTGATACCACATGGGATACAAAGTTCATTTGCTTTGTCCATTTGCCCAGTGGAAAAAGGGCAGGATTGGGCTGCAATCAGTTGCAGTGCTGTTTAACCTGGCAGGTATGCAGGTAAAAGCTGTGGACTACCCTCTTACGCTTCTTTGTGCTTTCATTCATCCCCCTCTAAGTGGAGATTTTTAAAATCGATGCTTAAGGGTATATTGCTGTGTGCTGCTGCCACGTGGAGGCTGAGAAAGGGACTGGCAGTGAAGAAAATCAATTTCCCCATCTTCCCTTGCCAGCAAATTCATTTTCAGATAGATCCTATTTCATTATATTTGGATTTACTTGCTTCCACGGTTTAAGTCAGATATTCAGACAAGTAAGAAATGCTTCTGTTTTCCATGATTTGCTTTTGTATTGGTATTTGCTTCCTGTTTCAAAGATCTTGTAGGTATTTTGGATATTTTGTAGGTTTTTTGTTTTTTGGTTTTTTTTTTTCAAAGCAGGATTATTTCATTAGCAGTATGGAAATCAGATTGGTTACAGTGACTTGTAAAACCGGGTGAGTTTGTTTGTGGGGAGGTACATGTGGAAAAGCTGCTTCTTTTGAGATTGTCTGCCAGTTAAATAACTGGGAAATGGAAATGAGGGCAGTTATGAGTTTCCATGTACACGTGCAAGTGTGGCTGTGTTTTTGCTTAGGTCTAACATCTTGCTTCTCAGTTCATGGGTGTCAGCAAAATGCTTCTGCCCCTTGCCACAGGCTCTCCCCACAACCTTCCTCATCCTCTTCCTCTTTCCTAGACCCTCCCTTATGCAGAGCAGAAACGCCTTTACCTGCGGGCAGGGCACTCCTGGAGCATTACCAAGGGTGAGGTGCTCTGCAGGGTCAGGATGGCTTTGGGGAGAGCCAAGGGAAGCTGACTGTGCTTGGCCCAGGCTGGACATGTGCAGCAGGTTGTTCAGGCCAGTCCTCTTGTGTGTGACAGGTGGCCACCCTCCTGCCATTGCAGTGGGGCGGGTTTTGAATCAGAACTGAGGGGTCCCCAGAGGTCTGGCTCTTACACTGCCACCCAGAGCAGCTGGGAAGGTGCTTCATGGCAGGGGGAGCCAGGAGGGCCCTTTCTCTCCCTGGATAAAGTAATTTTTTAAGACAAGATTATTCCTGGGACATGAGTGCCTGAATGTGTACAAGAGACAATGGCTTGGAGTGGTTATGAACTGCACCCTCCAGAGGGGTGACTTTCTTTGGTTGGTGGTCCCCCAAAAATGGCACATCTGAGGTGTGAGCAGAGGGAATTTAAACAAAGTGAGGTGCATGCTTTTTTGGTCATTTACCAGAGAAGTGCTTTGAGGGATGGGCCACAGCTGAGAGCCACATCCAGAAGATGTGCTGCTTTGCATGTAGGTTTTGATTTTGGGGGTTCCATTTTGAAAGACACAGGCCACTCCTTAGCTGTAGGGGAAAAGAGACTGAGGCAGAGGCGCAGTTGAGCTTCCTGTGTAGAGAGAGAAAGCTGCTATGGATATCACTGCTTGCAAACTTCTGTCCCAGTTGAATCCTAGAAAAATGTTGTTGGAAAAAAGGTTTTGAGCAGCTGGAATTTTACAATGTATAGTTCTTGGTGCCTGCATTTGTCCTGTGTAGCAAATGACATCAAGCACACTTGCTTTGAAAGGCATGCTGTGCTACAAGCATAAATGAGGAAAAAATATCTTCTCATGTAATACCAATTCAATTCACCTATCTTAATGGGGACAGTAACAATAATCCTGTAAAACTGATAAGTCCATAGCATCAACTTAAGGGGAAAGGAAGCAATACAATGATATAATTGTTATTGATTTAGAGGTAGTTAAGTTTCTTTAAATATTTCTTTAAATATTTTCAAATTATTAAAAATATTTTAAAATGTTAACATGTTCATAAAATTAAATCTGGATGACAGTAATTGACAGCTTGTGGAGGATATCAAGATTTATTTGGAGACAGCACCACTGGAACTGCATTCTTAACAGCCTTAAACTTAGCACTACGTTCATGTATGGTGTGAATGCATGTGTTTGCATTTCTGGGGAGAGATTGCTTATAAAATAAAAGTTAAATTCTTTCTGAAATATTTGAAGGGAGTATTTTTCTTAAGTTTAGCAGGTAATGATTACAGACTGTGGGGTTTTTTTTTCTCCCTTTTGTGTTTTATGTTGTGGAATTATCTGCCTTACTGAAGCTTTTTGTGATTTGGGAGATGTTGATCTTTTTCCTAATGGCTGCAACAGATGTTTTGAAATGCAGGAAGGTCCCAGGAGATGGCAGTGTACAATAGCACAATTCAAAATACTTGTTGGAAACTGAAAGCATTTCACAATTAAAATCGAGTTATTATTTGTATAATTTTAGTATTTTTAGTATTGGTATTATTTCTTTCAGAAAGTTTATCAAAGAACTGTCAGCCTACTTTTGTAGATAAATTTTCGATCTTACCTTTCATACAGTGAACCATCACTGAATATTAGCTGAACCACTGGATGGTAAGATATAGTTTGCCTTGTTCAGCATTTCTACATGCAATTTATTAATAGGTTGTGATCTGCAATAGTTCGTAACCTGCATTTGTGGTTAGTATTGCTGATGATTCAGTTTCTTTTAGGTTTTTACTGTAACAGTGCACACGGTTTCTCTGCATTGTCCAGTATTGCAGTTTAAACTCTGAGAGTAGCTTAATTTACACATTTTTAATAGCAGTCCTACTGCTTAGGTATACAAGGTGTCTCAATTTTAGTAGTTTATTTTATGAAATAAATAAATATTTTATTATTTTCATCAAGAAAGACATATCTGTTGAAATTGAGAAAACCTTGTCTCAATTCCAGCTTTGTATCTTTCTAATTCTTTTTGAAAATACAGCTTGGTAGTAAATTTTTTTTGGTAACATTTGTTTATGACTGTTGAAGATTGTTGGGAGGAAAATAAATTTATCTTTAGCAAAATTTCATTAGATAGTCATCAGGGAAAGAAGATTTAAATAAAATTAATAATGTACTTTAGGATATGGGAAGAGTCAAAATTGTCTTCTCTTTAAAATGTCAAAAGTGGGTTTACTCTTTGGAGCCAAGTTTTCCAATGAAGTCCAGGGGGCAGCAAGTGAATTTCATTGTGGATTTTCCTTATTATTTTCCAAGAGTGTTAAAAAGTATTTGCTTCCACTGTGGGAACAATCTGTGGCCAGATTTGGAGGTTAGCTCCAATATACTAAACACCTCTCATATCCTGGAGCCAGGTTTGAGTCTTTTTTTTTGAAGTCTGTCAGGGAACAGCATTTTTCATTGCAACGGGATCTCAAGAAAACAAGGTTATATGGCAAGATCTGGGTATACCAATGACTTTGTTGTGATTGAGGAGTTACAAATAACTGAAATTATATAAAAATGTGAAGTTCTGTTTGTTATTTCTCTTGCAGTAGCTGGTGTCTGTGAAGATGTGTTTTTGATCTGGAAGGAGCTGGAGGAAGCCAGGAGTACAGTGAGACAAGTTCAGGAAATGTTACCAGAATCTGACCAGTCTGCTTCTCAAGATGGTATTATTTATGTTTCTTTCAAGACAGCTACCATTGTATTAATGATCAGCATCTTTTTGTGAACAGTTTTGATTGCACATTGGTTTGGGGATGATTTTCTCCAAAATGTCTGTTTACAGGGTATAGCACCTATATGTCTATATAGCACTATAATAGTTATCTGAACTTAGGATTGCTTAAAACTTTCCAAGTCTCTGTTTACTATGGCTTAAACTTGTTAAACTTTAACAGCTCAGGCTAAAACACACCATTTTTAGTTTACCAGTGACTAGGTTTAGAAGTTACCTGGATTTTAGGTTATGGAAATTATTTGGGGGGTTTTTTGTGATCTCTTCCTGTCTGCCTGAACCAGTAAATCTTCCATTTTTTCTACACAATGCTGAGGAAATACCTTATCCTTCTCCTATCACAGTCTTCTTGGGATAGCCTCCAGCCTGGTAGCTAGTTCATTCCACATAAAGGGAAGAAGCAGGGGGTTTGCATTTTTGTCAAGGGCAGAGATCTGAAAACAATTCAGAATAAGGACTCTGACAACTCCTGTCTTAAGAAACATAGAGGAATACCTACATTTGTTCATTCAGTCCATGGTTTCTGCCATTATGTCTGGCCAAGAACATGACTCATTTGTTGTTCTGTGCATATTGATTGGATTAAACCCTGTTGGAGACAGAAGCGTAGCTGGTTTCTGAGGTTCTGTTCTGGAAGGCTTTAACAAGGGACAGTGAGAGGCTACTCAGTCCTGCAAAAATGGGGATGCTCTATGTAAAGCATGTGGAATAAAGAAAACAACAGTTTTCTTTTCAAACCTGTGTGAGCACATTTGCAACACTTGTTGTTCTAAGAACCACAAGTAATCATAAAGCAAAGTTTTCCACATGAACAGGCTCTGATTGTGCACCTGCCCTGATGTTGGCTGATCTCTGTGTGTGTAAGGGCAGTAGATGCCTCCAGAGGTTTATTTACAGGCTCAGGATCTCACTACTGTGGTCATTGTAGCTGCATCTAAACTGAGTAGACATTTATACCACCTTGGTCCACCAAATTAAAGTGTGACAGAATAAATCCACCCTGCTGTGGGACCCACTGCATTGTCATTTGGTCTAGGTGTGATTTATTGGGATAGTGATGAGTCAGTGGGGAATCCTGAATCCTATTGTTTTATTTGTGTTATCTGTATACTGGTGTCCAGAGTTGTGCAGGTCCCTACCTTAAGATAGTCCTTAGAAAATCTGTGAAACAGTATGACATTGTAGTTTGTCTTTTACTTTAAATAGCCATCTCTAAACAGATTAATGTTATTGTCTTGACTGCATTTTCAATTATATCTTCAGTTGTCTCATTTTCTCAAATGAATCTCCTTGAAGTTAGACATCTTATTCAGGATTACTTTCTGGCATTTTGTAATTCAGCTACTAAGAAAATTTGTTTTAAATGTTGATCCTCTCACTATTTATTGTCTTTGCTCCCTGTCTTCTGGTGGTTTTCTTCCAATTACAAAGAAATGTGTTGCAGTGAGTTTTCTGATAAGAAAAAACCCTACAACCAAAGTACAGACTATTAAAAATCACTCAGAAATATCTGTTCACTCCAATGCTGTCAGAGCAAGTAGAGCAAGTTTGAAAATGTTGATTCCAGTATCAGTCTGGTTTTGACAATAGCTTATCCAAAATGAGCCATGTTATATAGGAGATTTTGTTTGTTTATTTTCTTTATTAGCAGACAAAGGTGATCATCCATTATCAAAACATATAACTGATGAATATTTGACTTCTGAGAAGTGGTTGCAGACGTATGGCTTGAAAGCTCAGAAACTCACACTGTATGATGCACTTGCTGATAGTGTTTTTCAGCATGTAAATGGACCTGTTGACATAAACACTAAAGCAGAGGATGAATGTTCACAAACTGATGCTGTGAGTATTGTTCCTTTTCCCTCATGTCCTATGAGTTGTTTGTTTTTTCTTTTAAAGCTTGAAAACTTGGTTGATGGATAAATTGATAATATAGTGTATAGCATTGTTGTTTTGTATTTTTTGTTAAAATCAGATTATTAATTATTGAGACAGAATAACAATGTCTCAAAGAGCTTTTTGAGAATGACTGCTTTAAGGACTTCTTGCTGGTTCACATATATTCTAAAAGGAAGAATCAGGACTGGCTTAATCAATGCCTTGGTTTTCTTTGTATTTCTGTGGGCTGGGACAAAGATTTCATGTTATCTTTAGAAGATGTGTTAGTCTCAGATGCTGCAGTGTCCTCTAGTTTGTTAAGAAAATTTGGATTAATTAGTCTTCTATTTGTTTTTCTCAAGCTTTACTATTGACTGTTTGGTAAGCTTCTGGTTTTTACTAGCTGCAAGAATAAAACCACTTTCTATTGAATCTTTCTAGGAGCAAATTCTGTGAACACCATATCTCATGCTTATTTCTACTCCTGTTCATGTGCAACAAGCATGTATCTTTGAAGTTTATTCCCCAAATATTAAAGGCACTGCAAAATAGTATGTTTTTCACATGAAATGTGTTTTTCTTTTTTGTAGGAGACAAAGAGGAAGATAATTCATGCAAGATACTGTGACAAGTTTGTACATACCCTCTGGAAAGATGGATCTGTAGTTCATGTACATGTTACTACAGAAAAGTATAAGCAGTACAAAGAGAAAATGAGGACAGCTCTCAGACAAGTGGAAGGAAGGTTTGTGTTCTTCCACATAAAATCAGTTTGATCTCTTTACATGACTGTTGAAAAGTTTGACATTTACTGTCATAATAAGTTGAAGTGGTTGGTAAACTGACAGCAGCAGTACTAAGCCAGAAGTCTGTTTAAATCAGAATCTTGTATGTTGGGTTTCTTAGTAGCCATAGAAGAAAACTGATGAAGATTTTGAACTTTTGTTCTCCTTCTGAAACACAGGTGTGAAAGTCAGTTTGCACATTTTTGAATTACTGCTAAAAGTGCCAAAAAGTATTGGGACTATAAGGTGGCAGACAACTTCAAGAACCATCAATAAAACTTAGTAAACGTTCATCCTGTGTACCTAGGATCCCTTGTGACACCAAGAAGCACAGCTTAGCTTGTGCCTGTGCTGATGGTGGTTATCTGCCCTTTTGGCAATTTTGTGTTGAAGACAAGTTTGAACAGTCTAGATCAGAGTCAGTAATGCACATGATCACATGTGTAATTTACATTTCCGCAGCCATATGGACACAGGTTTTGTATGACATCCACAAAATAATCGGTAGTCTAAGGAAAACCTATTGTAGAACAGAAAAAAAATGTTGCCCTCTGGTTTGTATAGTAGGACAACAAGATGCCTCGCTGAAAAAAGAAGGATGCGAACCTTTATTTTATTGGTGCATTTTTCATTTTATTTCTCCTTCCCTACCAAAAATATAACAATCTGATTATATTTAGCAAGGTCAAACATGGTTGTGTTATTCCTTCTAGTTTATCTTTATCTTACTTCTAGTTTATCTTCATCTTACTGTATTTAGGATAACATTTACATACTATCAAAGGAAAATTTGAGATAAGCAGTTTTGGTGAGTATGAATTTTTGAAATCCAGGTCAAGATTGCTGTTTTGAATGTTTCATCTGAATGTTAAAAAGTCTTGGTAGACCTCATCAAACACTTTGGGTGAAATGACTAATGACAAAATATAAATCAGTTGCTACTGTAGCAGTATCCTTATATTTCCATGTTATAATTTTTCTGAAATCTTCTGTGGAGATGAATATTTTTCCCAGGGCCATGCCATTCCATGTGTTAAATGTCTCTGTTTCAGTGTAGATAAGTATTTTATTACTCTCAAGGGAAATCAGATTTGGACTTGCTGCATCCATTACTGAGGAAATGTTCTTGTGCAGAACAGTATGTATGCATGTATTTAACTGACTGGCACATTCTAGTCCTTTTTAAAATGTAAATCAAACTCTGTATTTAAGGCTCAAGGTCCACAAACCATTGAAGCATCTGTGTTATATGAAGGCTCTTTGAAGTGCTTAAGTTCCTTGGAGAAGAGATTCTCAAGTGGTTTCCTGAGAAGGGAGCCATAGTAATATAGACTTAAATGATTTTCTGAGATGAGTCTGGAAAACAGATACAGGGACCATGGTTACATGTTACTTCCACGTTGTTACATGTTGCTTCCACGTTGGATTTCCTAGCCCAAACTACCTGATAACTGACTTTAGAAAGGTGTTGTATTGTTTTCTATTGAAATAAAAAATTAATAAAAAACTAAAACTGTCTTGTGAAGTAGGGACAGGGGACTGATTCATCAAGGGCTTCTGACAGTCACTACTAACAGGTCCTTTGGGAAAGAGAATAAGAAGTACGGCAGTGACAAAAAGATCCTACCTTTCAGATTCTGATACACAGAGCTCCAGAGATGTTACAGAACAGGTTTTGATTTTTTTTTTCCTCTCCCAGGATTAAGTGGCTTCAACAAGGAAGCAGAGGGCTTTTTGGGAATGTGTTTGAAGATGATATCTGTATTCTTATTGATACATCCCAGTCTATGAAAAACAAGCTGCCACTAGTGAAGGAAAAAATATTTCAGCTAATGCAGGTATGATAAAGGGATGACTCTGAAGGCTGAGGAACATTTTAGAGTAAACTGATCTTTTCTGGATAGTTGTTACTCCACTTTTTCTTTATTTTGAAAAATTTTTTTGAAAACAGCAGCTTTATAAAAATATTTAGATTTTTCTTCATGCGCTCATTTTTTAATTAAGAATTTATATTTTCCCCTCATTTATACAACTATTTGAAAAAAGCAAGAGAAAATACTAAAAATTAAAATTGCTTAAGTCATTCTTTCCCTCAAGCCACCTCATTTCTGAAGAAAAGAAAAACAAGCAAACTAAAAAACAAACAACAACAACAATTAAAAAAGCCAAACCAAAAACAAGCTATGCAATGAAACGCCTTTTGGCATTTTCGTTTTCACTTTTAAGCAATGTCATTCAATTCCATTGGCTTGTTGTGATTTGTAATGAGTGTTCTAGATTCACTTTCATGCTTCTACAGTAGAGGGTGTAGAATGTTTTGGACTTCTTGCATTTTACAGTGACTCAGAACTTTGCACAGGGACTGGCAAAGTGCAGGAGTACCTCAAAAGCTGTGAGTACTGGGAGACACACCTAAGAAAGGATTGTCTTGTCTAGGGTTAGAGGTCTGCAATGATGTCACCTAAGCTTAATTAATATTTCAGAGACATGATTAGTTTTAAATTTCTTTTGTCCTAAGAGAAGTAACTGAGATGAAAATTCAGTCTGGCATTGATAGCAATCATTAGTAGGACTAAAAAAATTGAAACTGTGACAGAGACATTTTTGAGCTAAGTGCTCAAGTCATAGGACATAGTATCTTGTGGTCCTCTAAGCAGATCAGCACTAGAAATATATTAGATACTGTGCCAGAAGGTTTCACAGGAACCTGCACAAAAATTATGATGAAAGGGAAGCAAAGACTTCAGGCTCTGAAAGTTTGTACTTGCTTGCACAAATCTTCCCCAACTTATAACTTCTGTCCAAAAGTAGCTTCAGCAAATTATTTCTTTTCTCCTGCTGTCCTAGTTGTCCTTGCCAGTGCTCTTTATATGATTCTTGTTCTCCTCCTCTAAATCTTACTTTCTTTCTGATTTCCATTTCCTCTGGTAAGCAGTGATAATCTCTTTTTTACACAACTGGTCATATCCGGTTTCATCTCTCTCTTTCATGCCCTCCTACACATTTGCTGTTTAAATTGTTTCAGAAATATGAGTACATGGAGACTTACTTTGGGAATTTCAAGCAATCTTAATAGTTGCAAGCAATAAATGTCTCTGGCTTTGTATGTCTCTCTGGACACCATATCTTTTAATATTATTACAATAATAATATTAAAAATATAAACATAATTTGAAAATAATTTAATATTATTGTAATAATAATAAAATATAAGCATATTTAATATGTTATAATAATTTATTGCAATCATATAATTAATTATACGATAATTAAAATAATTGCTATTACTTAGTATTTCAGGATACAAGTATTCTTTCTTTTAACAGTAGGTAAAATTCAGATGCTGTCTCTTGCAGGAGCAACTGAGACACAAGAAGAGATTTAACTTTGTGAAATTTAGTGCCCAAGCAGTGGCATGGCAAGAGAAACTTGTTGAAGTTAATGAGGAAAATTTGCAAGATGCTTGGCTTTGGATAAAAGGTCTTGAGGTAATACAGCAGCTAATTATTACAAAGAGTTTGTAATAAAGTGTGTTTGTTTCTTTGTTTGTTCAAAGTTGTGTATGTTTCCCCACTTTCTGTATGCTGGGGTGATTTTGCATAGACTCTCTTTGACTTGAGTAAGCTGACAATATAGATGATGGATAAAATTAAGTAGATCTGAATACAATGTGTTTGTCAGGTATAATAATCCTCTAACAATGGGCCTGTTTAGGAAATCATATTAATTCAATTTGCAGCTTGCTGTGTTTAGTAGCCAAAATGTGAGCATTGGCCAATTTGAATTCCTTCGGAATCCTGTAATTGCTCAGACCCTGCGTTTAAATTTGTCATTCTTGCTGCAGGGCTGCTGCATGGGTGAGAGGTGCTGCTGGCTAACTTACTGCTCAGAGGTGGTACAGGAGACCAAAGCCAGCAAACTGGAGAAGCATTTCTAGTCCCTTTTGGTTGATAGACAGCTAACTTTAGGTGCTATAGAAACATGAGAACAAACATACTCAGACCAAACATCAATCTACCCAGTATTCTCTCTCTGACAGTGGACAAAGTCTGAGTGTTTTTCCCTGAAAAAAAAACAGAATTGCTTATAGTCAGTCACAGTCATCCACCAGATTGTAACTATCAGCAGCTTTAGGACCATTAAATGTGGACCGCAATGTTATAAACACAGGACTAAAAATCAGTCGTGCAAAGGTATAGATACATCCCACATTATGTTTTCTAGCACAAACCCCCATGTTCATGTAATAAAACTCCTCAGCATTATGACAGCTCTTCTTCAGCCTTAATGTGAAATTCCTGGGGATGGGGGAATTGGGTAAGCAACATAATACCTCTGAGACTACAAAGCAAGATCAATAACTTGGTATTCTCAGAAAACACTAACAGACCAACACACAGAGAAAAGGAAGTATTAGTGTGGCCTCCCTGAGCAGCTGAACACTTGTAACTGAGCTCATTTAGCCTTATTTTGCTGCCCTCCTTGAGGCTTGAAAACTTGTCTCTGTTTAAGTCAAGTATGTTGTACAGCATCATGAAAGTTCAATAATATTTTGAACTCCCATATTTTGATACCATCTTGTATATGCATTAGTGAATGGCCTTTTCCATCATTATTCATAAAAGTATGAATTTTTGATTATAAATTTCATTCTAAGTTCAGATCTTGATATTGAAATGGAATAGAAAATGGCACAAGAACAGGCTACTTTCTTTCAGAGATGATATGTGCTGCTGACCTTTTAACCTCTTTTAAGCACTGCAGGCATAAGTCTGAGATCAAAAAGCTATCTACAGTGAAGGTGAAATGAAAAGGGGAAAATTGCTCTGGAATATTCAGAGTAGATCCTTTGGTCCCATTTTTTGCTCTTTGGTTCCAAGATTATGAATAAGGAAGCTGAGCGGTAAACAGTAACTAACTGCTCCTTAAAAAATCCTTTAGATGTAATAACATCTAAAATTTTAGTGGTAGTACTGTCATATAGTTGAAATATGTAATTGTTGTTTAAACACTGATAAAGCTGGTGTTTATTTGTAACAGTAGCAATTGAGAAACCTAAAATGAACAGCTTTTACCATAAGGTACAGGGTTATTTTCTGCACATCATCAGCATCCACCCTATGTTCCCATGATGTAAAAAGAAGTGAAGGAAGCTGTTTTGTTTTAAATCAGTTTGGCCAATGTACACATGATAATGAGCGATATGTCTAAAACTTTATAAATACTAAAACATCAGGAGTATTAGATAAATTTAACAACTTTGGCTGGTTATTTCTTATGAGGGGGTACTGATAAGAATTGCTTGTGAGTCAGAAGATGAGATAATTAGGTAGATGAGCTATCACATTGCCTGGCCCATACACTCTTTTGTAGCCATACAGAGTAACTGTCAGAATGTACCTTGTGTTCCATTTCACCTGATTTCCTTTGCCCTGGTGGGAAGGACTGGAAGAAATTTTAACACAGTTAATAGGACTGAAGAAACAATGATATCTCTTAGCAAATATTTGCATGTATGGGTCAGTGTTAGATATTTACATTTATCTTCTGTAATGCATTATATACGTGGATGCTGTATCTCTTCTTACACCACTACAATCCTCACTGCCCTCCAGAACAGTACTCAGGTGTTACACAAGCATAAAACAGACTCTTATCTTTTTAGAGGTTTTGCTTTGGTTCCATTAAAAGGCTAAGACTTGATGAAATAATTTTTCATACTGGTAAACTTTACATGTATCTTTAGTTTGGAAGGTTTTGTGTGCAATGTTTGAAAGGTGGACAGTTGAAGACATGAAATGTAGGGCTTAGGTTCCTATGCCATGAAATGCATTTTATTAAATTTACTGTGAGAAGAAGAAAGGCAGATCATGATCACTAAGTATGTGAATGACATAGGAAAAGTGCTAGTATTACTCCAGTGGAAATTTTTAGTGAGCACAGCATTAGTTTGCTGGGCATGTTTTCTTGTTAACTTTTTTGTGCTAAAGTATAAATGGTACTTACATTAATGTGTGAAAGGGGTAAATGGGAGAGAGTTGGGAAAAATATGTTTGGAAAACCAAGAGTTCCTTTACCAGTTTTGGAGAAATAAAATTGTGCAACTCTTTTGAGCAACTTTTGAACTGTCTGATTAAGTAAAATATGTGTTTCAAGGGAGTGTGATGAGTGGGCAAGCAGGAGCATCAGTGGTAAAAATGAAGAGAATGCATCTTTTGTCTTACATCTTCCTATCTGTTTATAGTCTTTTAGTGATTGCTTTTACTTGTACAGCTCAGATTGCTGCTGCCAGCATTTTTCCTCTGTGTGTTTGCATAAGCACTGAATACCAATCTGGTATCAATTTATTTTACATTGACACTTGCTTAGCTTTTGTTAGCTACATGACATAAGTGTTTTCACCATTTTATTAGTCATTTTGCTTCTGTATTATCCCTTGAATCAGTACACTGTCATTATGAATTTAAGAAGAGAGGCAAAGAATTGTTTGTATTTATAGCTGTTTCTTGGTCTTTTTCTCTTTGGTTTCTTAGGTTGGAAGTTCCACAAATACACTCAAAGCTCTCCAGATTGCTCTTGCTGATACTGACACTCAGGCTATTTATCTCTTGACTGATGGGAGACCTGACCAGGTATTTCAAAATGAGAAAACAGAAAATGCAGAAAAGAGGTGTCAGCAGTTGGAATTATGAGATGAATGTCATGCCTGCAGTGCTGAGTCTTGTGGAGTCTCTTGGATGTTTATTGGCATTGTTTCACAGTTTTTCTAGCTAAAAACATAAATGAATATTTTACCAAAGAATAATTTGGCTTCATGTGCAATTCATATTCTTATTTTTAATATTTTTATTAAGTTCAAAATTAGGGAATAATAATTTCTTTTTACTTTGTTAATAATGTCTTTTATACCTTTATTACAGTTAAATAAAGGAAATGGCTGATGTTGCTTTTAAGTATTAAAGTTCAACCAATACAAGTATTATATCGCAAGCATTACTTAATTTGTCAAGATTTTTGAGTATTTTGAACAACTGAAATGTTATCAGAATTTAGAGAACTGGGTCAATAATTTTTTTCTACCAGATCCTTTAGCAGTTTTGGAGATGGTAGATCTACTTTTTCACCTAATTTTTATTTCTTTATGGGAGGAGGAAACTAGCTTTCCTATTTTCTCAGCCTCTACTTTGTTTCCTGGTATTGAAACAACTTTTCATTGAACTAATTTGGTTTCTTAAAAAGATCCACACTCATATACTTCCAAAAATATTTTTATATATATCCAGTGATACTAAACACTAATGTAGTAGTTTAATTTCCAAAACATTAGTAATTTATTTTAAAACTTCAGAAACAAAGAGTACTGATTACATTACAACTTATATCATGTGCCTTAATGCACTTATCAGTCTTTCAAACTGTTTTAAAATAGGTCATTTAGCTAATTTCTGATTGAAATAGCAATCTGTATAAAGTGGATGCTTTTAACTGATCTATATCTGTCTCTGAGCAACAGAACAACTGATTAAATTCTTACAAATTGTTCATGTTTTGATGAATATGTTTCTAGATGCCACATTTTTAACATAAAGGTTTTTTTTGGTTTTCAGCCCCCCCAGATAATTTTAGCTGAAGTCCAACTTCACTGTAAAATTCCCATCCATACTGTATCCTTCAACTGTGATGATATAGAAGCCAATAAATTTTTGTATGATCTATCTACTACAACAGAGGGAAGGTTTCATTATTACAACATTTATTTGAGTGATCCTGATACTCCAGAGTTTATTTTTGTGAGTATCTGAAAATCAATATATTTGCTGCTTCATGCTACTTTGGAAAGCCACATGACTTGCACTGTTGTGATTTCATATTACAATAGATTACTCAAAAAAGAGAGGGTTAATCCTAGTCAGATTTTATGTGATATGAAAGCAATAATATGATAATAATATGTTTTGCTTGTAAAATTTTTCTAAACAACAACAAAAAGGACTAAATATAATGCAAATTACATTTGTAGTGCTATTGTTGCAAACACATTCTTCCTCTCCTGATGACCCCCTCTTGAAAACTAAAATAATAAAATAATTATATATATATATAAAATTATTAATACCTAAAAGTACATGTAGACCAAATCAGCTCTGGAAGAAACACGAGATCTCTGCTGTTTCAGAAATAAGTTACTGTTTAAAATGAAAGTATGGTTTGTATCCTGTTAATAAATAAGAGAATGCCAAGCTGAATTTGAATGATAATGATTCTATGGATTTTTGTTACAAGTTTGTTCTACAGTAGCTGCTTGGGAGAGATCTATAAGAAGTAAGATGACTAGAATAGCAATCATCTATCAAGTGTGACTAAGCAGCTCAACAATCCCCAAAAGGAAATTTCTGAATAGACTAACAGAAACACATATTTGAAATGTATTCTTGCTTTTAATTAAAATTAACACTCAGTGAATTGATTGCATAGATTTCAGAAATAGTGGTAGTTGAACCATGAGAACAAGACAGTACTGGGAAATTTGAACCTTACAGACACCAATTAGAATGAAGATGTGAAAATAATCCAGCTCTTGAAAAATGTCACTGTACTGGGCAATTTCAGTGATTCTATTGGTGTGGACTGTGTGACACTGCTCACATTGGAAAAATGAGAGCCAGAGTCTGTGTTGTACATCTCCAGACTTGGCCATGGTAGCCTGTGGTCCTGTGGGAGCTGTACAGGGATCATTGCTGGAATTTCCTTCCTGTTTCCTCCTCTAGCCTAAATGATTCCTAGTCAGTTCCAGTGTTCACTTGAAGAGTATGTTTTTTTCTTCCCTGGGCCTGGGACAGTATGTGATACAGCTGAGATCTGTAGAATAACAGGCAATGTACTTTGTGTTGTATTTTATTTATTTGCTTATTTTCTTACTTGCTTGAAATGAGTCGAGCTAGTGACCTCATTACCTTATTCAGAACTACAGCTGTTCATATGTCAAGGGGAGCTGGCTAGTTAGGGAATGCTTGCCATTTTCCTACAAAGGAAGAATAATTTGAAAGGCCATAATGCCAAGCACAAGAGCCTACCTGAAAAAGTATACAAAATTTGGAAGCTGTCCTGAATCCTTATTCAGAATTATTATCAGAACTTGCATCATTTCAGTTCAGAAATGAAACCTATTTTGGAGTAATTGTACTAAAAGATTTGATTTTCTTTTTGTTAGAATAAAGACATATATCTTTTGAAAAGAGAAATTGATCAAGGAGAGAAAGATCTAGAGAAAGTGAAGACCTTTCATGAGAAAAGTCTGATGATGAATCCTTATAGTGAAGAAAATTATCTGGAGAATAAGTATGTCCTCATTGTGTTATTTTGTTAATGATAGGTGTAAACTATCTCTTACATTTTTCCTTTTTAAAAGATGGTTGTTGCTTTCTTACTCTCAGGGGTTTTTTTAACAGCCAAGGTAATGGAAAAGAAAAATCTGGAAAAATTAACTAATACTGTGATGCCTGAAACAAAAGTATCTCAAATATACCAATAGTCTCAACATATTACGAATAATTAAAGCAAAGAGGGGAAATTATTTCTTTGTCTCCAACACGTGGTCAAATTGGTCCCTCTGACCTAGAGAATTCACAAAAAATTATTGTCATCTAAGTAGAGCTGGCTTGATACCTCATGACTAAATGGCTGCTCATTGGAATATGCTGATTGAAACATGAATTATGTACAAATATACTTGTGTATTTATTTGTGCAGTGATACTAAAAATGTTAAAAAATTAAAAGAATTAAAAGAAATCAGATTTCTAAGACAGAAATCTATTTAAAACAGTAAAAGAATGAAAACAAAGTAAAAATTATTACAAGTGGACAGTGATGTGTTATGATTTCATGTATGAAAGGGCAGGTAGGATGTCCAGTATGAAAATATTTTTAAGTGTTTATTTCAGAATTTGCATATTTTATGTTTTATGAATGCTGGGATGTAGATATATATGTGTGTGTATATATATATATATGTGCATATGTATGTATTGGCAGATATTCTCATTGCTGGTGGTAGTTACTTAGCCCTGGGATTCAAAGTAGTTATTAGAGAGTACTCTGTTGTTATTCCAAATACATGAGTGTTATCTTAAAATAATTGAACATATTTTAAATAAACTAAGAAATTACATTTAAAAAATTAAAAAACCTAAGAATATTTTAACTTGCTTTGAACTCTCCTTTGAAATGCATATTAGTATAACAGAAAATATTTTGCACTGTTCAAAGCATTTGAAATCTTTGTTTAAATTGCCGGAAAACTTCAGCTTAGTGTTTTTTAAACTGGTGTTACATATTTGCAGTAATTTCTTTTTGTCACTTACAAGCTGTAATCACAAGCAGACACACACTGTGTCCCTATTTCTAAACACATTAAAGAGCTGAGTACCTCTCTTAGGAGTAGGCCATGCTGTGCTTCAGAAGAACCATCGGCGCCATCACATGAGCAAACCAGGCAAAGCACTGCTGCCAGTCCAGCCCAAAGAAAGAAAGCATTATATGCAGGTGAGCTGTAATTCTCAGCAGAATTCATTCACTAACTTGAAAAGATTCTGTTGCAAATAGCAAAAATCATCCCTCATTTTGGGAACAAATTAATAGTTTGCTGCCTTAAGTAATCATCATTTTGAAAATCTAAACTTCTCTTCATCTTTACTTCTCTGCCATCCTACTTATTTGGTGCAAAGAGACAAACAAATGTCTGCTCATTTGTGCTTTGTCACAGGCCCTGCCATGACAAAGTAGCTATTTTAGCAGAATGTTTTGAAAGCTCTGTAAACAGTTTTTTAACAGCCAATATTAAATCCTAATCTCTTTTTATTCTAAGTACATAATTGGCAAGAATGAAGAGGTGATCTATATTTTACCAATTACAGCATTACTTACACTAATGTTTCCCCTAACTACACCCATAATACTACATTTCTCCTGGAAGTGGCCATTGTATGCAGTCTGAAACTAAATTTACCCAGTGAAGTAAAATAAACCCTTATCTTTGGGGAAAATACAAAGTACAACTTAGCGTTGAAGTAGTTTTCTGCTTGATGGATTGTGTAGGCAGTCCCTTAAAAACTGAATATCAAAGAGGAACTCAAAAATCTCAGGCATGTATTTGAGCAGTAAGTTAGCTCTTCCTTTCTTTCCCTTTCAACAACTACAGATCAAACAAAGTCATGTCTGCTGCAATTCTTGAACCGTGGTGTGAAATTTAGGGAAGAAAGCCCAGAGGAAGGAGTGTCTCCAGAGGAAAAGAGTTGTTCTATCAAAAAAGGTGTGAAATGTACAACCATTTTCAAAGGCAAGTTGACAGAACAAGAAGCTCTGACTGGGGAAGATGGTAAGGTTTCTCCCATTACATTTGTAACTAATGGTGCCTCATTTGAGGCAAAGCTGTGCAGATCTGCAGTACAAAGAACTGAAACTCAACATGGAGTTGAGTATTGGGCATGAAGTTGGGTATTGTGACAGTGTCCTTACAGCTGTGGCCAGACTCCTGCCAGTTCCCAAACTGTTTACAACTGGATTTTCAGTGGGGCTTAGAAATACATCCAGATAGTATTAATTTCTTTCAGTAATTAGTCCAACTCTGAATTTTATCATACATCTTCTAAGTAATTCTAAAACCTTACCTATGACATTTGAAGATGTTTGACTTTTTTAAATTTCAGCATCTTTTGTTTAGTTTTTTATATATCTTTTATCGAGATTTTCATAGTGGTGTACCTTAAATTAGCTACTCCTGGCCATCTCATTAGTTGTAGTACTTGATGTCACATCTTGACTTGGGAAATAAGATGGTTAATCTTTGGTCTTGGTCAAAAATAAATAAAGTGAAACAAATTTCAGTTTAAAAAACAAATTGCCTTCCTATTTAATAAATTTCTTCTCTGGCTGATTAGGGCTCATGAGGCATATAGTAGCACTGTTACTATTGATCGTGTACCAGGAAGGCGAGGAAAACTAATTTTCAATGATTAATTTAGCAACTGAAATGTTGTAAAGTTGTTGTGCATGATGCTGCTTGTAGGCTCAAATTAAAAAAATGATGCAGTTATATGGTAACTAATTTAGACGTACTTTTGTGTGCACAAAACCTCAGAGATAACAAAATGCAAATGTTTTCTCTTAGATCTGAAAATGCAGACTGTGAAAGGGGCATCTGAAAGGTATGTGTGTGCATATATAAATGCATAACAAAACTTACAGTTTACATATTTTCTTCAGTCATTTCAAACCTTTCAAATGTATTTCTACCTTGAGCTACATCTCACAGTCTCTCTTTTCTAGCTCTCTAGATGTTTCTTCAGCTCTTTGGTTAAAGACCCATGGCTTGGCTGCTAGGCGACTCACCATCATGGATGCCTTAGCTCCTACAACTGTCCTTCACAGTACAAAATACATCCCAGTTCTGGACAAGCATGTAGTTTCTAAAGTATTTGATAAGGTAAAATTCCTATACTGTTTGAAAGCTAGAACAAAATTTGACAGTGTTTTCAAAAGGTTTTTTCAAATTAATTTCTATGAATGTCATAATGACATTTTCTGGTATTGTAGATTGTTGGTGTACACTAAATTTTTCATGCATATCTGAATGTTCATTCATGCATCAGTAAGAAGATAAAACTGATAGTTGAAGTATGTCTTGCATGCTTTACCCTTAAGTTCTTTCACAGTTACCAGCTGATGTCAGTGTGCAGCCATTGGGTGTTTGGCAATTTCTTGAGCATTGCATCCTCCACTAATATTTATTAATTCACTGGAGGATGTCTATTATTCCATAAAATCATCTGGAAAAGGGTACTGGTGCACATTTTGTGGATTTGTGCATTCTCAACTTTTACATGGGACTGCTAAGATATTTTGAAAAGTGTTCTCATTCAGGAATTAAAATTAAATTCTGAGAGCTGTAAGGCAGTTGTAAGAGTATATAAAATTGTGGGGGAATTTTGTGTCATAAAGTTTAAATTGCTATTCCACTTACAGGAAATCCATTTCATGGCAAATTCCTCTAATTTTTCTTGTGTGATGCATCCTGCCAAATGATGCAGGATGCATCACACAAGAAAAATTAGAGGAATTTGCCATGAATATGCTGCAGCTCATTGCAATTAATACAAACTATTTCTTTAAACAATGCTCAAGGAAAAGCTAAGCTTTTTTTAAAATAATAAAGAAAGAAAAAGGGATTGTAATAGAATGTGGTATAGAACTAAGAAAATATTTATGCCAAATGTACACAATTTTACATTTTAAAGTATTCATGCTTGTTTTTTAAATTTAGGAATGGGAATTTTTGCTAAAACATGCAGACTGTAGAAGAAAAACCAGTTCCTCTCTTTGGTAAAACCAGTTCCTCTCTTTTGGTAAAACCAAGTCAAAATCAATATCTGTAAGGATTTTTTTTAAGTGTGATTTTTTAAAAATAGAATGAAAAGATGTCTTTTTATATAGAAAAATTTTTAAAGGTACATTTTAACATTTCAGATGTAAAACAGCCATTTTTCAAAAGAATTCAAAGAATTGAGACATTCAATAGTTACAAAACTGTGCAAAACAATCTACCATAAATGTCAAACAATAGACATTGGGAATTGTGCAAAACTCTTACATCTCCTTTGTGAGCAGTCACTTCTTTTTCCATCTTCTTCTGAATATATCTGAAAGGTCCTCTTTTTTCCATGTTTCTCAAGAAAAGCCCTTTGAGTCCTTTACAGACAACCCTTGCAAAAATAAAGCAGTCTGTAAAACAGTCTGTCTTTGAAAGTAGCCTAAATTATGATTCAGCAAGTGCTGTGTACGAGTGGTTTTTAATAGCAATTCATAGGAACTCCTGGTAGTCTAGTTCAGGACTGAATTAAGTTCAGTGTTATTTGAATTGACAGATGCTGTACAGAATCCAAACAGTGATCCATGGGCTTTCTTTAGCTTCAGGGATGTAAAGGCAAAATAATAATTTTTGTAATTTCTTCATACCTGCTAATCTACATTAGTTGTAATAAGACACCCAGTTTTTCAGGCAGTGGAGAATTATTGTTCTATGTGTAAAGGAATGGATTTTTCTGGATCTGAAGCTGAGTATGGAAAAGAAAAAGAAGGCTGAGGGTTGCACACAAGGTGAAAGCAGTAGAATTTTTGAGCTACAGAACCCACTTGACCTCAAGCTTCAAGCCAGCACATCAAGAAAATAGGGTGAGACTAGACAGTGAGCTTGAATGGGAGACTTTAAGGATCTTGATTATTCCAGTACTTCAGAAGATTCCATTGAAGATAATAAATGTACAGATAATTTTGCATTCTTGCTTCTGAGATCTTAGTTTTCTTGGTGTGGAATGCAGACATCCTCGTCTGCTTTTCAGGGGATAGTATAATTTTTATTTTTGGCCTTTGCTGGCAGTGATGATGGAATAAGTATGAACCGTTTTCTTATCTTTGAGATGCAGCAAGGAAAAGGTTTCCATGACAACTGTTCATTAACAAAAGGCTGACCTGTTGTTTTCTGTTCTGTGCTATCTGTCAGTTTCACCTGAGTTATTTCAAAGAGGTTAATGTATTAAACTACCCATCCACGTTCATATTCAGAAAAAATATAATGACTTGGGAGCTTGTTTAAATTATGCTATGTTAATTCTGGGGGAAACCTTCCCTGTAGAATCATGTAAATATATGTTACAGGCTGTGGCATCTAAGTACAGGTTTGCAAGTCATGAAGTTTTGACTCAGTGCTTTGCTGAAAAGAATTAGATTCAGCCAACAAAACCATCTTTCTTTGGTCTAAAATAGGAAAATTTTTATAGGGTTATTGTGCTTTGGTTTTGTCTTTAAGATTTTGAAATTTGAGGTTTGAAATAAAAGCCATTTTTAAACAAGTGAATTCTTTTAGTGTAAAAGTTAAAGTATTTAATTTAGAAAATAGAAAACCATTTTGGCAATAAAAGAATTTCTCTGTGATTTCTATCAGCTGAATCTGTCAAATTTCACTTGGCTTCGTGAGCAGTTTTCATTGTTCTCAAATTATGCATAGTATTTCAAGTTTAGGATTTGCTAAGAACACATTCCATTCTGGTTTTTGTCTTCAAAAGTATAATAATGTGTTTATGCTTGTCTGGTCCTTCTATTCTATACAAAGTATTTTATAAATTGTGTAAAATATTCCTGTTGCAAATTATGCTGTTTGAACTTGAAATTCCTCTCAGAATTTGTCAGGCTGTGTAGACGTGGGCTCCTACATGGTGAGGCCCTGCTCATCTTCTGTTACCTTGGTTTGAGTAACATCATAGACAGCAGTCATGGCATTACAGAACTTGAAGGGGTCATCACTTCCCTGCCTGTCAGCTTTCAAGCTTCACCTGGAAATGACAAGTAGCCAGACATCACTGCTCAGAATTATGGACAGAGATTTACCTCATCTGTCTCCAGCAAGATGCTTTCACTGACATGTTCCCATTGTCTTTAGCTTCTAAGTGATTTTAAGATTAATTTCATATTAGGAGCTTTGATTTGGTCTGGCACTGATGTGACACAGATTTATTAATCAGAGAGACATTGTCCTTGGAAAGAGAGGGTGATATAAAGCCACACTGCTGCTCCTAAAAAATGATTTTTGTTGCAATTTGAAATCCAGCTATGCTGAGATGATTCAAACACAATACAGCATTACTGAAAAATGTTCTCAGTTAAATAATTATCTTTATTGTTCTATTTTCTGATCGTTAGTCTTATTCACCCCAACAGGGGTTTTAGTTTAGTGTAAATTGAATCTCATCCATGTTTTTCTCATCTATATCCTGATCTCAGACAGGGACTTGGGGAAGATTCCCACTCAGTCATATGCATTGAAGACAGTTAAGGGGAGAGTAACACCCTCATTCCTCTGCAGTTTCTTCCTTGGATTTTTTTTGTTTTGTTTATATTCTGCATCAAGACATTGATATGTAAAACAGCTATTTGTTTACAAACTACTGAATAATTTAAGAGGCTGAAAGATGGTGGGACTTTGGACTGAGAGTTTGGAAGGCGTCTTTCCTCCTCTTTAGTCATCCATTTCTAACCTTTTCTGTGCCTTTTGAATATCTGCTTGCAGTGGTATTAATTTTTTTTTTATAATGAAGTTGAGTTATGTAGGTGTTGTATTAGGAGATTTGAAAAATATTAAAGTTCCTGATTCTGATGAACCTGATTAGGTTCCTAAAGTCAAGACAAGTTTTGGTGACCAATGTCCACCTTGTTTGCTCTTTGGTGATCAGTGTGATGGTGAGAAATAACTCTCTACAGCTTTACTACTCTAATCCCTTGCAAAAGAAAGTCCTCCAGAAAAAGAACATTAAATACATTTAAATATCTACTCTCACACCTGTATGCTACAATTAGATGCTAGAAAGTGTGAGAGTGTTTTAAGGCAGTAAAACCTGGAATATGGTCATACACTAGACATACTTGTTTCCTTCTCACTTACATTATTTGAGCGAGTTGTTTGACAGTACTGATTTAGTTAGAATTACTTAGTAGTTAGGAATCTTAATTTGTAACTTCTTCATAATGAGATTGTTTTATTTTAGAAGAAATGGCTGGAAACTGTGTCTTAATTCTGACATTTGTGGTGCTTAGATTTTCCTTTCTGCAGCTTCCAGTGTTCCTTCTGGCTGTTCTGAGCCTTGGCATTCAGTCATTCATAAATTTGTATGATAAATGATACCTGTGTCTTTTATTGTATGATAGATGTTACCATTGGCCCATGTTAGCAGTGGCAAGAAGGAGATTGCACTAATTAATCCTTGGGCAGTGAATCTTGATGCCTATAAAAAGAAGCTGGAACAAGCAATTATATCCTATGAGAGGCAAGTCTACTCACCAGAGATTTATTATGGTTGCAGTCATATTTCAGTTTTTTTCTCAGGTACTTAGTATTTCCTCGCACATGCTTTGCTCAATACTGATAATTCTGCATGTTGACACACTTTAATCTACCATCAACATGTAGAGAAATTTTGTTTTCTTTAAAAAAATTAAAGCAGAATGTAAAAACAGATAATAGGCAAAGGGATAAATAACAACATGTTGCTCATATTATGTTTTTTCAGTAACAAAAGCAAAATTCTTTTACTTTTTGGGAGCAAACCTGAAAGCAGTCATCCCTCAGGAGGAATTTGGCCATTAACATACAATGCTAGCCAGACTTGTAACTTAAAACTAAGCTCCTATATAATCAGACTGACACTTAAATTAAGGACCTGCTTTTTGCTGCCAACTCTCTATCACCCAGCTATGCATGCAAAAATATGACTGAAGCACCAATAAGAAACTGACAATTTAAATTTGGTGATTTTTTTTGAGAGGCATATGTATTGTACTTTTAAATTAAGTGTAGGTAAAAGCACAACAGAAGTAAAGAGGAAAAAGGCATTAGATCTCCAAACTACTTTTTTCTATGATCTAACTTTGTGCAATTTTTTAAAAAATAATTCAGTTGACTAAAGTGTAATTCAGTAATCATATGGGAGCTTTGACTAGAATTATTTTAATAAATATTTTTAGGCTGTATTCTAATAACATTTTCAAAGGTAATTATTTTGTATGACCAAAACCCCCTTGATGACAAGTGTTTAGTCCTTGTTTTTTGATTAATTCCACGGGGGATCTTTAAGATTTGAGATTATTTTCCTTGTTAGCTATATGATCATACCAGTTCTTTCTAAAGCATGTTATAGCTTTCTTTTTCAATCCTATTATCCTATATGGATCTTTTGTGATAAAATCAAGACATTTGATTTGAAAATGGTCTTGATGTGTCTAGTGTTAATGGAGTTCAGTGAATAAAAGTCTCATGTTTTCTTTTTTCTGTCACTGAGACAACACTGTTGTTATCAGGCTGATGAAGAATTAATAGAAATTGATTTGTCACTCATTTTAATAAAAGGTTCAAGTGGTTTATTTATGATGGTGAATTCTGAAAAAAATTCAAGTTTTTAATTGCTGTGCCATACCATTGAATGTTTTACATTTACTGACTTTTATTTTAAGGGAAAGAAAATAGTTTTCTGGTTAAACTCTGATAGCATTGCCACAGTCTCCCTAAGACTTTGGTGATAAGGATTACTGTTTACTTCTGTTTACCAACAGAGATCAATGAATAGGTGTATTTACAATAGGAGGATTGAGTTCCTACTTCCATGAAAACGAGGTATAGAATACAAATCTATCTGAAGATCCTTATAATTGGCAGTGCAAAAAAGAGATCTCTTTGCTTTTTCTCTCCATGTAAAATAGCAAGCCAGTCAATTTTTTAAAATCTACATGTCACAGCCCTTTTCTAGTAACTGAACTTCCAAAATCTGCAGTTCAGCTTTGTAAATAGTGGTTGGTCACAAATTTATTCTGACATATGTAGATGAAACAATACACCAGGGCATCCAGATTTCAAGCACAGAAGCAAATATGCCAGTATTTTCCCCATATGCAGATTGAGTTTACCATCAGATTTAGAGGGAGAAAAGTGTCAAGGGCAGAATTTTTGTGATCTGACAAAGAGAATATATAGTATTAAAGGAGAAAAACACTGAAAGCTTCATAATGTGTATGATTTTGTAGAGCAGAGCCAGAAGCTTTTATAACCAACTTAGTTATGGGTGTGCAGATTTAGAAGGATGAAATAGGCATTGGAGCATGCTGAGACTGTATATTGGGAATGAACTAAGTAGTTTGCTGGGATTGCTTAAAATGCTGGGTTTAGTTTCTGGTAGATAAAATGAATCATCAAGAATTTAGTATTCAGAATCTTTTGTTAATGTGCTTTTTTTTGAACATGCACCAGTAAACCTGGCAAGACTACTTGTAGTTAGTCAGGTTACAATCTGAATTTTTCCTAGCAATGAATTCTTGTATCCAAAGGAAATTTGGAAACTTTTTCTAGAATTACGGTAATTTGGATCATCAGTAAAGGTTTATTTCTATAGCTGAAATGAAGTAATTGAGTGATGGCATGTTTGGGATGTTAAGCTAGATGATCTTGTAAGAGTTTAAAATTTCTGCCTTAAAAAGTAAAAGCAGAAAGTTTAGTGGTGCTTTTAAAAAATCTCAGAACTGCATTGCTTTGTGATGATCACTTCTGTTTTCCTGTCAGTAGCTTTTCTTCATAGCCAGAGTTTAATGAATTAGAAACCTGAATGGCACAACTGAGGGATAATCTTAGCAGGGAAAAAATTACAAATTAGCATTACTACATTCAGACTACATTTTCTGAAAATGTTTAATTGGAGGAACTGTGCATTTTAACTGGCATTTAATCAGTTTTGTTATTTGATTTTACTTGCTGGTGCTGAAGACAACAATCCATAGAAAATCCTGTCAGGAAGCAGCAGTGATTGCCATTAAACCTTCTATGACCCTGAAACAGTCATGCTGTTATTTGATGGAAGATACTGCTTTCCCATCTTCTTTTGCAGTTGATAATTTCATAGCTGAATGATAAGGATACAATTTGATGATACAGTGTGCTTGGAATACAAATCAGTGCAGATATCTTAAGAAACTGTGTTTATTTGCTAGTTTTGAGAAGATCAGCTGCACAAGGAACTGCATTCCCTCAAAAACTGCTTTCCTTTCTTTAATAGGCGCCTGAACCTAGTTATTTGGAGAGCACTATCTCAGGAGGAAAGAGACAGGTAAGCTATCACTTTTGGTTTCCTAATGTACCTCTGAAGGTCATAAATATTTGGTAGGTTGTTATCACTATTTCCATAAACAACCAGTTTTAATTCTCAACTATTTCATAAATATATCTTGTTTTCAAAAATGTATATATGATATGGAGTAATATTAAATTCTGGACCTCCTTTTTGTGGTGCTGATTATTTTTAAAGGAAAGGACTTGCATTCCATTTGAATGTTGCTTCTCTATCCTTTATCAGTGTCACGTGCAGGGCCTTAGGAGGGCAGCATGTCATTGCTTTTGACATCAGAGTAAAATCTTCTCTCATTCTGTAAAGAGCTCTCTAGTGGCTGGTTTGTTAAGGTGTAATAAGCACCTTAAAAGCATGTGCTGGAGCTGTATATCACTCTGGAAGTTTGTACTACACTAACTAGCCTATCTTTTCTATTGATTTAGAAAAGTAATTGCTGTATAAACAGCAGTGAAGTTAGCATCTGTTTGTGCCAGAGAATAAAGCGAAGATCAATTAATGAAAACTGAATGTGCCTGAAATAGTTCTTCTCAGAAAAATGGGAATGAAAACTAGAATGCTTTTAAGAAGACATAAGCTAATGAGTAAAAAACCTGGAGTTCTGTCATTAATAAGGACAACTCAAACCTCATTCTGGTGCAGAGAGGAAATGAAGACTGTTAAACAAAACAGCGTGTACTAAAAAAAAAGGAAATAGTTGTCTCTTGATAGACAATGAGTTGCAAAATATAGAAATTTGACAGGGTGTCATCCAAAATGTCTCATTATTGACAACATATGGCCAGTTATACATGTAATGAAAAAAGTCAAAGCAATTGCAGTCTATTGCTAGAGAAGCATATAAATCATTAGTAGTGTGTATAGATATTAAAACGTTTGATTTATTTTTCAGAAATTATGGCTCAGCCACTTGAATTTCTCTGTAGCTGTGTTTCTATAAGATATAGTTATACCAGGCATGATTGTTCCACCAAACACAGCAGTATCTGGATGAAATGCAAGAACTTGCAGCATACAGAAGATAAACTGGGCAAATCTGATTCTTTATTCTGCCTTCACAATTTGTGATTCTACCTGCAGAGCACTGATGTAATTAAAATTTTTCCTACTTGTGATAATTAATTTCTTTAAAAATGTATTTTTTTTTAAGATTTGAAGAGGACGGGCCAGTCCCATATATACAGCATAAAGAAACTTTGCTGGAGGCTTTAGAGAATTTGGGATGGCCAGTTTCCTATGAAGATGTAAAATTGTTAGAAGATGAGATATTGACAGCATTAACATATATACAACAAGCCTCTGATCTTCAGGAAGTTGTCAAAAAGGAAATTGAGAAAAGCTCAGTATCATACATAAGCAACAATAAAAAGGTAATACATAGGAAGGCATTTTTTCCCCTTAGATATTCCTCTTCACTATGTACCTCTGGAGTATTTTTTTCCATTATCATAGATGATAAAGTAGAATTGTAGCATGATGCTAAATAAAATGGATTGAGGAAAGAAGGTAGTTAAGAAGAGAGCAAACTTTCAATTACTTTTTTAAATATTGGGGAAGTAGAAGTTCTGAAGCTTCAGAGACAGCCACAGAAATTGAGCCTTTTAGAAGTAAATCTCAGCAAAGGATCTTTATCTCTGCTGTAATGATAGCAGGAAAGAGAAATAACAGATATATTAAACACAATCTAAATACAAGATTTCTGGTTAGCTTAATATCTGATAAACAGGACTAAAAGGTATGCTAATATTGGAGTAATTCACTGTAATATTCCATGGTACATTTCTTATAAAAGAAAATATACAGAGAAGCGGTGGGATTCAAGTTCATTTTTGTACACTAAAATGTAACTGTCTCTAAAATGTGGGTATATGTGAACTGGTGTGCGATATCACAGCATTGTGAACGGAGTCACTGGCATCTGGAGCTCATTCTGAAGTGGACACCCACTTTTGGCTAGGCAGAGAGGCTTATTTTCTCTCTCCATTTCATTAATATATTAGTCTATCATTAATACATTAGTCTAGCTACTCTGAAACTGCAACTGAAATTAGTGGTTTTGTATATATATATGTGTGTGTTTTCTGTAGTTTTTGAGTTTTTAAAGACTGCACATTTGAAAACATTTTAATGTCTTCTTAAAACAGATGATCTTGATTCATTTTACATTAGTTTGAAAATATGACATTGCTGTTAGAGCTATTTTGATTATTGATTTACCTATGTCATATAATGCTGCAATGCAAGAGCAGCAGAAACACGTCTATGTTTCATTTGTTGAGTGTAATTTTACTGTTGCCTTGGAACAACCAGTGTGTGCTCTCAGACATGTTGTGATTAACATTGTGCAATCACTTATCCTGAGTCAACCTGCTTTAGGAGTCTAATCAGAGCAGCATCTTCAGTAATTGCTAATCTGCAACTGAAAGGCTTCAGGAGTGAGAGGCAGAAATGCAGATGTAATTAGAATTCTGTTTATGTAGCAGAAAAACAATGGGGGAAAAAAAAAGAAAAATGGGAAGGCTCTAAAAAGTTTTGTTGAAGGTTTTGCCAACTGCGATGTCTGCCCACAAAATGGGTCTAGAAAATAAACTGCCAACTGAAACACATTACAGCTAGGAAATAGCTGGTATGGCACTGAATGAAAATTGTCATTGCGACATCATAGAAAAATCACAATTATCCTGAAACTACTCAAAAAAGCAGATTTTTAAATTTCCTGGTGATTTTTTTTACTAAATATAAATAAAACACTTTTGTTTTCAGCTCTTTCTTTCATAAAAATGAGCTAGGTCCATTCAGAATGGGCTTGTTCCCACTGGCACCCAGGGAAGAGTGGTGTTTGCTTGACTCTGGAGGTGTCAGGATTATGAGAACCCAAAGTTTGAGTCAAGATACATGGAGATCTGTGGGTATTCTTCATGTCTATTCTCACTTATAGTAGGAAAGTGCAAAGACTATTCTTTTTGAAAGGGAATTAAAAAATTCCCTTTCAGCTAATGGAAGAAGTAAACAAAGTCTCCTTCACCCGTTAATGCATTGCCTTCAACAGAAGCAGAGCAAAACATAGTAAAAATCCCTGAGAATCAGATAGGACTCTTTTGTAATAAAAGTACTGATGCCAGAAATGGCCACTCCAACAGTGTCTGGGTCAGTCCTGCTGGACACCTAAAAGCTGTGTGAGAGAAAAGAAAGATGGATTTGAATTTAGACAATGTTTCTGAGCCACCTGAATTCTGCACGACTCGCAATCCTCATTGTGGATGCTTGTGTCGTCTTTAGTATTTAGATTAACGTGGAGTGCTGGAAGTTGCCCAAGTTATTAGTCAAGCAATACAAATTAGTTGATAATAAATATTCAGCAGCAGCTGTCCTTTTGGAGTCTGAGGAATTAAGTAAATGCTTTACCCAAATACTTTTTTGTGTCTGTGGAACTGTAGGTCTGCTCTCATATCCGCCTTTGTTGAGTTATACTTCAAGCAGTCAGTTAAGCACTGTGAAGGGGCTCTGGTTTAATCTGAGTTTGAAAACCCAGACTGTTCATATAATTAATATTCTGTAGGGGTAAAGAATAAGCTAGAAAAATCCCATGTATCTCTAATTTAAAATATCTCCTTGCCTCTTTTGTGTGTTTTGCTTATTTTTAGGACTTTTTTCCTAGGGTTTATTGTGATTTTTTGAGAGGGAGTTAGAAAAAAAGATACTTTAATAATTATAGTGAAACTGAGAACAAACAATTCAGTCAAAGTTTTTAATATATTTTCCATTATTATTGACTATTAGGGAAAATCAAGTATCAAATCAAACACACTTTTTTAGAAAAAAAATTCACCAGAAAAAGAAGCAAGTCATACACATCCTAGCAAGCAGGAGTTTTATTAAGAGTCTGAGAGTTATGGTCATTTTTCACAACAATGTGTAGATCTGTGGAAAAGCTCGAGATTTCAAGTTGCACATTTTTATAATTCAGAAAAACCATGTAAGAGATGTATGCCTGCAAATTGTTCACAAGGTAGACTAATAAATATTTTAAAAACTAATGGTGAAACTGATTTATTTAAGGGTGAAAATAAATGTCACTATTTCCATTTAGTGGTGAAACTGATTTATTATTAGCAAGTTTTGCACTTGCTTGTAATTTATATTCAGGAATAGTATTGTGAGCAGAATGGCAAAAATGATTAGTGCATGAAGAACCCCAACTAATTGGGCAGAATAATGGACAGTAGCAGGTCTGGAAGATCTGGTACAATATTTTGCTAAAATGGAATGTTTTAAAATGGTTGAAAATGTCAATTGAATTTTGAATTTATAGTAAATAAACCTTTTTCCCCAGACATTTGAAGATTTGTTTGAACATTTTTTGATTTCATATTTTTATTTTCTAATGATTCATCCCATACAATGAGGTACTTCTAATGCAAATCAGATTACTGTGAAAACTCTCCTGTCTGGACTAAAGAAATATGTAGAGCAAATTTCCTTATTCTGAAAAAAGAGCTGATTTTTCCTTACCTCATCCTTTAATATGAATGGTGCAACTTCGTGACATTTTTTGTAGAAAAATGGTAGCCAGAACACATGAAAATATAGGTATTGTTATGACCATACAGAACAGGATTTTATAGTGAAAACGCTTATATAAGTACTTCCTGTACTTAGAACTATTCCTAAAGTTTAAAGCATTTCCAGTTTGCTGTGAATCCTGTACAGATCTTGTAGCATTACACCGCCTCAGTTTTTAAATAATTTCAAATAATCGATTAAGGCTGACTGCATTAGCTGTTGTAGACAATTAATTGTGTCAAATTACAGAGATTTGAAGAAGAAAGTGGGAACCTGAAGTCTAAGACAAGACAAAAACATCAAATATTTGTGACTCACAAAAGCCAAAAGGTAATTGCAAGATCAGACGTCACAGGATTTTATTATCCAGGTATACATTTTTGTCCACATTTTCAATATTATTTAATGTTCCTTTACACTGATAAAACATAAGTTATAGTCATAATTAACTACTTCTTTCTTAATGGCATTTACTATTATATGTACATATTAATTTAAAATGAGTATATATTTTGTATGTGCACATATGTATACATTTATAAGAAGACATTTATTTTGTAAAGTTGGAGAGCAATGATATATTTGTCTGTGAAAAGTATGGAAGGAAATTGTAAGCCAAGCTTTTGCGTGTGTCCAAAAAGATCACTAAATGCTGCTGCTTTTTTGTTGAATTTTAAGCCAGCATGGTTAGTAGGTAAAACTCAGTTCACACAGAGAATATTAAAATATGTTTCACACAGAGAATATTAAAATATTATCTGTGTGTATACATTTATCTTTGTGTTACCTTTACTTGTTTGGTTGGGATTTTTTTCAATTACATATTTTTAACTATGGTAGTAGTTTTATTATGTTAACTGTCAGTTTTATTATGTTAATCTGATCAGTTTACAGATTTCAGACCTGTGCTTGAAAAAGACTTTGTTTCCTTTTAATAGCACTATTAAGACTGGTTAGTAAGGCAGGGTTTTTTAGGAACAAATGTCTCCTTTGCCCTAGCACAGCTCACAGTAGCTAAATGAAAATGAAGAATGCATAATGTAGACATGGTTGACCTCAGTGATGTGTGACAGCCTATAGGATTTTTTAACAAAATAATTACCACAAGGGGGGAAAGAAAAATAATTTGAATATTTTATTCTGTTGTTTTTCAGGAACTGTGATAAAGAATATCAGTTCTACCTGTGCACTTGTTGACTTCAGCAATGGGGAGAGCTGTGATGTCCTTGTCAAATTCACTATACCTGTGGGAGGTGCTATGCCGTGCCCACATCTGCAGGTGAGAAACTGTATTTTTTCATGATTGCAAATGTGCATTTTATATTTAAAAATATGAAATTCATTCTATATTTAGATAATGAATTATAGATTTTTTAAAAGTCTCTTATATACCTTTATTTTAGAGTTTTTCATTATGGTAATATCACACTATTTTCAACATGTAGATTTCATTTGTTTGAAGCTTGTTTTCATTGTAATTCTGTTCCTTTGTTTATTAAAATTATGTGTTCTAAATTAATCTATATTGTTTTCTTTATAAAACATGAGTATTTCCCCAGCCATAGAAGAAAGGTGAACGATTTATTAGTACAGTTATTGTTTCCTAGCACATAGATTACAAATGTAAGAGAGCCTTTTCTACTTAGTGTGATTTACAGCAGGTTTTAACCATTTGGTTTTCACAGCATGTTTTAAATCCAGCAAATAACCATATACTAAGGCAAATAACAGTAATAAAAAAATTATCCCTGTTAATTTCTGATTTTCTGTAAAATTTATCAGCTGTCTATCTGTAATCACAGCTGGGGTTTTTTGGTGATTCTTATTTTACACACCAGCATAGTGATGGTTGCATAGAGAATACAGCATGGATCCATCTGTTTTGAATAAAAGAAACATGTTTATAATTGCATTGCTACATATAAAGCTAGAGACATACGCTTTTTTTCAGTTTGAGATAAAGACAAATCCTGATATAGTAGCTCCTGATAACTCTGTAGGTTCTGTATCCAACTCTAGAGACCTGCAGAATTTGATATAAAATTGTGACTTCTGTGTTAATTTTAAAAACAATTTTGAATAAATCAGTTACATCTGGAATTATCTAAAATTCCCAAGGTCGGTTTGTTGAAAGCCTTAAAATTTGCCTAGAATCCAAGGGAATGTAGTTTGTAAGAGTTTGCTCATTCAGTTCAGCTTGCTAGCTAAGCCCACGTACATTTAGTAGAGCTCAGTCCTTTGTTTTGTGTTCTCTCTGATTCAGTGGAAATTGCATGATTGGAACATGTAAGGACCAAGTTCTTCTTTTCTTTCAATGGTCCATATTAAATCATGGGAACATGGCAGAATGAGGATTCATGTAAAAATACCTTCATAGTTATGTCTTGTAAAGCTCACAAGTTACGTGGTTCTTGCACTGATGCTTTCCTGTGCACAGGTTGGAGACTATGTGTTTGCCAGAACTGGGACACGGGCAGAAAATGAATGTTATGTACCTGCCATTGTCATAGCAACACCACAGAGGGTGGAGACAGGTGACAAATTCTACACAGTGCTGCTGTTCAACAACAGGGAGGTAAGTAAACCTAGAGGATGATACCAGATAGAATTTTCCAGGCTAATGGGCTCCCTGTCCCAATCTGAGTCTCCAGCTAACCAGAGTAAATCAGATTTCAGAGTGCAATGAACAACTCATGTAATAAACCTGAATGAAGAAATTCTGTTGGATAATTGATTCTTAAATCATACTCTGTTCTTTCTTCTTTAATACATTTGGTGGCTTTCACAAGTTCCATGCTTCTAAAATAAGAAACATAGGGAGTTTTAACACAGTCAGTATAGTCTGAAATTAATTCCATTATGTTAGTTTGTTTTTGTTTGTAAGCCATTATGATAATTTTACTGCATTTTTCACAGTGTGCATTAAATAAAATTTACTTTGCACTTGAAACTTTTATATTAATTATCTTTATTAGAGGATGATTACAGTTACATTTAAACAGTTGATTTTTTCTGCATATGTATCTTCATTGCTTTTGAGATTTGAGTTTTAATTAGATGAATATTTTTTGTGTTATTGCAGGAACACTGTATAAGAAGCGAGCTCATTAAAATCAGCCAAACCAAGTACGCCTATTCCTGTCAGTATATAAGAACAGTGCAGACAGTGGATTATGAGATGTGAGTATGTTTGAACCTAAAAATACCAAATTTTTAAAATTTGAATCCTAAATGTTGCACTTTGAGTTCAGCCATGCTGTCAGGTTTCCATACGTAGTACTCTAACTACACCTATTGTGAACTGGCTACTGTACACAGGCAGCTAAGTTTATGTGAGAATTTACTGCCTTATTTTCATTCTGGAAATATTGGTGGGATGTGATGGTTTGAAACTTAGTCCCAGAAGGTTGTTAAGGGGATTGCTGAAAGGTGAGATGGAGTTTCTATTTGTTGTAGACCTTATTTTCCTTTTAAAATACTTATTCTTATGTAAAGCTGCACATAAAATTGCAATTTTTTCCCAAGATATTTGTTCATCTTCTGAGCTTAAATCTGGAGAATGATGGAGAGAGAGTGTGTAAAATGAGTATGATCCCCTTCTTAGGTTCTGCAGAATTAATGGGCAGCAAGATATGAAGTGTGCACTGAAAATGCAAGTGTTCCAAGTGTTTATGGATTACATTTTCATCTTGTGTTAAGTTCTAGTTTAATCCAGTTGAAATTGTGACAGCCTTCAGAGCTCTAACAACCTCAGACCACATTAGGATGGACAATAAGATCAGAACAATCATCTAGGGATATTTCTCCAGAATATATTCCCAACCTACAATTATTTGGAATTTAAAAATTCTCTGAAGCAGAATTGGAGTCTCTGTATTAAACAGCCTTGATGGAATTTTCTTCCATGAATTTGTGCAGTTTCTTTTTTTGAAAGCATGTAAAACTTCATCATCCATTGCTTCTTCCCAGGGGGAGTTGCACAGATTCACGTTTTGTGTGCGAAAACATAATTTGGTTTTGAGTCTTCCATTTGCCTCGACATTTACAGGATGAAAGATTTCCTCTTACATGTAGTATAAGCACTGCTGCAAAAGAATAATATAATCTCTATCATGGGAAGTTTATTTCCAAGAGGAAACATGAACAGGGAAAATCACAGAATCACAGAATTAGCTTGGTTAGAAAAGACCTTTGAGATTGAGTCCAGCCTATCACCCAACACCACTTTGTCAACTAGACCATGGCTTTGAGTGCCGCATCCAGTCTTTTCTTAAACACCTCCAGGGATGGTGACTCCACCACCTCCCTGGGCAGCCATTCCAATGCCCAATCACTCTTTCTGTGAAGAACTTCTTCCTAATGTCCTGCCTGCCTAAACCTTCTTCTGGTGCAGCTTGAGGCTGTGTGCTCTTGCCCTGTCACTGGTTACCTGGCAGAAGAGACCAACCCCCACCTGGCTGCACCTTCCTTTCTGGTAGTTGTAGAGAGAAATAAATTCCACCATTAAAGGCAATTTTAGATCACAGAATCATGGGATGGCTCAGATTGGAAGGGGCCACAGTGGAACATCTGGTCCAACCTTCCTGCTCAAGCAGGGTCATCCCAGAGCACATAGCACAGGATTGCATCCAATTAGTTGAATACCTCCAGTGAGGAGACTGTACACTCTCTCTGGGAAACCTGCTCCAGTGCTTGCTCACCCACAGATGTTCTTAATTTTCATTAAAATGTTCTAATATGATTATCATCACTAAAGATTTAATCTAAAAATTATGAGTGGGGGTACCAGTTGTGAGCTTGATCTATGGATTCACTGAGAATGACAGAGTGAAAAGCAACTGAGATTCAAGTCCTTTGGTTCCCAC
Organism: Geospiza fortis; assembly: GCF_000277835.1. Lineage (NCBI taxonomy): Eukaryota > Metazoa > Chordata > Aves > Passeriformes > Thraupidae > Geospiza > Geospiza fortis. The sequence goes on from NW_005054315.1 coordinate 9,174,430, forward strand.
ATATTTTCTAGTAGTGATCCCAGTACAGTTTGAAACTCAGCCTTCTACCAGCTTGCAGCTACAGCACACAAACAAATGAATGCCCTCTCTTTACTGAGCAAAATTTCAAATCTGGGAATACATCAGTCTTTTCCCAGGCCACATCATTGATATGACAGTAGCCTCTTCTCAAAAAAAGCAAACCTAAAGACCATGGTTTCCTTCTCAATGCAAAAAAAAACGGTGAAAAGAGGCACGTATGTAACTGGTCTGAGTTCCAGCAAAAGCAGCAGAAGTCTTTCTCTTCTACTGAGTTGGATTGTATTCTGAGGTACCATATTAAGAAAAGATGTGATTAAATGCATGAGCAATAAGAATAGTGTCCATTTACATGCTTTGTTTCATGAATGAGTGCTTTAGTACAAATATTCACTCTCCGAAGAGAATTTATTATCAAGCTGGCTTGCCGTTTTTATGTACAAATGAGGAGAAAATTGAATTTTGCATTGGCAAATGGAGGAATTGTTTGGAGAATTAACTGAAATGAATGCACTAAATGGAGTTTCCATTAGAACCCCTACTTTTTATGAGGGCATGGAAGTGTGCTTTCCAATGAAACTTGTTATTTATCATATTTCTAAAATAAATCCCTACCTCCTCTGTCCTACTTAGAGAGGGACACTGCAGCATATTGCTCATGGATGTGCAGAGTTCTAATGAGAAAGTGCTGACATTGTTAATAGGAAAAATGCAAAAGCATAATTTAATTGGAAAGGAATCAAAAAGTTTGAATGCAGTAGTATATTAGAACCTCAAAAAGAGACAAACTGTTTGTGCTAAGTGCTGGAGCAGTAAGGGAAAAAAATTAAAAGGCATGTCCCAGGTTCCCGTGTTGAGAGGAAGTCCTCAGTGGCCATAGATGTTATAGAGTGGCTTGGCCAACTCCAGCTTCGAGTTCTTTGGGATTGTCTTTCAATGTTTTTGTGGTGTGTATTAGGGATTATGCTTAACTGAATAATTTTTAGAGGTACCAATATGGCTCTTATGATTTTAGTATGAGACATTAGCATCCGTTGGGGCATTTTCCTGCCATCACTGTGGAAAGAAATAATTATGGCAGAATAAGCACTCTGCAAATGTAGCTAACAAGTTCCATATGCAAAGTTCCACACTGTGTGATCTGGACAGACACAGCAAAAGGATCCTTTTTGCCCACATCCTTTCTGGAGTCATAAGAGGCAGATAAGATTAAGGGCCAGAGCCCTGTTTTAGGCTATCCTTCACTTATTCTATAAGTAAAAGGGAAACTGAATTGTAGGACATTTATAGCCCTGTCATATGGTCAAGAGTGTGATAAGTCCTTCTCTTGTCAGTACTGAGAGATGTGGAAAAAGGTGAAATCTATGTCTTGTAAAAGAGGCTTTATGAGATATGTGCTTTTAGCTTAGTGGATTTCGTTTTCTGGTTTTCCAGCCTGGATGGTATGACTTCGAAGCGCTGTTCTCACCCACCTGTGGAAGATGAAGGAGAACAAGCAAGAAAAAGTATAGTGAAAGAAAAGAGGGGAAAAAAGAAAAAGAAGAGGACAACAGTAGACAAAAGGCATCCCAGGGAGACGATGTCAAACTTGGATAATCTTTTGTCTCCAGAAGTGAAGTAAAACAGAGAGAAAGAAACTCACTGTCTAGCAACAAGGGAGAATGTAGAGGTAAAGATGTAGCTCTGAAAAAGTGTAAGGAATTAAGCATTTGTGATGGGCCTTTAGCTATTCCCCACACAAGGAACAGATTTCTGCCTTTCTGGGTGTTAGCCAAGTTAGCTTTCCCATGTCCTATATGATGAAATTATTTCACCTCCTTTAGAAACTGTTCTTGACACTTTCTCAGTGTGTGTTTTCACAGCAGCAGCAAGAAATGAATAAAGCCCGTTCCAGCATACGCCACCTCAATTTCCTTAACAGTTGTAGCAGTGAGGATGCAGTACCACCAAACCTTAATACCTGCTTGTAAGCAGAGCATTTATTCCAGTTCCTCTACTGTTTGTTCTTTGTTAGACTAAAGTTATGTCTGTATTGTGGGTATTAAGTTATTGCCCCTGTAGCTCAATGCTTCAGAGGTTAAATTGCTTTTGTTTTATGAGCTGGCTCAGTTAAAGCTGACAGCAGTTCCTACACTCCCTGTCACTCTGGAGCAGAGACTGGACTAGTGTAGGCCTGCCGTTACATGTCTGTTGTCAGCTCTTCATTTTCAAGATCCTACTGTCAGTGGAAAGATAATGGGATTTTTATTCATACTTGCTAGTTGTACCTCCTTGTACCATTTAAAATATCTTTTCAACAGCCTTATTATTTATTTACTTTCAGAAGTGATGGCTTATAAATTCACTCAATCATCATGTTTTCAGTCAACTTGATTTGGCTCATCTGAATGTTCCTTCTGTGTTCTCTCTCATCCTTTAAGGATTGCCTGCAAATTCCATATTCATTGCTTATAGTGGGTATTATGGTCCCCATTATATAATGGGCATTTTAAGAGTGGCCTGATCAGAATTATATGAGAGCAGAGGTGTTGGGCTTGTCCAGTGAAAAACCATGGTTTCCAAAGGTGGGGCTACGTCGTTGGAAATGCTCAGTTATCCCAGACACGTTCCTCTTGGGCATTTTGAGATGCAGATGCTGAGGAAATGTGAAATAATCCTAATGTGATCAGCAAGTCCTGTAACTGATTCCCTGCAGCTTGGAGGTAAGATTACACCAGAGTAGTGGTTATCTATGCATTTTAATCCTGCCTAGATTTAGCAAATAATCTCATAGTATTCTAACAAGGCTTCAATGTCATATGCAGGTAAGGTACCTTGTCCTCTTCTTGTGACACCATAAATATTGAATATGGGGTTGGTTTTTTTCTAAAATTTGTTTTCATTTACATATCCTTCTATGTTTTGTCAGAAAGGGGAAAGTCAGAGCTGATAAAGATGTTAAGTAACACTATATGGTCATCCTCACATGGTTTCATTAGATACCTCTTTATACAATCTCTCTACATGACTTTGTATTTATCCTCTTTGGGTGTAGATAGTTGCCCCATTTTCATACCATGCAAATGTTTCACAGCACTCTGTGTAAGTTATATAATTTTGTAAGTTATATCAAATGTGCTGCCTGACCCCGATATACACATCTTTTTGAACTGTGTTAATGCTGGATTTCATTTTAAAGATGAAGAGAATAAAGAAAACAAATTTGCCTGGCATTTTTTCCCATCTGCTCAACTTCCAATCAAGTATGAACTATTAGTTTACACTTACTGCTTGGCAGTTCAATATGTGTTGAGCACCAGTGAGATTCCCCTATGCAGGTTAACACTTTTCCTTAGAAGTTGTCATATTTGATTACATTGATGGGGGTAGGTGTTAAATTACACGGATGAGGAGTTGGAAAGCCCTGTCATTCTAATGAATTATTTAGTTAGTCTCTCTGGACCAGGTATTAAAAATATCAGGTATCTAACAATGGACTTTGCCTTCATGGAGTTTTTGTAGTGCTGAAATAAGGCTGAATATTCAAGTCAGGAGCCTAAACTGCACAAGTGAGGTAAAACACCCTGTTTTCCTCTTCAGACCACTGTATCACTCTGAAGTCTCAAATATTGCCTTTCATACACTGGACACACCAATGTTCATCAGAGTGATCCCCTTCCAGGTTTTCCTAGTAGTTGACTTAATAACTTCATTATTTCTGGATTGTTTATATCAAAGGCAGATTTTTTCAAAGTCAGCATCTCAGAGAAATGTTTTGAATAGATGTGATAATAACAATTTTTGTAGTTAAATATCTTTTACAGGAACAAGGTTATGCATTTTTTTTTAGATTTCTAAAAGCAGTCTGTTAAACTGTTTTTTTCTGAAAGATGTATATTCCTCCCATGTATTCCTTTCCTTGTAATATCAAATACCTAAATAATACCTAATAATTAACTTCTGAAAAAGCTCAGTAGTCCGGATCTGTTTGACTGAAGTAAAGTCATTTTCTTCATATTTGTATAAATGTTTTCCCTATGTATGTATGTGTCTAATGCATTAAAAGCATTTAATGCCATCAGTGTTTCTTGCATTTCCTTTACAAAGGTTTGTCTTGTCACTTTTTATGTCCAGATGCATACACACACACACACACACACAAACATACATATTTAGTAATCTGACTGGGCTATGCTTTGTAACTATTTGATGTGTTAATCAACACTCTGCCTATGTTTCTGCTGCCTTCATGTGATCATTCATCTGTTACATAAGGAAGTAAGTTCTCCTGAACTTGAATGAGCATTGCCAGATACCAAGATGGATTTTTGTGCTCCCCAAGTTAATGTGGATTCAGCTACATGGCTCTTATATAGGTGGTTGATGAAACCTTGTATTCCCATATATTTCCACAGACCTGTGGGCCCTATATGAATTAAGGGAATTTGGACTGTTTGTGGTTTGGTTCATGCTCAGCTAAAATATTTCTGATTGTTAAGAGGAATCAACAGCCCATTCCTGTTGGTCCCACTTGCAGAAACAGCATAAACAGAAGTGAATAAAGATTAAGTAATTGTGCCACTTATTTAGCATATATTAGCTTCATTATTGTGTTGAAGTGAATTCTGCCTCATTTCTTCCAGAACCACTATGTTTGAAACATTATTATTTTGATGTGTATGCTTGCCACTGTTACTGTGTTAGCTCTGTGTGTTTATAAGAGAGCAAACAAAAGCCTGGCAAATTCTGGCTGACTGTTGGCTAATGATTCTTTGCCTTGGTAACTCAAATAATACTATTTGATGTAGCAAGATCACTGATACTTAACTCTGTCCTTGGTTATTGCAATAATTTTTTTATAGGCGCAATAAAATAATGTATTGCTTTCTGTAGAAAAATTCTTCTGTCTGTCTAGTTTTCTCTGTTCTGTAATGCCTAAAATCAGTGTTCATTCCACATAACTTCCTTGTCAATTTTCTAAAATGTGTATCTAATAAAAAAAACAAAACCAGAAAAAAATTGGTGTGAAGTACAGGTATGATACACAGTACTACACTGCACTGCCTGATGCATTAGCAAATAATAGCTATCAGAGCCAAAATCTCCTTTTTCATTTATAATGAGATGTGACTTGAAGCAATTATGCTGATAATTACTGTAACTGCCAATATGGGGTTGTTGGGAGATCTTTGAAAATGAACATTTTCTATCCTTTTCTGTGGCAAACGTAGTTTGTCTGAATTGGGTTCAAGAGTGGAGCAGCTGTGGCACCTGGCATTCTGGTGGATTGGCTGGATTTCCTGCAGGAGGATTTCCCATTTTTAGCACCCACTCGTTTTCCAGTCTCATTTTCCTTTTAGTCCATTCAGCATTTGGAGAAGGCTATCACAATAAAGCAGTGTTCCCATCTGTTGGTCATGGCTTGTTTAACGAGCAGTTGATGTCAATTCAGCTATGCCTGCATCTGTTCCTTACTGCAGCTGTGTGTGGCTAAGGGCTCCCCAACAGCAGCCAGATTTAGCTTTTGTCTCTTCATACCATATTACAGCTCAGCCAGAAACATTCTGTCTTCTCTCAGGCTGTCTGCTCATGTGTCTCGGGATCTCTTGCTGGTCAGAGTGACTCTGAGAAAAGTTAGAAAGTCTTTTTTTTATAGCCCGGTGCTTGAAGAAGGAGTCAGAGCTTTTCATTTCTTTCATTTCTCAGTCTCAAGGTTGTTTATTGTTCCTTATCTATAAAATTCTTTCTCCTGTCCAGCCGAGGTCCGCTCAGCAAGACAGTCCGGGCACTCTGCCTCTCCCGGGGCAGTGTTATGTGTTTATACTAAAAACTACGTATACAATGTTTACAATTACTTTCTAATACCTATCACCTATGTTAGACACTGAGCTTCTACTCTAAACTAAAACTGCTAACATCACAGCAGAAGATGGAGGCCAAGAAGAAGAAGGAGAAAGGCTAGACACGCCCAGATTCCTCCATCTTGCCTCCTGAACCCCCATTCTAAAAACCTTAAAATCTATTTTTTCACCCCGTGATAAATTCACTGTCATTCTACTTAAACTGTCGTGGCTTGCAGATCTTTATCTAAGGTTGGTAACTTGCTCCATGGGTCATAATCAAAACCACAGGCACCTTGGGCTCTGTTCAAGGGTCTCTGAGCCCCCTGGCAGAGGTGTTGGCTGCTCAGGACAGCCAGAGGGATGTTCTGGGTTCTGACACTCATGGAAAGAGGAAAGTGTGCTAAACTCTCTGTCTCTTTCCCCATAAAGAATGAAACAGGCAAAGGGGGGGAAGTGCAGTTCCATTGGTTTAGGAGGTGTGTTTGGGGGTATCTGAGGGCAGATTTGGAGGACAGTTCAGTCCAGATCCTAAGAGCAAGAGTGGAACGGGTTCTTTCAGCGTCTTAGGAAGAAACATAGAGAGCCTGTGCACTGGCTGAAGACAACAAACAGATTGTGAAATGTGTCTGATGGGGAACACTCATTTAATGGTGCAGATTTCACTTTACTCAGAGAAGCAGTATGGCCATAATATCTTTCAGTATTTCAGTCTGACAATGCTTTTGTACTGCAGACAGGACACAGTCAAGAAATTTCCTGACCCTTACACATGTGAACTCTAGATTTCTGTCTCTTGGGTGCTGAAGAATAATCAGAATGTTTCTTTTGTGTATGTAAGTGCTGATGGTGCATGTTTATTAGGCAATTTTCAAAGGCACACTTTTAATTTTTAAACTGCAGCTTCAGTTTCAGTGGTAGCTATGGATGACAATCACTCCTAAAACTAATCACAGTCAAATCTCATACTCTGTAAGTATTCAGTCTGGGCTGTTGCTTCTCCAACCTGTACATCATAGACTTATCCTTCTTTAGTCTTCTGATTCCTTCCACAGATTTGTTTTCTACTACACAAGTGGTTTTTATATGATCATTGAAAACCAAAGTCTGAAGCAAAATAGAGTATATGCTTTTGTTTACTTTGTTTCTTCCTATTCTCTTTTGTTTTTCTTCCAGCTTCTGATCTTTTGTCATTCATTATGATTGTCATCACTTTGTGCCAGGAGGGTACCCAGTAGTTGGTGGTCTCATTTGATATGACTAAAGAGAGACTTTTCAGTGACCCTTCAAAGAAGGGTCAGACAAAGGTCCATGTAGCCTATCCCCAACAGTTCTGGAAGATGATTCCTGAGTAAGAGTTAAGATCAAAGATTGGCCTGTGAATACAACAGATACAAGCCACAGAGTTAGAAAATGAGAATACTTAAAGATACTTGAAAAACAGACTGGTTTGAACTTGTGAGGAAGAAAGCAAAAGTCTTTATGTAGAACTACTCCTCTGTTAACATAGTCATTGAGCTGTTTCTTGATAAATTCCAGGAGATGTTTGAACTGTGACATCCAGCCTCATGGTGGGTCAGTGTGTTCTCTCACTAAAGAGTCCTGGTTCTCTCCTAGCATCTTGTCTCTCCATTTCATCATCCTGGTGTTCATCAAGGTGTCAAACTCTGCAGTTGTTGAGAGCTTCACCCTCCACCCCAAGTCTCCCTGATGCTTGCACAGTCCAGCTGTAGGAAATTCTCCAGAGCCAGGTAAAGGCAGCATCCCCAGGGTTGTTGGAGTCAGCATGGAGCAGTGAGGATTGGCAGGACATTCTCCAGAGCCAGGAAAAACCTGCATCCCCAGAATTGTTGGAGTCAGCATGGAGCAGCGAGGGTTGGCAGGACAGCCCTCGGCACATGCACAGAGCAAAGAAGCCACAGGAAGGGTGCAGGAGGAAAGAGCGTGGGAGGAATGGGTGAAGCTGCAGATAAGAAAGGTTTTAACACCTGTAATGGTGAAATCTAGTTCTCTAAGAAAAAATAGACTTATGAATGAATATTAAATTACTTATGAGTTTGCTGACTTACTTTGGAGGTATGAAAGAGAAGCAGCAGCAGAGGGTCAGCTGTGCTGTTGAAGAGTTTCAATATCAGAAGAGAAGTGAATGGATATTAAAAAAATGCTCAAGCTTGACTCTGCAATTTCCAGGTAGATGTGTGCATTTTTCTTTACATCTGGAATAAAGTGGTGTTAAAAAGATACATTTAACCAAATAGAAATAGGTGGGAAATTAAAGTATACACATGTATACATTGTAACCCAGTGGTGCATTTATATTGGGTGAATTCCAGTTTTTGTGGGAGCCAATTTGATCACAGATCTTTTTTGTGTTCCAGATGGCATGATGCATTTATAACTGGGTCTGACTACTAGGATATTGCTCTGCTTTGATGTAGCAATAATATCTCAGGTCTACTTTCCTTTATTACCTCCTCTACATTTTGATTCTTCTATTTTAAATGCCTTTACCAGGTGAAGAATATACTTGGATTAATATTACATTCTGAGCAAATTAGCAAATATTAAATATTGCTGCATGATTAAACAAGGAGTAATAGAGACAAAAATAAGAATAGCTTTGTGCCATCATTTAAGAGACAGTATATTAAAAAAATTATATAGTCAATGGAGGCAGAGTATTTGAGGATATATTTACATATCTCTTAAATGCTTCCTTTAGGCATCTTTCAATTGCCTGCTCTAGGTAGCTAGTTCAGGTGTACTTGGCCAGGAAAATACTACATAGTGGCTGTGCAGATATTTCCCAGGAGAACTCTGGTTTCACTGGAGATCAGTTTTGGGAAAATCTTGAGGGTTTGATACCTGTTTTTGTCACAGTGTGGAGGGAAAAAAGAAAAAAGACACATTTTTATTTACTAGAGGAGAAATATAGAGTTTGTGCAGCCAAAATAACTATGAAGCCAGGATATTTCAGTGGGGATGTGAGAGAAAGTGTGGAAATTTTTGCCTGGTCTGATTTAGGGAAGAATCAAACCCAGGAGAAAGTGAAATGGTCTATCCTGGAGGTTGCAGTTTGCATATTACCTTCTATTCTTTCCTGCATCATGTCCTAGAGTTTTCTCTTGGCAAATGGAGCTGGCACTCACATGGAGCCCATGGTTACAGGCAGTCACTGAGGGTCTTTTCTGTACAGGGAAGAGATATCACTACAGCACAGCATTCATCAAATTTTAGGACAGGGCATTTGGATAGAAATTCTTTATTGTGGATATGAACATTTCATTTTGTGAAGGAAATGGCACCACCAATGGATGGGAAAGCCCCATACCTGATGGTAGAGAAGATATCTAAATGAAAAGTTTAGATATCTGTTTTATCCCCAAGAATGGCTTTCAGTCACACAGACTTCAGAATCTGCCTGCTCACATTTTTTGAGGAAGATGTGTCTCTATCAAATTAATCATTGACATGATCATCTCACCTATGTCTCTTGTGATTACTGTGTGTTTGAGGCTGAGCAGGTGCAATTCCAATGACATGAAGAAAATGGAGTGTGGGCCAATTTTGTATGTAGATACTGTTAAGTATGTGCAGATGGATTATGTGCCATCCCACATGACAAAGACTTGGATCCCATTTCAAAAAATGGTTGAAGAGACTTAGTATTACACTGGGTGCAATGCAAACTTGTGAGAAATACAAACAGGAATGTTAACCAAGCACAGGACCAAAACTGTCAGCACAGGTAGTCCGAATGGCTAATTCTTCTGCATAAAGGGTGGCCATCAGTCACTGCTCGTTATTTAAACAAGTTACCTTTAAAATCTGATGTTTTATAGAAATAGGGATGGTGATGGATGAGTTTCCTTTTCACTTGTTATTAAGGATCCATTGCACTGTTCCATTCTGAATGTGCAGTCTGACCTCAAGAAGCCCCTGTCATGAGATAACATTTATTAATTTTCCCTACTGGCCACAAGACTTTTTCCTGCCTAAGTTTGGTTAAATGTTTTGTTGCATATCTTTGCAGTAAGCTTGGGAATTGTTAGGATGATTTATTCTTTTCATTCAAACATTCCTGTTGGTGCATTTGCACAAAATGAGCTCTGTCCTGAGCTTCAAACCCTGGTCCACATGTGTGGGAGGTTATGCTTTCATATGTTTGTGTCTGTCCTCCATCTCTTTTAAAAAGAGAAGTAGCATTGTGATGGTTTGCCAACAAGATGAATTTTCCAGATTTTTTGGATGTACCAGATAGCTGAGCCTGACAAGGAAAGCCTAATTTCAGATTCTGTCAAGAGAGCATAAGCAGACCATCAAAAACCCAGGTTGCTGCTTCATCACACTGCCTCACACAAAGCTGGCAGAGGTGAGGTTTGGGATATGCTCAGACTACTTCTTTCTGATTCTTTCCCAGTTACTAAGATGGCACTTCTCCTACTTGCTAAAGAAATATAGCTTACACAGAAAAACAACTAAACCAAAGCCCCCAAACAAACAAAAAGAAAAGAATATTCACCTGCATATGTATTCATCATTCTGGATCAAGCCTTGGACCCAGGGGCTGGGACTCAGCCCCTGGCATTCAGCTCTGCATGAAAGGCATAAGAGAGAACACCTGCTAGCTGTCCTATTGGTACCAGCTGTTAGAACAGCAGGAAGCTGAAAAGTGTTTGAGCCTGAATTCCCTTAGAAAGTCATCAGTAACCTCCTACTCAGTTGTGAAAATGGGAAATCAGAGCAGTGTGCTATCTTCTGAGAAAAAGGGAAGCTTCATGGAAGTTCATATAACAAACTTTGACTCAATCTGCACAGGTATGCAATGGACCATTTCTTCCAGGGCTGTTTCCTTGCTTGCCTGGGGCTTGGCTGCTGCATAAATACAGCAACGCAATGAGAGAGCACATTGCTCCTCCTAATCACACATCCCCATGGCCCTGAGTGCTCCAGGGCCAACTGTAACCCTCTCCTGTTGATAAAATGAGAGTGTTGGCATCAGAGCTGAGGTTTTCCTCCAGCTGGGAGGTGCTTCTCCTGGGAAAGGGGAGTGCTCAGCAGAAAAGGATGCAGGTTTCTGCTGAGTGCCCTTGAAAACTGAGCAGTTAGTGATCCCAGTCCTCCCCACAGTGGCTCTGGAGCCAGGCCAACAGCATTAAGCAAGTTCTATCCCTGCCCAAGCTGTGAGAGAAGGTTTGCTGGTGCAGCCTTGCTGCTTCTGCACAGACATACCTCAGGTTCCAATTTAACAGCAAACATGTTGAGGGCGAAACTGTGTGAGGGATGATTTCGACACATTGTAAGCTCAGTCTTCTAATTACAGGGCGGTAAGAAAAGGTCAGAAGCAAACAAATACAAACACATCTGTGACCTGAACACTAGCTCTTTTTGCCCAGTTCTTCCACTCCAAAAGGTATTAAGGTTGGGGTCTCAGCACTGGCAGTGTCATCCCTTCCTGTAAAAGTTGCACCATGTCTCAGTCCCTAGCAGGTTTAGAAGAGGTAATTGTCCATCTCCAGTGGCATTCCCTGCTCCAGACATTTTTCCTGACAGGTAACTCAGAGCTGAGCATTACAGCATCCAAGCAGCTGCCTCTCTGCCTCTTTTCCACATGATCTTTGGTTGCTTGTGGGTTTTGAGGAGAGGATGTTGGGAAATTTGTGATACAGGCTTTGACATGTGGTGACAACTACCTGCATGCACTGATCTAGAGTTCAGATTTGTGACTGTAAGCTGAGTTTTTGCTACATCAGACAGTGATGAGGAGAATGGAGATCCCTGCACACCTCACCTTTGTTTTATATGGTATGTATGCAGATTTGTTTTTTGCAAACAGCTCTGTCAGTCCCCTGAATCAACCAGAAGCCACCTGACAGTGGCTGTTGCAGCACTGATGCTGCATTGATCAGCCCAGACAAGAAGCAGCCTGCACTGGTTTAAGACCCTCTCCACAATACTGGTGCTACACAGTTGCTTGTAGGCCCAGGGTTAATGTAGAGCTTGGGTGCTTGTGCTTGGAAACAGAATCCAGGACAGCAGTAAGTAATAAATATTTTGGGATGATGACTTTTCAAGCCAAACATTCTCCTCAGACAGATCACGGGCATGCCACCCTCCCTGAAGTGTCCTGTTAGCCCCTGCCTGAAGGCACAGCCGGTGCCACTGCCCCTGCTGCAGCCTCTGGCTCTTCAGGCCTTGGAGCACTGCTCTCCCTGCTGCCTGGGATGTGTGGGGCTGGGCTGGGAACATGGCATGGGGGAGATGGTCTCCTTACATGCCAGAAATTCATAGCATCACCATCTCCCCATGCTCTTTCTAATCCAGCATGCTGTGAATCTGCTCACTTTTCACAGACAAAATGGAAACTGAAGTCTTAAAGAAATGTGTGAGGGGAGTAAATTCAGGCAATGCAGTGAGTACAGATGGCAAATACAGCAGAACTGGTTTTTATTTTCTTTCTACTATACTTCATATTTTCAACCTTCTCTGCCTGTCTGCAGAGCCTGGTTTTGTTCTGAAAATCTTTTCATGCATAGTGCATTTGTTTACCACAGATGCTGCCTGTTTATTCTCTTCTGTTTTCATTGATCTAACATGAAAGTCACCTTGAACTAAAGAGCTTTGCCCTTGCTAGGTGTGCAAAGTATTAAAAGGTATAAATACAAGCATACAAGCATACAAGGACTAAGCAAGTTTTGTAGGGTTTACTGTTACAGGAAGTCATGGGTACTGAATCTGAATTGTCCATAAAAAGGCAAGATGCTCTTGGATTTAATAGATAGGTCATAGAATAGTGGCAGGCTAGGCACCAAGGCAGGGTGTGCTTTATGTGTTATACCCTTCATTATTTATCTTGGTCCTTTTCTTCCTCAACAGAAGCATATTTTGGCATTTAATGACCATTTTTTAAACTTACATCTTAATGGGTGACATGGGGTAATTTGCCTGTGGATAAATTATAAGAGGTATAGCACCAGAGAAAATTTCTTTCATAAGAAAATTCATGCCAGAATTTACTATCAATCTTTATTTTATGCAGCTGCTTTACAAATGAAGGAAACTCAGAGCCTCCCTCAACAAACAAGAGGCAGCACTTCAGCCTAACAGCTTTGTATTGAGTGCCTAAATATCTTTTGCACGTGAAGTTAACAATATGTTTCCAGACAATTACATTGTGAGTATGCCTGCAGGGCTGGCAGCTGAGTGTTGGCCTGTTTGTTCCTTTAATTAAATATATGGCTAAATGCAGTCAGCCACGTTAGCTCTGGCTGGGATGAGCAATGCTGTGCTTGCTGATCCCTTCAGTTCTGCCAGCCCTGGTGGTCAGAGAGCAGCTACACTCTGTCACTGTGTTTTCAGCCCGAGCACAAAAGCTACACAGACTTCCTTTGTGTGCTAAGGACAAAAATTAATTTTCTCCGCCTCTTCTTTCTCATTATGGAATCTTTAGCTTAATTCTGGCTGTAAGTGCTTTTTAACTGGCACAAAACAGCAAAACACCAACATTTTCCATGGTTGGTGGCAATTTTGGGAATCTTCTCTCATAAATGTGTAACATGTTGTGCAGGGTGTCTGATCCACCAAGAGGAACTTTCCTAGTGACAAACTGGCAGCTGACTAATAGCTTGTGGTCCTTTTTTTCTTCATTTTCCAAGCCTACCCTCTTTGTGTTGCTTTAAGAGATCAATACAATCAAATGACCAGTCTGACCAGTTTTTGACCACTACCTATAGAATTGGGCTGCAGAAGCCTTGAAGTTCACAGCATGCCAAAGCACTGAACACAAAATTCCTCACCTCCCACCAGTGACTAAAACTCTTGTTCCTGTATAAATGTGACCTCGTGTGTATGTGGTTTGCAGGTGCTTTGCAGTGGCAAACACTTCTTAACTTCAAAGAAGTCAGGGGGGAAGCTGAGAGGACAAGGCCACTCCAGCACAGAAACCAGCAAAGACAGAGCTCAGAATATTTATGCAGTGGCTCTGGCAAAGTAGGTAATAATAGAGCAAGTTTTATTATACCTTGTTTCTACAAGCACATCTATTGTTTTTTGGCTTTTTTTTTATATATATTTTTTTTATTAGACTATGAACACTTCTGCAAGGGCTTTGGACTTCTTACAAGCTTGTGATGCTGAGCTCAGTGGCACTGCCCTTTTGATCCTCCCAGCAGTGGCCCCAGATAAGTGTGAGGGCTTCTTGTTACAGGAACTCTGGACACAATGTGACTTCGGTTAATTCCCCATAATACTTACCTGATTATATATACAATAAAATACAATACTTTAAATATGTGTCTCATTTGTGATGTTCATGGGGTTTTATGAACTAAAATGTACATTGAAATGCACAAAAATAAAGGTAGCCAAGTTTGTGGTAAGGCCCACACTTGACAATTTTCATCTGAGAGTTGAAATCTAAATGCAAGCACTTGATGTGTGTCCAGGACACAGATTTAGCATCTAAGTGAATGGAAAAGGGGGAAAGTCCCATGATTCAGGATTTCACATGTTAGAACAGCATGTGAATGAGCTACAGCTCATGAATGCTGTAGCCACAAATATGTTTCCTGAGGACCTATAAATAAATAAAGGAATTTTTAAAATCTCTCTATATATTCTTTCTTTTCAGAATTGAAACAAACAGGATGAAGCATCAGTCCAGAGCTATCTGAGATGTTTAAGGGTGTCCAAGACATCTGGTTCAGGCTAGCATATATGACATAATACTTATTAAAGTATCATTTTTTTCTGGCTGCTAGATGCTGGGTGAAATAATCCACAGCACCTAAAATAGCACTGAGCCCTGTCAGTAAAGTCCCTCCCTCTGGTGAGTACTGCAAGAGAGGCTTAGGTTTGTCCATTTATATCCATTACCATTTATATCTGCCTAATTGTGTGAAGAGTGGAAGAAATTGTTTTGACATTAGGAAACTGCAGAAGACAAAGGCAAATCTAGTGATACTGACACATGCTAGGAAAAAAAATCGACTTGAAAACATTTTCTGAGCTGTTACCCAGAAAGTCATGAAAAGAATAATTATCCAATCTGCAAGCAACATTGAAAAATCATTCAAGTTTACTAATTAGTCATGAATGACATAAAAACAGCGGGGCAGTCTCTTCTGCCAGGTAACAAATGACAGAATGAGAGGAAATGGCCTCAAACTGTGCCAGGAGTGGTTCAGATTGGATATTAGGAAAAACTTCTTCCTTGAAAGGATTGTCAAGCACTGACACAGGCTGCCCAGGTAATGGTGAAGTCACCATCCCTGGAGGTATTTAAAAGATGTGTAGATGGGACACCTGGGGACATGGTTTAGTGGTGCCAGATTAATAGCTGGACTCAATTATCTTAGAGGTCTTTTCCAACCTAAATAATTCTAAAATTCTATTATTTTAAGAGGGGTTTGTTTGCAATTGTTTTTTTTTCCTTTACTTTGCTCTTGAGGTGAGGTCATGGACAGGTTCCCTAGTGCCATTTACCCAAGACACAAGGTACTTCCCAGCACCTGATTTTTTCTTGTTGTGAAGAGTGTTAAATAGGACATATTCCACAGAGTTAACTCAAGTTTTCCTTTAAGCTAACACCCTCTACTGTTCACTCCTGCATATTATCCATAAACAAAACACAGCCACGATTAAAGTGACTACTGACTTTGGTGTGGTACAGCAATTTCCAAAGTATTGCCCTAATTTTAGTTTTGTTATTCTTGGAAATGAGTGCAGCGGTGACTCAGTCACCTGACCTCCCTACATCTTTCAGAAACATGCTGCAATGTCCCTTTTCAATAGTTTTTATGTAGTATATATAACTTTTTTTTCAAAAATAACTGTGATTCCTGCAGTGCCAAGAACAGCCTGATCACAATTTGATGTTGTTGAATGCTGGGGCTTTACTTTAGCAACCAGAAGTTTCTGAAGTTGACTTCTCTCATTTTTATGCTGTAGTTATGAAAGCTGGATGGAGTTTCCTTGTGAATGATGATTGCTCACATTTCAAGGTTTTGATTTTGGAGAAGACAGTCCTCTTCTGTCTTTAGAGTCCATGTGAATGAGTTATCTGACTCAGAATTGCCATGCAAACCAGACATCTGGCTTGCCTCCCCCTGAATTACAGCCACATGCCAGACACCAGCTGTTTCTATACTGATCAGTCCCTCCTTTGAGGGTAAGGACAACGTAAATGAAATAGCCCAAGAATTAACTATTATTTGCCACTCAAAGAAGGGTGCTAATGCCAAAAGGACTCAGCTCTTCTCTAGAAAAGACAGCTGCATGGCAATGGAAGGGGCAGAAGAAACTGCAGAGGTCTCCTTGCCAGTCTCTCAGTAGCATGACACAAGTGTCTGAAGCTCAGTTTTAATTTGCTTTTGTCTGTATAAAACACCTAGCACATCACGCTTTCTAAAAATCTCCACCTCCCTTGGCAAGAAAAGGGTTTAGGGATAAACTTTAGGAATGCTGCTTGCTCATGAAACTCGTTCTTCAGGGCTAGTCTTTATATGTAAGGCAATAAATGGGAAGCGAATCTTAATGAATATACTCTGTGACATCATTCCTTCCTCTCTAACCATTACCAGCATCAAATCAGCCCCTGTCTGTTGTTCTCTGCATGGGAAGGTGCAAGCATTGTTAAGTCTTATTAGCCACTCAGGATTTTAGCAGTGTTAATCTCATAAATTCTTCTGTCTTACTGCCAGGCTTGGAAGCTTTTCCCAAAAACTCTCTGGGTCTGTCTCTAGCCCTCAGGAAAACCACTGAGTTTTCCTTGAGTTTCCCCTGTGCTGAAAAGAAGGCACCATTCTGGGAGATCCCTTTTCCCAATGGCAGCTGTGCTGCCATGTCTCATTTGACTTTCAAGTGACATCAGAAGATTAGTTGCAATCTCTTTGCAGGCTGCTAATCCAGAGAGCTGAATTACAGTGCCTTGATGTCCCTCTGAATATGACATTATTTGACAAGAAATAGAATAGTGTTCATTGGTGCTACAGAGATATTGGCAAAGACATCTTAATATCCCCGAGGCCCAGAAAAAAAATAGCTGTAACACCCCCCAGGCAATTCCACAGGTCTGCTTGGGCAAAGAGGCACAACTTGAGGCTGTTGGGGCTGTTTTGTCTTGTTGTGTCACTGGCTGCCTGGGAGAAGAGGCCTAAATAAGCCCAGCTCCCTCAGCTCCTCCTCAAAAGTCCTCCTCATTCCTCATGGACAGGCAGCATCAACTTTGAAACTTAGGTTTTGATGGGTAGTTACTGCATGGAAGGTCTTTGAGCACTGTAACAGTGCTTTCAAGTGTGTTATTAGTTTGCTGAAATAAAACTCCTGTTGGTATGGAACTGGTACAAGCTGGCTTGGAACCAAGAAGATTTCACTGTCTGGGGGAATCTACATTCTGGTCAGCTCTGATGGGCTGTGCCAGGCCATGGTAAGCTATCATGCTGTAGCCATGTGTGTGTAAGCCAATGGGAATAGGCACGGATAGTCTGGCACTCACTGTATAAAAGAAGGCATCTCCCCCAAAGAGAGACAAGAGCCATCCAGCAGGAACCTGTCTCTCCTGCCAGGATTACAGTGAGAGCCAGTAACCTGCTCAGATCAGGTACATGAGCAGGGCAGCACAGCAGTCACTGACCCCAGCTCTCAGACAGCTTGTTTGTTTAAGCAAAGCCTGTATACAGAATGTTCCCATTGGCAAAGATTTCCCGAGCCTTTGCCTTTGTTGTCTGTGGTTGTTTCCACTTCATAAGACAACACTTCCTACCTGTCTCAGCCAGTGATATTTGTTCTTTAAAAGCATTTCTTATTTCAGCACTTTGCCTTATCTAACTTGTATGAGCTGGACTGCTCCTGCCCTGCCTTAATCTCTGGTCCACTGAAACCCTAGAGAGACATTTAACAGTGCCAGATAAATGAAGATTCTGCAGAACTCAGCACTCTACTGAAATATTGAATTTTCTGTCACATTTTCAAATGCTTGTTTTTAATGACTACTGTAACATGAGTATTAGTGAGACATATCTTACACCTTGAGCCTTGTATACAGCAGATGGAAATAAAGGGTGTTGCCTAAAAAAACTCCAAGGCAAATCACAGAATGGGTTGGTTTGAAAGAGACCTTACAGATCATCTAGTTCCAACCCCTAAAATGAAGTGGATAGAATTTTTTCTTCTCCTCCTTCCTCAGTTGTTGAGGTAAATCACTGCTATCTGCTAAGATGCATTTGACTACTCAAACTGCTGTTGAAATGAAGATCAGAGCAATGAGGGCCAGAACAAGGACACTCGGAGCTATTAGCTCCCAGCAGCCCTCCTATACACATTTTTTAGTTCTTTGATTTCTGTAGTTCTAAGTTTACAACTTGACACAGTGCTTACAGAGATCTACCACACTCTGACAATGCAGTCAGAGATCTACCAGAGAGATTTGTCTCCTGTATCTCAGAACAGTCCATCACAGAGCCTGTGCAGGCTGCTGTTAGATCCAAGTAAAGATATTTTTGAGTCCATGAAAGAGATGTCTTTAATCTGTGATTACCAACATTTGGCTGCAGACTTGTCAGCTGGCTTTCCTCAGACTCATTAGCAAGGCCCAGCAATGGCAGTGACTGCCATCATATAGCACAATGGGAAAGGTTTTTAAACCCTAATTTATATTTCACATAAGTGTCTCTCTTTTCTGTGCTTGCTGCTAATGGACCGCCATTATGTGAAATGGAATTCACAAAATGGAAATGTCAATTCATTCTGTTTGCAGGAGCTGGGCTGTCTCCCAGTCTGTGCCTCAGGCCTGACTAGCATTTTGCTGAAATTCCCCTAAGAGACAGCAGGATAGTTTTATTTTCTTTAAGAGATAGGATTGTCCTGAGAACAATAATAACAAAATAAGTGCTATTGCGTATACTTATTATCTGCAGCTAGCCACCTGGGGAACACTAACAAGGCTGCATTTGCAAACGTGATCGTTTAAATAGAGGAGCATGAAAATCCACAGGAGAATTCCACAGCTCTCTGCTCGTCTGTAGGAGCCGGTGTCTTCAGGCAGTGTGACTCACACAGGATGGTGAGGGA
>NW_005054315.1:9193379-9196539 GCF_000277835.1 Geospiza fortis
AGCCAGTGTCCCTGCTGACAGGTGACCGTGTGCTCCCCATCCCTCGGGGCTCTCTTGTGACAGAGAACAGGGCTGCCGTGTGACAAAACTGCTCCAGCTGAGTGAGAACTGCTGGGACAGCAGGAGGGGAGGATCCTCACCTGTCCGTGCCCTGCTCTGCTCTTGGGCAATGCCTCCGTTTGCTGTGGAAGGAACACCAAGCAAAGTTAGAGGGTTACCATTCATTCTTTGCAGAGTTCAGCCTGTAAAGGCTTGCACTGTGATTTTGCTTGAAAAAATGACTGGTTTTAGGTGGATGCTAAGGCTTTTGTGTGTGTAACAAGGACCCAACCCTGTTACACCAAAACCTGGGAGATGCTTTTTATTGATTTCAAAGGGACACAACAGCTACTTTGCATTCAGCATTTATTTTTACTCAAGCCACGTAAAAGCTCATTAATTTTGGTTAAAAAAGAATACCAGACTTGCCTCCTTACTGTACCTCACCCCAGTGGTGCAGAGTAAGGAAAAATAAATAGAGCTTGTTCACTAATACTCAGGACAACATAGAGATTCCAGTGTAGAACACCGCACAGGTATGTGTGACCATTTCCTTTTATTTTCAGGACATCCTTGGCTCTGGTGGGGCTAGTCTATGAAAGCAGCTTGGCTATGTTCAGTTTTCTACAATAGTCAGTTCTTCACAGGATCAGGCTGTTCAAAAACTGTGAAAATACCTATGATGTGGATTTCACATGCCTCATTTGGATGTTTCTGTTCTTTGTTTCTATTTATTTGTTTCTGCCTTTTGAATCTTTCTGTCTTGCATTTGCACATGTTGATGTCACAGTTTTGTTCAGTGGAGCTCCAATCCTGCAGGTCCTCTCCGAATCACAACTCACATTGTTCAAATGAAAATGGCTTTCTAAGGCAGATCTAATCAGTGTTTCTCTTGGGAACAAAACCAAATGAGCTTTTCCAAGGTTGGCAATTCAGTCCAATTATTTCACAGATCTTTGTTCATTTAATTCCTCTGAAGTGGAACAATCAGAAGAAACAGGGCAGAGCTACAATGCAAACAGGAAATTATGGTTTCTCAGTTTGAAGAAAATTAGATTTTATAACACATTCCTCCATTTATTTATTTATTTATTTATTTATTTATTTATTTATTAAGCCTTACTGTTTTGTCATGCATCCTGGCAGCGCTTCACTGCAGAGCACAGTGGTCTTGAGAGAACTATCAGAGTAATGTCAGAGCTCCTCAAACTGGAGCTGGATAGACAAAGCCACAGGTACTGTAAATAAGCTCAACTCCATTGATTACCTGGGACCTATATCAGTTTAGAGCAACCGAGAAGTTGCAGTTTACTGCAGTGAAAGGATGCTTTTTTCACTCCTTTCTATCATTATATGGAATCATAAAATATCCTGAGCTGGAAGGGACCCACAAGGATCACTGAAGTCCAACTGTGCCGGAACTCCAGATTTTCCTTTTCTTATTAGTTATAATTTCCAGTCACAAACTATCATGGAGGTTTTGCTTAATTGCATACATCATGGTACAAAATTAATCTCTAGTTTGCATATAAAACTGAAAAAGACTTAGTTGAAATTAGACATGGTTATTCATGGTTGTGTTTTAAAGAGATGTCCATCTCTAAGACCAATAACTTTAGGCCACTGAGATAAATCATCAGTAGTGCCTTGATGAACATAATAATTTTGATGGATGATACCTTGCAGCTGTCAGCAGGTTGAACATACTTGTTGATGGCTCTCAGGGGACTGGCTTAATGATTGTACAAATGAAGCAAGAACTAAACTTGGAAAGAAAATTTAATGGAAATTATGAATATGTTGGAAAGAAGCAGTATTTTCTCCCTGAATAAGCATGTTCTAATTTATACTTAACAATTCAGAAAAGGGAAAAGGAAAACAGAATTTTTTTATTCCTGTAATCTTCAATACCTAGGCAACTGGTTTAGAGGTACTGTGAAGATGTATTACAACTTTAACACAGTTTTTTCTCCAGAATTCCTTGCAGCAGTACCACTGAATTCAACAACAAACTTTGGACAGTGATGCCATTCTGGATGTGGACATTAATTTTTATTGATTCAGCCTGATCCCCTTACTGTCCATATCTGGGACCTTCTGGAAGTCTCCACAGCTTTTTCCTGTGTTCCATTCACAGGCTTCCTTCACGTAGCAACCAGAACACAAAGGCAAGATGTACAACCAGACCTTGTCCAAGGAGGAAGCCAGGTCCTGCAAGGGGCATGTATCTCCATGGAATGCCTGGGAAGCGCAACCAGTGCTCGAGCCTTCGGAGGGACAACAGCAGCCTGGCACTTGGCGCACACCTGGCTGGTTAGCTGCAGTCCCAGCGCTTCCAAAATGCTGCCTGGAGCACTCCTGAGGAGTCAGCCCAGCAAGAATGGACATGAAAATGGATGCTTTTCAAATGCTTTCTGCCTTCTGCTTTTCTGCCTAGGGTTTATATTCTAATCCTTAAAAACTCTCTTACTCTGAAGACTGGTGACAGCTATAGGAGACAGACACCTCGAGATTCTGATGGGGTTTTAAGAGTTTTAGCTATGGTCTTTTCCTCTCCTCAGTCCTTTTTGTGTGATGTGGTTCATCTTTCTTGACAAGCACGATAATAACCCGAGCACTCAGAATGCTTTTCTAATGTCCCGTTGTGTTCAATGTAGCTCAATTGACTTGCAGCAAAGTGCAGCAGCCTTTCAGTTAGGAATGACATGGCTTCTGCTGACATTTCCCAGCTGAAGGATCATTCTATGAATCATACACACTCTTTGTTTCCAGTTCTTCTGAACCCTGTGAAAAGCAGAATCAGAACTGAACAGATGGAGCTCGGGAGAGTGTGAAAGCCTGGAGGAAACTCCAGCACAGGAAAATGAGGGTCGGCACCCTCAAGGAGGTCAGGGAGCAAGGGCCAGAGAGCTGAAAAAGAAACCTATTAATCGGTATGGCGAGGAAAAGAGCCTCTCGTGATGGAGAGGGTGTCGGCACCAGCAGCAGTGCTGGGAGCGGCTCTGGGGCTCCATCCGTCCCCTCGCGGCTCCCCTCGGACAGGACCCAGAGCCCGGACGGCGGAGCCAGAGCCCGGGACATGCACTCCCCAACGGCTGCGCAGAGGGAAGCGCTTCGAGAG
>NW_005054315.1:9197187-9198425 GCF_000277835.1 Geospiza fortis
GGCCAGGGACAGCGCTGCCCGCAGCGAGAGCGCCCCGGGGACCCGCATCCAGGCAGGCCGACGGACGGACGGACGGACGGACGGACGGACGGAGCTGCAGAGTTCCGATGCTGCGGAGGAGAGCGTGCGCAGGTGAGTGTGAAGCAGGAGGTAGTAAGCCTTCTGTCACGCCTGTGAGAGTGGCATCATGTCCTGCACCAGACTTCAAGCCTTAGCTCAAAAGCATGAAATGGAAACGTAAACTTTGTTTATTTATTTAATTTTAAAGAAAAGTGTTAATTTGATTAATTGATGCAGAGATTTGTGTACTTACAATTAAATTGGCTTCAGGGCCAACAAATCTGAACAGAAGTGGGCCTGAGGGGACTTGTTGCGCTCCTGTTCACTCACACTTAAATTTACTAGCTTGATCCATGTGTCTCTTCACACATGGTGCCTGTGGTTTAAGCATGAGGCTATCAAACAAACCATGTATAAAAAAAATGCTAACAAATAAGTACAAGGAGTGAAAGGGAATAATTTTCCAGTGATTCCTGGTACTTCCCATAAATTTACCTTGGTTCTAGAAATATGACATCTTTTGCAAAAGTCCTGCATTGTAATCCAGGCCATAGTCTGCCTAAGAATGTAGAAGATACAGTAATAATCAGTGTCTTTCTGTAATGCAAGGTCCCCTCACTTGCCAAGAGGAAAAGCCTAAAGAAGATAAGGGAAAATGGTGTGAACATTACTTTAGATCTCTGAAGAAATGATGTTGGTACCTGTTGACCTACCTGTTTTAACTATACTTTGTTTTCCAGATTCGTGGTTGCTGCATTCAAAGCAAATAGTTAAAGAATTGTTGTATTTAACGTCTGTAATTTTCATTTTTTACTACTGAGTAAAACTACATCTGCAGTTTCAGATGTTAGAAATTTTGGAATAGCATAACTGTGTGTCTTCAGTTAGCACAGTCTTTGGTTTTTTCCCTCTGGTATTTTTCATGTTGTTTTCTTTGAGTATGCATGCTGAAACCATCAGATTAGAAAAATACATGTTGCAAATGAAAATGGGACTGTCGGGATGTTCAATCAGCAAGGGTAATCATTGTAAACAAGTAGTGAATGGCTCGAGGGAAGAACACGTCAGCTTTAAAAAATTGTACCTCATCCTTCCATATCAGCGTGTGTCAGCTTTGCCTTCTGTGTATCCCAGCCTTTGTCATCCAATTTGCACCGAAGCTCAGTCATTTCGGTTCA
>NW_005054315.1:9198435-9213990 GCF_000277835.1 Geospiza fortis
TCAGCACGTTGTCCGGCAGCATTCTCCAGTGTTGCCATCTCTTTTCATTAGCATCTCTTAAATCCTCTTGGGTAGGATGCCTCCTTACGGCTTGTGAAACGTGACACGATTTACCCCTCGTGTTTCCCTTCCCCCGGCAAATGGGATGGCTCCGATGGTTCGCATAAAGTGGGCAGGGAGGGAATTTAAATGGGTGACAGTCAAACGTATGCAAACATACGTGTTTATTTTATAGGCACACATTCAGGACTGCAAACCTGCTGTGTTCATGCCGTATTCATCCCCCTGCTATGTTCAGTTTTAAGAGTTAGCTTGAAATATGAATGCACTGACAGGAGACATTGGCAGAACCAGTGAATTTTAGGCAGTGGCTCCAGAAGCCTTGCACAGAGCTTATTTGCTGTATAGAAACATGGACACCTGTGCCATGTTAACCATAGTGGCAGCAGAAACAACGTGATGGGACTTGCTTGTCCAGTCAGCTGTAATTTTTAATTTTCTATGTTTTAATTTACAATATTAAATTCAGTATCCACAGCTAGTTTCTCCTGAAAAGTTTCCAATATAAAAATAATTGATCTGCAGAAAATGGTCTGCAGAAAACTTTAGTAAATCTTAGAAAATTGAACTATATTGCTAATAGTCCATAGTTACAGAAGGAAAACTCCGTCTCAATAATTCAGTTTATTTGAATGATTATTTTGGTACTAAAAGGTGCCAGAGACTCAGACATCAAATAGATCAAAGGTAATCATGTGCATTTCATTGTAAAACTATAAATTATACATACATGAATAATGCAATGCTTTATGAAGTGCATGCACATCTAAAGTACCTGTGAAAGATAGAGCATTTGAAATCCTTGGTTGGTCCTGAGGCTACTGGGCTATGCATATAAATTATGTGCATTCTCAGGAGATGTCAGTGCTCATTGACTGTAGAAAATGCAATATGATGTAGCAGAGAGTAAGAAATTTTGAGAAGTGTGCTTTTAAAGGAAGCCCTAGAATTTAAGAACTGTTGATTTAAACTGTAATGAATTCATGAGGGTAAGTTGGTACTGCTGATTGTTTTTTTCAACTCAAGTTTGATCTAATAGCCTTCATACAAAGCTGATTTCCAGATGAGTGTGCCAGAGTCCAGTGTGCAAGTGAATTTGCAAACCTCCAAATCCTTGAAGAAAAGGTTGTGCTTTGTCTTCAAACCATGTTGTTATTTAGAAGTTCCAGGGTCCAGTGTTTGATGTCCATTTGTTGCCATTAGTGGTTGCATCACTGGAGCTGCAGCCTGTCACACAGAGCACACACAAGATACATAATGCACAGCTGAGCCACAACTATTAGCAAGTGATATAACAAGGATCATGTAGGTGGAGGTCAAATCCCAGAATAAATCCCAGAGACTTATCAGGGTTGAACCTGAGAGGCTGTGTGAGGATTTGGAACGTGTCTTAACTAAAATGATGTTAGTGATCCTATGCAGCTTATCACTGCTTCTACAGCAATAAAATGCTGAAAGCTTCAAGAACAACAGTGTTTCAAAAACTACATGAACACATAGGATGCATTATAAAATAATATGTAAAGTCATCTTTTACTTTGTGGTGGTGATACATATTTCACCTTGAAAAGCTCTTCTTTGAATTCTGCCATATTTTTTTTCTGTAGTCCTTTTACTCTAAACAAGCTTTAAGAATACTAAGTGGTATTGTAAACAGCTTGATTTGTCATTATTACTTGATAAACAACTATATTTACTTTGTATCAGGTGTATTAATTCTTGGTTGGTTAACAATTTTGCATTAAGTTAGGTTGGGTTGGCGTATTCTGCCCCAAAAGGGAGCTGCTAGAGTAGCCCAAACATGAACTCTCAGAGCTCTAGAGAGGGAGACTACAGTGATTCAAAGATCCTTCACAGATATTTGACAATCTGCAGAACTCACTTTGATGGCTTAGTGGATAGCTATCAACTTCCTGAATTTGTTATAATTTGTAATATTAAAGTGTGTGTCTGTGTGTTGTTTTTTTTTTTTTTTCTGCTGAGAGGGTGCAAAATTGTCTGAAACCCAGGCCACAGAGCTGCTCAGAGACCTTGACTGCGTCCAGATTGCAGTGAGTGCTGAAAACAGATACTGCTGCTGCCATAGGTGTTCTAGAGTGCTGAAAACCCATGAGAAAGCTATTTGGAGCCCATAATCTACTGATAGCAGGCTCTGGGAAAAGAAGGAAAATAGTTTTTTTCTTGCTTAGTTTGAAGCAGACATGAAAAGGTTTCTCGTTTTTGAGGTGCAGCTGCTCAGCACAATGCAGTTTGCTGCAGACAGGTGAATCGACTTGAGAAATAGGGGAGTTACAGCTGTGAATTGGGTGCCACTCCTTTGAGCCTGGAGTTGGAAGCCCAGTTATTCTCCATATCCCAGTTTGGTTTCAGTCATTTCACATAGGTAGCTTCCTTCTTAGTGCCATATTCCTGCTCACCTGCATTTCTGCATGCCTACTTTAGGAAATCCCCTGGATGGCAGACCTCCTAAAATTTAAATACTGCAGCCTTCATAGCTCTACTTCTAGGTCTTTCATGATGTAGCCCTGATTTTCAAAATTAGGAAATACTTATATGAATCCAAAATTTTCATATGTTACTTGAACTCATACTTATTGTCAAACAACTGGCTGTCTTGTTAAAAATGCTTCTTTTATACCAGACAGTGCCTTTAAAATAGTTTGACACAAAACCTCAGTTGCTATTGGATCCAAAAGGAAGAGGATAAAAGAGCCTGACCACTTACAATTTGAGTAGGGAGTGCTATCATGTATGTAATAATTACCTGTATGTAATTTGTTACATTTTTGGTAGGATAATACATCTGTCTCGTTCAGCTGTAGTTTCAGTCTCAGTGATTTAGGCACTGAAAAGCAATATTCTTGAGTGTGGAATTATTAATCTCTTAGGTAAGTATATTGGGTAGCAAGGAAGAAAAGACTAGGTAAGAAAGCATGTTAAAATTCTGCTTAAGGCATTGGTAAAGATGCCAATCTTTCACAAGCTTGGAGGGATTCAAGTTTTATTTTGCTGGGTGACTAGACTGAGGCTCAGAGGACAATGTGTCTGTCTGTCTGTCTATCTATTCTTTTGTTAAATGACTTTTGAGCTAAATACCTGTTCTAAGTGCCTAACATGGATTTACCAGACTTGTCAGCTTTTAGGTAATCAAGTTTTACCCTCATTGTAATTATTAGCATTAAGTATTCAGAGCAGAGAATGTAGTTTCCAGGTAGGAGCTGTTGTTTATAAAAGGCAGGTGCCAGGGTGGGTGCAGTGCCCGGGGCTGGCAGGGACTGTGGGGCTGATGTGAGCAGCAGCCAGGGCTGCCTGTGCTGGACACAAATGGCTCCAGCCAGCTCCAGCTCATCCCCTGTGGCCAAGAGGGTGGCACCTTAGGGAAAAAGCACTTAAGAAAGTGTAGGATGCCACATAGGCCGTGTGAGGGGACTAAGGGGAAAAGAAAGGGTGAAAACCATCTCTGCAGAAAGCAAGGTCAGAGAAGAAGGAGCAGAGGAGGTGGTGTTGTGGGCGCTGGAGCAGGATTCCCCTGCAAGTCTTGGAGGGCTCCATGATGGAGCAGACATCCACTGTGGAGGACCCTTTGGTGGAGCCATTCCTGAAGCAGACTGCAGCCAGTGAAGAGGAGCCTGTGCAGGAACAGGTTCCCCTGACAAGGACTGTGGTCTGTGGAGGACCCACAGTGGAGCAGGTTTGTCCTGCAGGATGGCAGCCTGTGGAGTGAACCCGCCCTGGAGCAGGTTGTGAAGGACTGCAGCCTGCAGTAAGGACCCACACTGGGTCAGGGGCACAGTGTGAGGAGTGGCAAGGAGGAAACATTATGGACTGACTGCAGCCTCCTATTCCCAGCCCCTGTGCTGCTGGGTAGGGTAGAGAAGCTGGAGGAGTCAGGAATGTAGGAGTAAAGTTGAATCTGGGGAACATGAGTGGTAGTGTTTTTTCTTCGTTTCCCACCATCCAACTCCATTTTAATTTGTACTAAATTGAATTTTTCCCAGTTTGAGCCCATTTTGCCTGTGATGACAATTGGTCTTGCAGTGTCCTTTTTGTTCCTGTTTTTTCCTCTTGACCCGTGATGAGCTTTCTCCCACTGGGCTACTGAGGAGGGGAAGTGCAATAGCAGCTGTGTGGGCATCTGCCAGCCAGCCAAGGCCAACCTACTGTTCTACCTGGTTTTAAATGTGAAGCTGAGCTCTACTCACTTCTTAAAACTGCCTTGTGAGAACCAGTGCTTAGTGGCAGTTTGGGGATTGCAGGTCCCAGATGGTTGGAGCTGTCTCTCTGTGTCCTTGCAGAAGCTGTTTGTGGAGCCTTTTGACTCTTCAGGACTTTCCTGCTGGCTGACTCCTGTTAAGCTGCTCCTTAGTTAATTACTTGCCATATTTTGGATCCAATGTTGAAATGTCAGTCTCCTCCCTAGACTATTAAAAACATTTATCATTAGGGTTCTTAGAGACCTGTAAGGAACAAATATTTCTTCTTCATCAGATAGTAATTTGTCAGAACTTTATGGGCTTTATGCAGTGCCAAACCGTGTTGCTTCAGGAGGTCTCAGCACCTGCACTGTACCCAAATTAACTCACTGTTTATTTCTATCTGTCCTGTGTTCAGTCTCTCTACCACATCTGGACACATGTGATGCACTTTCATCCACTCTTCCTACCTCCTTCCAAAAATATATTAATGTATTTGATTGCTTAATAGTAGAGTTGTAGTTCTGTGAAATTTTTCCCCCTCCTTTCCTCCAGTATAGTGCAGAATAAGAGTTCAGACCATGCTGTATATTAGACGTGAATTTTACAGCTGAGATAATTGTAAGGGATCTGATATGAGCTGAAATTTTACTTACATATTTTTATTTTATAACTTTATAGTCTTCACCTTTTAGGGTGATCAGGCCCCATTTTCCTTTCTCTCCCTTTTCCAGGTCTTTAATCATTCTTGCCACACTGTTATTCTGCTTTATCTTTCTGATTCAGAGAAGGACTTGGAGTGTTCCAGATAAGTCTGCACTGTTGTTTGATGGAGCAGTTTTAGTGGTTTTTGTGTCATTAACATGTTCCATGTATACATTGTCAGTTGTGTCAGCAAGGCTGCCCTGCAGTGAGCACGCTCTTTCATAAGCTGTACCTGTGTCCTAAGTTCATAAATTGGTTTGGGTTGGAAGGGACCATAAGGACCATGTACTTCCAACCCCTCTTCCACCAGACCAGTTTGCTCAAAGCCTCATCCAACCTGGCCTTGGACACGTGCAGGGGTGGGGCATCCACAGCTTCTCTGGGCAACATGGTCCAGTGTTTCAACACCATCATCGTGAAGAATTTCTTCCTAATATTTAATCCAAAACTACCCTTTCAGGTTCCCTTTCTGAGTGCATATGTTTCATTTGGAAGCATGTAGGGCAGTAGTTTGCATGCTTTTCACCTGTATTCATGGGTTCCATTTGCCTGTGTTGCACATCACTTTATCAAATTGAGAAATTGCTGTAGTTGATGTTGGCCACCCTGAGGTTCCCTGCAGTCCTTTTGTTTCTCGTGCCTGTACAATTTTTTGCATTAGCATCAGCATTATTAACAGCAGGTTTTCCTATGGAGCCCTGAGGAATACTGTTATTAAACTTCTGTAGTGGTGAAGGTGACTATTTAGTCCTGTTCTTGCTTTCTGTCTTCTTGTTTTTTTTAGTTCAATATAGTGTTTGACTTCATATGCTATTAATTTTTTTTTCTTTTTTAGTGGCATAGCTTTTGAAAGCCTGAATAAGGTTTCCTGTATTCAGTGCTCCACTGGCATACTCAAGCCTTTCAGGAGGTTTGGAGTATCTAATTCCAATATCTGTTAAAAGTGTTTAATTCCAGATTAGTAATATCCAATTTCAGCCATTTCAGTTTTAAGTATAAAGAAATGCTGTACTTCATGTTTTTTTAACCAGACTTTTGGGAACTGATGCACAAATGCATCTGGAAATCCATGTACCACACCTACAGCATTTGAAACATAGAAAGGCATTGTTCACTCATCTCCAGTTTCAGCAGCAATGTGTCTTTTCAGTGAGGGAATCCATGGTGTTGGTAGCAAATTATTTACATCACCCCAAGACTTCAGAAGGGTTTCATTATCTCATGCTTTTATTGTTTTAACAGTTTTATTTTTTTAACAGAGTTGCTTACTTTGTTGGAGGTTATAAACCAGCAGGTTTATAAACCAGGTGACCTTTGTTTTTAAGAACTGCTGTAGGTAGACATCAATCTGATTGTGAATCACCAGAACTGATAAGTGGAACTGTTAAGTGTCAGAACTAGTCAAGAGCTTCACTCAGTGCTAAATTTGCTCTGAAATTACAACTTTAGAAAAAAGGTTAATGCCTTGTTACTTATGAATAATTCTTCCCACTATCAAGCTTTTAAAACTGAATTTTGTTTTTTAACATAAATTATCTGCACTTTAGAAGTTAATTCTTCTGAGTGAACATTCCAATCTGAGAGTGGGTTGAAAGAATTGAATTTTTTCATACCAATGTGTAATACAAAAGCCCATTTTTTTCCCAGTTAAAACTTCAGTTAATCAGCATGAACCAGGCTTAGTTTAAGGTGTGACACAGACATTGACTGATTTAAATGGAGGCAAAATTAATAATAAACATTTTGAATATTAAGTGATACCAAGGCTGTTTCTAGAGTAATTTCATTATTTCTGGATGAAAAGAAATCCACTTTAAAATATATTAAATAATTTTAAAATATATTAAATTATTTTAAAAGCTGTATATTATTTTCTTTAATTGTCTGGAAATTGAGTGGGAGGGTAAATCAGGTATCTGGTTTTTAAGAAAGTGGGTGCATAATATTCTAACCATGGGTAATAACCTGAATGACTCAAGTCACAACGTTTCTGAAAGATCTGTATTTCATTTGGCGTTGAAGGTGGATCTTGTGTGGTCAGTGAGATAGAGGATTATAGGTGAAAAATGGACATGACCTAGTGCGAGGGAGTTAATTGATCCTGAGTGAATTTATTTCATTCTAGTCATAATTCAAACAAACAAGATTCCTGAATGGAGTTTGTAAACCTTTTTTTTCCTTTTTTAAAAATTCACGTCTTTCACTGAGAGTCTTTCAGTCCTTCATTTGTAAGATACTTGTCTTGAGTGTTAAAACTCATTTTGTAAGTAGTAGATATGATATGAATTTGGAAAGGCATTGAAGATCAAATCTGGAAAGAAATTCAGACAAATATTTTAAAACTTGTAGGATTTGAGCTGCTAAATACCTTAACAGAGTCTGTTTTGAACCACTGTAATAAAACCCCCTAGTGTGTGTTTACTGCAGAGTTTTAATAATACAGAATTATAGCATGGCCTGAATTAAACTAATGGGTAAATGTCATTAATTATCTGCTTGGTTGATACGGATTTTTGGAATAAAAATCTAATAATAAAATAGATAAAATTAGCCCAAGGGAATCAGTGTAAAGTGGAATAGGTTGTCCTAGCACATGTATTACCTGGCTTTTTTTGGTTGACTTTCTCACTCACTTTCTTTTAATGAGATTTTAAATACAATTCCATTATGAATAATAGGTATGGTAGTGTAGGTGGTCCATAAAGTCCAGAGACTAAAAGAATATGATGTCACGTAACCCTTTTTCTTTGGTCATGATGAATCTTTGCTAACATGCTAACACATTATTTTCTGTCTACTAAATACATCAAATATCAAATAAAGCAAATAAATCAAGAAACACATCATATGTGTGTGTAAATATCCCTGACAGTCCTTCAAATGGTTGAAATTGCTTTTTGCTGTCCTACTGTTTTAATAAAGAACTCTTTTTGACTACTGAGCACATTCCTTTTGAAATTTTCATTTTTTTTTCCCATTTCAGCTGTCATTTAGATGTTGATATGTAAAGCAAAATGGCAAAAATCAACACCCAGCACTCCTATCCTGGTGTACACAGCCTGTCTGTCAGAACTGCTGATGAAGATATCGAAAGGATTGAAAATGGCTATATCAGGTAATATTTTCCTTTCATCACAGTCAAGAGGACAGATTGCTGCAAAGGTTGTGGAACTCCTGTAACTCTGGCAATGGAAGGTAGAATTATGGGAATATTGTGTTGTGGTATTGTTGGCCCAGTGCACTTTACAAATTTGACAACATCTATCCAAAGTATAGAAAAGACGGACACAGGGAGGTTGTCATGGTTTCCAGTTTTGGAACCAGGAGCTGTATTACCTCAGGAAAAAAACCCATTTTCACATCAGTGGGAATTGCACTAACTCATTCAAGAGAAACCTCTTTCTCAAATCACCACACAGATAGCACACAGGGTCTGTGCTTCCAACAGAGTATGTAGGATTTGGTCAAGAAGAAGATGCTTTGAGCACCATGCAGTGAGAATCCTTGGGAATGTTTGTTTTTCCTAAAGCAGCCTCTACAAATTGCCTATTCCTGTGATAGGGAAAATCTGTAGTGTATAAAGAGTATCAGCTTTTTTGTGCTGCATTTTCAGAATGTCCCACTGTACAGAGGAAATATAATAGTTTCTTTACATGTACCTTTTTCTAGTTTTGATAGTTTTAAAGTGGCCGTTTGAAACGTGCCAGTGAGCTTGCACTTACCTATTGCACAGTAGCAGTCATTCCTCTAGACTGGGCAAAGCCTGCTGGGCCTGTGGAAAGATACCTGATGATCCATAGCATCTCTAAAAGCTGGAAAAATTTTCTGCTTTTGGCTTGTTATGGCCAGCCACCTCCTCTGTGGATCTTGTCAGGCTGTCTCTTGCTGTTCAAATGCACACCCAGACTAGGGCACCCAGAATCCTGATGGGCTGATGGGACTCCCTGCATTATGGTGATTTTTGGATTGCATCTCCCTAGCAGCTGCTATGGATGCTCTGTTTGAATTGGTCTTTTTTTTCTTCTTGATTTGCTTACATGATACCTGCTGTCACATAGATGTACGTACAGTAGTGAAAATGGATCTGATTTGTTCTGCACAGTAAGGCTTGCTTGCTGTTGTTGCACTACTCCATGGTCTGCTTAGGGAGCTTTAAGAGCCCTGTCCCTTTCCTTCCGTTAACAGTAGTGTGTTAGAAAAAGTGAAAACACAGATTGAAATGAGCCTCTTCCTTTCCTTTTTTTTAGTGTCCTATTTGTAGTGGATGTCAGTGATTGGCAGCTCTCAGAATGGAATTGCTGGCTGGGATGTGAGAGTGGGGTTATAAAGGTTTAAATGTAGAATTAAATCCCTGCGGTCATCTGCAATTTCAGAGGCAATGACTGACAGATAGAGGGACTGAAATATGAATTGCACTTTATCATCATGGTGATGGTCTTGAAGAGGCATTTTTTTAAAGGAAAGTTTGATATTATCAGCATTAATTGCAGGACTTCAGAGATGGGTAAGAAGATACAGTCTTGCTCTGTAAAAGAGATCTCACATTTAAGATTTTTGGATTCTTCAAATGAGTACTGCTAAGTATATACAATACCTTTATAATACCTTTAAAATATTTTGTGTTTTTTTTAAATTCACATTTGCTTTAGAATATGTCTGTACCAAAAGACAGAAACCATCCAGGATTTTAAGTTTTCTCTATCTTACATCAAAATACGCAACTATCGATATTGGTGGAAAAAGCGCACTAGAGTAGCAGCATTTCTTCTTTGCCTTTGCTTTCCTCCAGCTCCTATTTGCTATAGTTCAACAGAGCAATTAAACATATTACTTAGTTCTTAATAAAGTCAGTGGGTGTTAAATTTATGCTTAATGCTAAGGATGTGCTTAAGCATTTTCTGCTGTGAAATGAGGTGTCACCAAGAAAAAGCATTCACTGCAACAGTTAACAGAAAGCTGCTACTGATCTTTAAAATGCTGTGCTTGTTCATGCTGCAGTGATTCATGTGCCCATATTCTTACTCTGTAGTGTGTTATAAAGTTGGTTCATTTTGTTAAAAATCAAAAAAACCCCAAAAAATAACAAATGAATCTCCATTTTTAAAACTCAGCCTCTGTAAAGAAACAGTTCAAATAGGAGAGGCAGCACATCAGCTTATAGACACAGGCTGGCTATCTAAAGTTGAAAGTAGGATTCAGCTGTGCCCTGTAGACATCTGGATTTCAGTGTATTTATGTGAGCAGGTGCCTACATTCCCGCTGTCCTGAGTAGAGATGTAGTCAGTACTGGTGGTCAGCAGCACCCAGGGAACTGCTCTGCTTACTCTCAAATTCAGAAACTCTCCAGGCTCCTTTGGCTCTCTTGATTATGAGAGGTATTTAGTTGCCTAAAATAGGCATCTAATGCTATTTGAGATACTATAGAGTATTTGAAGCATTTAGCTGGCACTAGTGGATGTGAGGAGAGAGCTGTGTGCTCTGGAGATGTCCAGTAAAGTATTCTGAGGTGTTACAGATTGTACCAGACTCTATTCTGAAGCAGCTGAATCAAGCCCTGAGATGGCCATTGGCTATGACGGGAACTTAGATATTTCTTAGGCACTGCCATTAACAATATTAGAATTCATTGCTAAGATCGCACAAAATGTGTATTACTCGGTAAATGGGAATAAAATACTTAAAACCAGTCATGGTAGTGCAGTCTAAAACACTAACTAGTCCAGTATCCTTTCTCCAGTAGGTCTGTAGGCAATTTCTCCAGGAAATACTAAAAAAGGTGGACAAACTCTACTATTCTCTCAGCATTCAGCTCAAGAGAGTTCTTGGGCTGAGTGTGGGCTCTGTGTATCTGGTAATCTGTGATGAATGCCTGTTCCACGAGTTTGTTCATTGTCCCTTGGAAGGATGTTAACTTTGGCAACCACAATATTCTCAGCACTGGCAACACAAACTAGGTTATAAAAGTTTTTCAATACTAAATGGTGTTCTGTTAATGGAGGAGAAGTAGAAAACAGTTTACAAGCTGAGAATCCTGGGACTGTCAGTATCTATTTTAGCATTGTTCTTTGGGTAGAAATAATAAAGTTTTAGTTCTTTATTTGTTAGTTTTTCAGCTGTGATTGCACATAAAATTGAGCTGCTGATCATCCTTTTGTGGGCATTCACAATGCTGCTGCCAGCTCTTATGAAGATACTGCAAGTATCATTTTTGTCAGTGTTTTCCTGGCAATATAGATGAACAGACCCATGTGAGAGTTCTTGTTTCCATTGCAAAGGGGCAAGAAAGTGATTCTTAATGGACGTAAAAAAGTCTTGTAAAAGTGAATACTAAAGACTGAAAAACATAGAGAAAAACAAGGAGTACTATAAAAAAAATCTGGAGTGAACCCTTATAAAGTCCAGCTTCCAGTGAAGTCAATTTCAAAACTCTGTTTCTGAAAGATGAGGCTAAAATTTAATCTTTTTTTCGTCAAATGCTAATTTTTTAAGTACTAATAAGTCGTCTTTAGCTTCTGAGCTTGCTGGAATGTATGGCAGAGCTTCCTCTGACTTCAGTTTGTATTGGACGACTCCAGAAGAATAGGAGCACAGGCTTAGCAATAAGGTTATCAAATGCTGTATTACTAGGGAGAGGACAATGTGCTGGACTGTTTGCTGATGCAATGGTGGAGACAACCAGATGGGGAAAGTCTGGTGAAGGCTGCATGGAATTCCTTAAAAAACCCATTTTGTTTCTGCAGAACCCATTCACTGCGTGAGGATGCATCTTCAGAGCTGCAGGGAGTCATTTCTGTGGAGGGAGGACATGTACCTGAATCCCAGGCGAGCTCCTTCACTGGCAGGGGAGCAATGGCAAGGTAACATACTAGCTAATAGAATGTTAACTAACTAATAGAATTTCCAGTATTAAGTTCAATGTACTGGAAGAGACTGGTCACAATTTGGAGGTAAAGAAGAGCCATTGTTTTCCAAAGAAAATGGATGGAGTCCAGCTGAAGAATGTCTATAAGAGGTAACAGAAGTTGCCTTTGACCTTGATTTATCACTTACTTATTGCTAATAAAAGTCTTAGAGTCTGAGAGAGGCTGAATAAGCCCAAAGAAATTTTTCAAATATAAAAGAATAGATTATTTTTACGTGACTGTATCTGGAAATACATTGAATGCTGGGGAAATGCATTGAGTTGTGAGGCCAGACTTTAAAATAAATGTGTGTTTGGTTCTGATAGCTGATGCAGTGTTTGCTTCCTGTCAAATAAAACATAATGATTGTCTCCTTTTGGTAGATGGCTCTGGAAAGGCAGGAGACAGGGAGTCTTTGTGTTTTGAGTGCAAGAATTTCTCTCAGATTTTAGAATCCAGTTATGTTTATAATGATTTGGAGCCCTAGTCAGCAAGATTGAAGCCGACCATTGTCTTAAGTTGTTTGTATTACTGGGACTTAAATATAAACCTGAAGTGGAGCTTCAGAACTTTTTTGTGTCTGCTTTGTGTCTGAGACTGCAGGGCTCTGCCTTCAGATACCATTGTTCCACATAACACAGACCACAGTCACATTAAGCACAGTGTATTTCAAAGAGCAAAGAAAAGAATTACTGAAAAACTAGGGTAATTTAAAGAGTATTGTTCACAATTCATTATTTTGGATAGTGGAGAATAAACTTGGATTTTCCTGCTTGGTTTTCAGATAATGACACCACCAGATGCAGGTAACAAAGTCTGCAAGAAGTTGAGTTTAGATGAGAAAAGATTATAGTTGTGTGTTTTGTGTAAACGTAATGCACATGAATATGTAATTTCGTACTGAGAGCTTCCTTTTTAATCTTTGTTTATAATTTCTTTACCCTTTTTCAGGATAGATTGAATGACATGTGTGTGTAGCTACAGTTATGTATGCTCTGAATATGCATGGCAGTTTGTGATGTAATGTAAACATGAATGCCTAGCAATTTAAATATTAGGGTAACACAATAAGACTCTTGAATGGAAATTCTCAAGGATCTAAGACAACTGCATCTGATGGACTTCACTGACTATCTCACTTCGAGATGCAAAGGCTCCCACTCAGCAAGAATATTCTGTTGCTCCTGCAGTGGGGATACAGCAGAATAAGAACTGATGTGTGAGATATTTTCCTGATCCACCGCAGAAGGTGATCTACGAAATTGTGGCAAGTGACTGGCTTCATACAGTTACTCCATCAAGTTTAATTTCATCACAGATGGCGAAGAATCCTGGCTGGTGTTTGTGGGGATGTTTTAAGCCACCTCATGTTTCTGTCTGGTTCAGTCCATTTTGTGTGTGTGTTCCATGCAGGCTGTCACGGTTTGTGTTATCCATGAGGTCGTGGGCCACAAGGCACTCACACCGTGAGGACCAAAGGCCTGACTCTTTCCTGGAGCGGATCCGGGGCCCAGAGCTCGTGGAGGTGTCCACCAGGCAGAGCAACATCCGCTCCTTCCTGGGTGCCCGGGAGCGGCCCGGGGGAGCCAACAGGTAAGAAGACACATTTGTACTTGAAGATGGCTGAGGTTATCATGTTTTCTTGGTAATTAGGATGTAAGTTGTATTTTAAGAAGAGAGTAAGGAGCTTAGGGTGGGAGATTAACAGAGTATCTAATGCTGCTCAGGAATTTTCACATAACTAAAGTATTGCACTTTCAACAGATTTTCTTCCTCAAACACACTGTGACCAAAATCTTAAAGGATTTTGATCATGCAGAGTGATTTCTCAGAACTGGAATTTTATCATATGCAACTTGATGTTGCTAAACTGCTCTCTACTGCGGAGAATGCAATTTCTATCTCAAGAATCTAGGATGTTTCTACTTTCGGCTTTTCAGGATCTTAATGTACATTATCTCCAAGTGTTAGCAAACTCTTAAGAAGCAGTTGTGCAAAATGTGTAATTGCTTTGTTATATCTACTCAGAAGTCCATGTGATAACATTACAGAAAGCTTCTGATGCGGAAATGACAAAATCATTTGGATGCTGACTTCACTTATTAGCACATATGCAGTCTTTGTTATGGAAGGCAGGTTTAGTCTTAATTTTAGTCTTAATTTTTTTCCAGTAAAACAAAAGAGAAACCTTTATATGTTTACAGTTCTTTGACTTGATGAATTGTTATTACTCTATAAACGTTATGATACGGTGTTTTAAATTTAACTCCAGGTAAAATGGGAAAATGAAATCTCAAGACAAAAGCTGTCTTTCTGTTTGGCGTTAGGCTTTGAAGCAGAGACTCCTATATTTTTTTGCATAATTAGAGTGGTAGGTAAGCAAGTACTTAGTTTCAAAAATCTCAGCAGACAATTCAGATTAAAGCAAAAACCTTTGAATATCTGTGCATTACACAGGTTACTTTGATTTGTTGTAGTCCAGCACAGCCTTATTATCTTCACTTGATCTGCTTCTTAGAAATTCATCTCGAGCATATTTTATTGAATTAGCCAGACTGTTGCCTGATTTCTCAGGTGTCTGGATCAGTAGCAACTGCAGATGGGAAGTAATTAGAGAGAACAACATTGAGCATAGGCCAACAAACCTCTGCATAAGGCTATTCGAAATTAATTTGAGGGCACCCATCCTTGCCTTCTCACTTTTATGCTGGTGGACAGGAACTCTCAGTTGTTGGATCATGAAGGCTTAATTCTGCAGTAGTGGGTAGGTATGGTCATTACTTATCCACAAGCCTTGACACTGCATCTGTGAAGAGGACTTGAAAGGATTGAAGAAAGCTTAAAATAGTAGCCCAATGAGTACAGGGCTAAAAGTAGTGAGGTGCATCTTGCCATGCGCTAATACGCCTAAGAACAGGCTTCAGACATCAGATGTGGTCACAAATGTGTATGCCAGGCACATGACAGAAAGGAACTGGTGCCTTGAAGCAGTTATGCAAAGGGGCTTATCACAACAGTCAAAATTGACCTTGCTAATCTTATCAGTGCCTATGTGAGAAGCTCGTGAGTCCGTCTGTCGTGTCGGCAAACACGTGCATGAAGCACCAGCAGCCTTTACTGACACTCTGTAATGTGTTTTATTTAACTTGCTTGCAGTCACTGGCCCTTGGCCAGGTTCAATGTCAACTTCAGCAACAACACTAATGAAGAGTAAGTACTGTTAACTCCAAAGACCTTTCTACTACCAGCACCTTCTCTTTTTCCCTATCCAGCCTAGTAACATTTGTAGTATAAACTCCTTAGTTCTTGCTAAGCCTTTCCTAAGAGTTTTATTATAGAGAAAGGTCTAGTTTTCTTAGTATGAAAAGCATCCTTTGTGCTCCCTGTGAACTTCTTTTTGTCTGAAGTTACCCCTTCCTCTTGAGGAGTGAATTTGACTAAGCATTTAGTCCCTACCTTCTATAGTTCACCTGGCTGATTTTACTGCATTACCAATTGATGCATTCATTTTTCAGTTTTTAAATGAGATTCATGTGTAAATTTTCTAATAGTGGTTTTCCTCTTTTAACACACTGATCCCTTTTTTGCAAATCAAGTGTCCCAAAAATTTCAGGTTGTCAAATGAGAAGTGGATACTGATGAAGGCACCAAAACCCATTTATATGTCCATCTTTTAAAAATGTGTGTTTCAGTTC
>NW_005054315.1:9214051-9223529 GCF_000277835.1 Geospiza fortis
TTCAGCAGGTACTGTTGTCTTAGAGAGAGTGACAGGCACCATAATAAGGCTGGTATTACCACAGAGTGTCTGACAGAAGCTGTCCTTTTGAGTTTATTTCATATAACTGACAAGCACCAAAGAGAAATTTATTAAAAAATGTGAAGAGCTCCTGTAATTTAAAATCACCCAACATCAATGTTTGTTGCTTGTCTTAGACCACAGCAATCTGAAGACATATCTGCTCTTTAGTATCCAGTAGATCTGTTCTCATGCATAATGATAGTAGGTTTTTTCATTGCTTTCCAGATGAAACCAAAAAATTTAAAAGTAATCAGTACCTCTTTTGATTGTGTCAGAAATACTTCTAGAAAACTCTTGGGTTTTTTTTCTCCAAATAATTCTATCCAAATAGACAAGTTTAAACTGTACATTTTAAATGATGCTGCAAAACCTTTGTGCACATAGCTGAACAAGAGATCTTCTTGCTCCTGAAGCAACTTTTTGGTTTGGTTTGCGTAACTTTTATTCAAAAGGAAAATCTGTGTGCAGTGAGCAGTGACAGACATATGCAGGGTTTTATTTATACTGATATAAAAGAAGTGCTATAAGCTTGGAGCCAAGCCTGCTAGATGGAGCCCAAAGGACTGGTTAGGACAGAAATACTTCTGCCTTACTCTGTTTCTGACAGTGACTCAGGTACCTTGGGCAAAACTTTCATCCTTTCACTGTTTCATTATTTTTAAATGAAGACAAGACCTGTCTGTCTACCTGCCTGACAGTCTGAAACATACTTGATTTGCAAAGTACTTGACAGATGAGAAAGGCAAATATTTGAGTAATTCAAAGACTATGACAGTGTTTTTATAAGGGCTGATGAAGTAGATTTCTAGGTGTAAAGCTGCACACAGCTTAAAAACAGCATGCATTCTGCTGTGTTGGGGTCAAAGAGGACAGACACAAACTGTTTTATTAGTTACTGGATTCCAGTTTACTCAGTGTTACTGGTAAAGAAGAAGAAATGTGGACTTTTCATTACGTTGAAGACCTAAGTGTCCCCTGTCTTGGGGAACTGTACATGATGCTTTCAAGTCTTTGATTAGGGCCAACCTTTTCCTCTGAGCGACTTCCAATCAGACTGCAAGTAGATGTGAGTATGATAAATTGGGAGTTACCACAACAGAAAAATAAACACAGGCAGCATGAAAGGAAGAAACTTATTTACAAAAGGTACCTGTAGTTAACGGAAGAGTTTGTAGGAGAACTCAGGCCAGGGAAAAATAAGTGTTGACATTAGATGCTCTGTGAAATAAAGTTTTTTCACTTTTTAAAAAATAGAACACAAACATAGGAGGGAGTTGGAATTGTCAAAATACTCCCTCCAAAGTTCACCACCACTGAGACTTTTTGATTGATTCTCGATCTCAGCCTACATTTCCCTGCATAACAAGATCCACAAATGTACAGGCAGCCCTACCTTTTGAAAATTCTTCCATTCTGGTAAAAATGCCAGGCATTGGAAGTATTGAGGAGCTACATTAATGCTAACAACAGCAACTGAGCATTTGCCTTTAGCTTAGACACCATGTGTGGTAATCTGAAGTGAAATCCTGACATGTTTTGTAAACAGGGAGGAGTTTTAGGGGCAGATTGGAAAATGAAGAGGTAAAGTTCTGGACAGTCAGTCCAGAGAAATAAATTCTTGAGGAGCAGTTCCCACTGCTGTGTAGGAATCAGCTTTGGTAAATGAAAAACTCTTTCTTTGATTTGAGATGCAAGTTGCAAGTCGAAATAGAAGATCTGTCAAGCCAAAGGTTCTTTTCTCCTCCAGTTCTGCTTTTTACTGTGCAATTTTGAAGGTGTCAGTGGTGTTTGTCAGCTTA
Organism: Geospiza fortis; assembly: GCF_000277835.1. Lineage (NCBI taxonomy): Eukaryota > Metazoa > Chordata > Aves > Passeriformes > Thraupidae > Geospiza > Geospiza fortis. The sequence continues at coordinate 9,215,914 of NW_005054315.1, forward strand.
GTAGGTATTTCCCTGGACATGGCAGTGTGGGATCGTGGCATTTTTAGCAAATGAGTCTTGGCTTTTCCAAAGTACACTGTGGTGGTGCATCACTGTGGAAATGTCTAATTGTAAGGACTGGAACAGGTGCTCATTGCTGATTGGTGAAAGCTGCTACTACCTTAAAATTGGTAGCTGTCATCTCTTTTGGAGCACTTCTTTCTCCCTGTATCAAGCACTTTCCTAGATGTGACTGCCATTCACAGCACAGACCTTTCTGTCTGAGCAATATGAGCAGGTGTGCATGGAGAGCACAAGCCATGTAAGCAGTTACATCCTGTAAGCACTGTTACATACTCTGTCCTTGCTCTAGGGTGTTGCTGTCGTTAAACTCATTTGTCCTTTCTTGACACCAGTGCAAAGGGAGACTCAGGCCCAGTCTTGGCAGTTCAGTGGAGAAAACAGAGCTCCCATGGGAGCAGGAATCCATGGCTTTCATTCACACCAGACCTTATGTGTGGGGAGTTTTGTTATCCACATACACTGTGGTGTGAGGAGCACTCTTAGGCGTTTCTGTCTGAGGAGGACATTTTCTGCTTCAAGGACTAGAAATGTTCAAATAAAAAAGGAGATCTGGGATGATGGATTTTCTGCTTGTGCAAGTGAGCACAAATCTTCACAACACATTACATGATTCATGACCAAGGCATGTAGCAAATCTAGCTTTAAGATTTGTCAGAATCTTGTGAAAGATATTAACTTCCAATGGGTTTGAAAAGTATTTGTGGGCCTGTCTGCCTAAGTTAACATATTTCAGGACTCTTATGTTCAGACAAACCTAAGAATGGGACAATTCACATCCAGAAGCAATTAATTAATTAATTTTTTTCTGGTTTTAAAGAACCATGAGAGGAGATTCATCCTGATTTTTTATAATTACTACGAAAACTTCAGACAGTCATGATGAGGTTTTAGCTGTGCAACGCATGCTGACAGTTTGTTAAGCCATTTCACATTCTATCATCATTTGATAGGCTTCTTTTTAAGTGCCTGGGTTCTTAAGAGACAATCAAACTGAAAGCATTTACTTAAAATCAGCCTGGTACACTGATGTCTGAAAAGGTCAAGGAGGTGTGGGTGACTAATGCAGAGAATCAGCCAGCTGGTTACCTGATGTGATGGTGTGGTGGTGTCAGGGTGAGAGGTCTCAGCCTGAGAACCCCTTTTTCCACTTTTCCTCCTTGTCCTATTCTGTCTGGAGTTTAGAGTAGTTCCCAAACCTCCACCCTCTCCCTTAACTGCTGGGTATTGGTAATACTGCTAAGCCTTGCATTATGTTGTACAGCAAAAAGGAAGAAAAGAAAGAGGTTAAAGAGGAGAAAAAAGAGGAAAAGAAAGAGGAGAAAAAAGATGAGAAAAAAGAGGAAAAGAAAGATGACAAAAAAGATGACAAAAAAGATGATAAAAAAAAGGAAGAGTAAGTATAAAGAATGAATGTGTGATTGTAGCATGTCTCTTACATTACAAAACATGGTATAGCATTTCATTATAATGTTAGAGTTGTTCTGTAGACTGCAGATTCTTAGCCTGTCAAATCTTTAATACATTTTCCCTTTTGGGCATGTTTCAGCTGCTCAGCAAAGTTGTATCTTAAAGACCTGTGTTTAGATCTTTTAGAAACAGCTGCCTATGTCAGTAAAAGGGAATTGAGCTACCTATGGTCATTTTGAGCTAAAGATCACTCTTCAATTATGACAACATTTTAGGACAGCAGCCTGCTTTGCAGAGCTGCAGACTTTTCATTGTTCCAGAATTTCCATAATGATTCAGAGCAGATGAACCAAAAGCCTGTTCATCTTACCCTGTAGAAATATCTTACATGAAAAAATTAAAGGTTTGCTAATAAGTTTACTTATTTCACTGACTAGTTATTTAATTACTTAATACAGTGCAGTTCATTGCTAGTAATAACTAAAATTTGCTTCTGTTGGTTAGGGGATGGTGTATTTCTGCAACAAAGTGAGATAATTTGAATGCTTTTGACAGAAATGGATCCTGTTCTTGCTTTGTTCCCCTAAAGATGACCCAAATATACTGCTATTTACTATTACCAGTGATTAAAAGTAACAATGATGCCAGATAAAAAGAGAATGCATTTGAGTGCATTTCGCAGTTAAGGAGTATGTTACAGCAATATATTTTAGGTTTATATGTATGTATATGGTGGCACCTGCTGTGTAGACATGAGGGCATTCCAAATGGAATCTGATTGATCCCAAGATCTTTATTAATCAAAGCTTTTAATTTTTTTTCCAATTACAAAGCCTTTGTTCTAAACACTCTCTTTTGTCTTTAATTACTATGCAGTGAAAGTGTGAGCTTTGCAGTAGCCCAGAGTGTTTTAAGACATTTTCTCAAAGCAAATTAATGTTTTAATGTCTACAAGGTAGTATACTCTGATGTATAATGACCATATTTCATGGTCACATTTCAGTTTTGAGGTGGTGATCAGTTTTCTAGAAGAAATGGTTTAAAATCAGTAGTGAAGATAGTAAGGTAAATACCTTTTATATTAAAGCTGCTTCCTTTACTCACATTGCCTGGGTATTCAGCTGACAGCAATGGCAATGCCAGAAATACACACAGATTTGAAATAAATTATCATTATATTTTAATATATTTGCATTCTTGGAGATTAGGAAAAGTCCCACAAATACATATTCAAGCATCGCCTTGCCACATACTCTGCACACTATTATACAGTTCACAGATCACAGTTCTGCTGTTGAATTAATTTTGCAGCTGTGGACCTCAAATCCACTGATTTCCTCTGATTACAAGCCTAATTGCTCTATATTCCATATCAGCCTTTCTCATGCTGGACGTGGGCACTTCTGAGCATATCCTGTGCCATTAGCCATGCTGTTCTTCAAATCTTTACATTGCAGGCCTGTATGCTTCCTTTAGCATCACTTCCTTGTTGTGAGGCTAAGGAGCCAGGACTGTGAATGTTTGAAATTTGTCTTTGACAAAGAACACGTTTCAGCTCTGGTCACACACACTGTATGTGCATATGCACACAGAGTTTCTTACTTGTACAGACATTTATTTGAATACATACATGTTTTACTTGTTCAATTGCATGCTTATACAGTCATTTCCATAAGAGAATTTGCTGAAAATCAATAATCAGCCTGCAAAAGAAGGCTCTTTCTCTAGCCATGAAATGTAACCTTCTAATCTGAGCGATAATAAGAAACATTTAACAATTATGGGTTTTTTTTCAGTGTGGAGCTTAATACAAAAGGCTGTGGGTTTCTTCCTGGGAGATATGAATGTCTGTGTTTTTCTTTCCACTCTTATTTACTTTTTCCAAAGTGGGGTCAAAAAAAGAAGTAGAGCTTGTCAGATGGGATGCCTGGTATCTCATCTGCACTGCCTGCATGGATCCTTCGTCTTCTCGGGCAGCTGTGAGTTCATGGTGAAATGAGCAGCCTCGAGAAGAGGGAAATCCAGCAGGTTGTTTGCTTACATTTCCAGTGTAAATCTGCATGTTTTACTTTCCAGGCAGAAAAAGGAGGTCTTTGTGATAGATCCTTCAAGCAATCTGTACTACAACTGGCTGACTGTAATTGCAGCACCCGTGTTCTATAACTGGTGTATGCTAGTGTGCAGGTATGGATCAAAGTTAATAACAATTTTACATTTCAGTCATTAGGTTTCCTGTGTAAATCACCCTCTTATTTCCCTGCAGTATCTTTTGAGTGACTTACCTAGAAGGTTTACAGTTCATACCCCCTTAGGGGGATGTATGATATGCCTCCCACAGGGAATAGATTGCCATAGATTTTTTTTTCCTTTTTGTCTAAAAGCAGGTGGATGTAACTTGCAGTGAGTGTCCTCATGAGCGCTGGTGTGGCCTTTGTGTGCCACCTGCCGGCTGAGCTGTGTCCTGGCCACTGCATGCCAGGGCACTGCCCGGGATGAGGGCTTCCCACCACCCAGGAGAGAAAAGAAAGGAGGGATGTGGGCAGTGGTGGGGCCTCTTAAATTCATACAACACATCTTTTGGATGCTTGAAGGGCAGGAAGATATAACTCAAGTATTTCTTTTCCATGGTAGAATGTAGAAATCGGTTTCAGTGAAAGTGATGGAGAGCTGTAGAAATGATTTCCTTACACTGTGTAAGATGGTAGGGAGAGATGAGGGTGGCTTACCACTGAGAAACAAAGCTTTTATTTGGGAATTATCTTTATGGAGATATGTATCCCATGAAATCTAATGCACTTTTCATTGGAGGGATAGGTGTAATCCTCCATAAGTGCACTCATATGGCATTTATGTGTTTGAGTTTTATTCCTGTCCAGAGCACCTTTGAATTCTGAAAGATCCTTGTGTCTGTTTCAACATAGCTCTAGTGTGCAGAGGTCTGGACATGGAGATATGCTGTAATATTTTGGGAACAGAAATGTGCACTAACATGCTGCTAGGGCATGTAATGCTAGTACTCTGCTTATGCAGTTGGCCTAATTATTTTTTTTTAATTTTTGTTCATTTAGAGCCTGCTTTGATGAGCTACAAATGGACCATGTTAAAATGTGGCTGTTCTTGGATTATCTCTCTGATATTATCTATGTTATTGACATGTTTGTAAGGTTCAGAACAGGTGAGTCTTTCTGGGATTTGTTTTCTAATACTGCATGTATTTAAAGGCTGGAAACAAAAATTCCTCTGAGGGGTGTGACCACTGTAATGTCCTGTCAGAGTGCAACAGTGGAGGCTTTTGGAAGATGAAGTGTCTGATCAGCTTGGATTTTCTAAGGCCATACATTCCAACCCTTGCTCTTCACTTGTCTCTAAATTCAGTTCTGTCAGTAATAGGCGTGCCATAGCCACTGTAACAGGCTGGAAGGGACAATAGGGCACACAGGGCAGGAAACCAACTGCACCCCACAAGTGCTGTTTTCTTAACCAAGCTGTGCAGCATCCTGATCAGAAGTGGTTATTGAGTTGGTCAAGTGCAAGACCTGGCACCTGTCCCAGCCTTCAGTCTGTGGTCTTATGCCTGTTCCAGGCAGTGTGGCCCCTCTGCCACCATCTGCCACCCTCTGTACTTCCTGCAGGCTCTGCAAGGTCCTGGCAGGGTTTCCCACTGCCTGGTGATGGTGCAGGGTTAACCCAGGAACCTCTGCTTAGGTCCTGCCTTCCTGGAGGAAGTGTGAGCCCAGAGGATCTGTGAAGGCTGTGCCATGCTATGTGTGAAGTGGTTCTCTTCAGCTTCTTGTCCCTGTTTCTGTAATCCAGCAGGCTGAGATTCCATCCTTACAGTGGTATCTGTTTTAAACTGAGCAAGGTCGTAATAGGCCTAAGCAATGGCATACAGTGATCCATGTCACCAAGTTACTGAATGGTCCTTGATGCACTTTGGTGCTTGCACTTTGGTCCATGCCAGAGAGCACCCAGTGTCTGGGGACAGCTAGGAGGACAGCAGAGGTTGGGTGTTGTTCATGGTGGTGTTTTTGGAGGGGCCTGGAAGAACTTACATGTGAATCGAAGGTGTCATGATAGCTGGTCTTGGTCCAGGAAACATCTCCTGTCTCCTTCTCTTCACTGGTACAGACACAGCTTCAAAATGTCCCTTGAAAGGGTCCAAAACAACACGGATCATTTACAAATGAGAGTAATTTTAGATCTTTCATTTTAACATCTTATCCATTTTTATCTATTTATTTATTTAAAGTTGTACTGACAGCTTGATGTTAATTATGGCCTGTGAGAAGTTGTAAACATAATTACGAGATGGGCTAAAAATGCTGTCTTGTGGGAAGCACACAACCCATGGCAAGCCAAATTCTTAAACTTAGCAAGTACCTTGTTCAACAGGAAAGTCAGTTTCAGGTACCAGCCAAAATCACAAGAGTGCTGTATTTGGGGCAGGATGGGGAGGGGTGTTCATCTTCTTTATGTAGTTAAAATGTCAACTGTACCAACTAAATTTACCTTCTGCAGTTACATCTGTTAATGTAATGGGAAAGAACAGAGCAGAAATTAGGCATGTCCAGGCAAAGCAAGTTACAAATTTCCATGGGCTGTCCTGGTAATGATTATCTGGCTGTTAAAGCCTAACTGGAATTTGAATTTTCAGGCCTGGCTTGCAACTGCAGAATTGCTGGAGCTGTCTCCCAAATGCTTCAGTGCAGGTGTCTGCTGTAGTTCCAGGCACTCCAAGAAAGAAGTTGCTTCTTTTAGGTAGCAAAATCGTTGTCAGCTCTCTTAACAGTTCCTCCTGGCTCTGCCTTTGCCTTTTCCTGTGAGTCCACAAGGTCCATCTGCCCCGGGGACAGAGGTCCTGGAAGCCTTTGGGGAAGAGTGAGACTTTCTGCTGTCTGAGGGCAGGGTCTGCCTTGGAACTGAGATCTAGGTAGCCCCACAACTACTCTGATCAGCAGCTTCTCCATGGTGCATTTCTGTCTAGCTGCAGGGCCAGTTAGACTGCATTTCACCTGTTTGGTGACTGTGCAGTGTGAAACAGAAAAGATTCATGTCTCAGCAGCTGGTTGTGTTTAGCATACTCTGTGTTCTGATGCTTTCAAAAGATTTTACTGTAAGACTTCAGTTCCATAAGGGAACAAAAAGCCAAGAGATTTTATCTCCTTTCAGGAGGAAGGTGTTTTCAAAGTTATTTTTCATAACTCTGTATCAGTCTGGCCAGCTTTTCTGTTTAGTTGTACAACTAAAGGGCATATTTGACCAGCTTTTTCAGCAGTGTTCTGGAAGGCAGCACATGCATGGCACAGGAACTACCTCCATTAGTAATCGCTGTCAGTTTGCAGATCCAAAGCCGGCTACACACAAATAGATGTGGCATTTACAGATGAACCACACATTCTAAAAATACCATGCTGTGCAGGGCACAAAGAAATGCAGCTTGGTGTTCCTCAGCAGAGGCTTCCCTGAGAAAGCTATAGGTGCCTTGTAGGTTGCTAAGGGGTTAGTAAAATGTGATAATCCAGGATACACCGGGAATGTTTTGGTGTTTTCTCAGTGGACATTTTATCTGGAGTGGTCCAATGGGCTGACAATTAAATATCTCCAATTGTAGCAAATATTTGATATCTATCAATTATATAGGCTGTTCCTTGTGGAACATTTTTAATGCCCTCAGAGGCACAGAAGAGCACTGTGACTGTACTGTCTGCAGTAAATGTCTCTCACTGCAGTTTATATCTGTTTGTAAAGTTTTAAAATCTAATACTTTTCAACGTCTTTGGAATGAAGAAATATTGATGTGTGAAAGTCTGCTTAGTAGCTCTCTCACTAGAAACACAAAGTTCAAACCCAGGAAAATCGCGTCAGTTTCAACATCGGACACAAGAGGAAAAGCATGACTTAGGGAGGGGGGGTAACTGCATTTCTTTATCTCAAGGGTATCTATATTGTTTGGAAAAAGTTTCCAACAATCTGTTATACCTACTTATTCTTGGTATTTATTTAAAAATATTCCACTCCTATTTTATATACACTTGCTTAACTTTAGTTATGACTCATGCCAGTGATTCATGAAAAATTAGACACTTGAATATCCCTCTTTTTTTGCAAAGATACTTAAAAGAAAAAGATGCAGCTGCTGCAGGAAA
>NW_005054315.1:9223615-9264311 GCF_000277835.1 Geospiza fortis
GAGTGGAAAGCCTCAGGGAGCACTGTGGTGATAATAGAGTCATTGTTCTTAGTCATTATATATCAGCTTTGAAACTTGATTGAAATATTTAAATATGCAATTAAATGACCTCAATATCTCTAGGCATAACAGTACAAATTTTAACATTCTTAGGCCTGAAATGTTAAGTTACTCACTACTGTTGATGGTATTTTTCTTCTAACAAGTAAAATCTTGTTATTCTCTGAAGGCTTCCTTGAACAAGGCTTGCTAGTTCAGGATGAGAAGAAGTTACGAGAACATTATACCAAAACTGTGCAGTTCAAACTGGACGTGCTGTCTCTTGTGCCAACAGACCTGGCATATTTCAAGCTTGGTTTGAACTACCCCGAGCTCCGGTTTAACCGCTTGCTGAGGATCGCTCGGCTCTTTGAGTTTTTTGACCGTACCGAGACCAGGACAAATTATCCAAACATGTTCCGCATTGGCAATCTGGTGTTGTACATTCTTATCATCATCCACTGGAATGCCTGCATATACTTTGCGATATCAAAGGTGATCGGGTTCGGAACCGACACCTGGGTGTATCCCAATGTGTCCGTGCCGGAGTACGCACGCCTGTCCAGGAAGTACATTTACAGTCTGTACTGGTCGACGCTCACACTGACCACCATCGGGGAGACACCACCCCCGGTGAAGGACGAGGAGTATCTCTTCGTGGTCATCGACTTCCTGGTGGGCGTGCTCATCTTTGCCACCATTGTCGGGAACGTCGGCTCCATGATTTCCAACATGAATGCTTCCAGGGCAGAGTTCCAGGCCAAAGTGGATTCCATTAAACAGTACATGCAATTCCGAAAGGTGACTAAGGATTTGGAAGCCAGGGTTATTAAGTGGTTTGATTACCTCTGGACCAACAAGAAAACGGTAGATGAGAAGGAAGTTCTCAAAAATCTGCCTGACAAGTTGAAGGCTGAAATTGCCATCAACGTCCATTTGGACACGCTGAGGAAGGTGCGTATATTCCAGGATTGTGAAGCTGGACTTCTCATTGAGCTGGTGCTGAAACTGAAACCTACGGTCTTCAGTCCTGGTGACTACATTTGCAAAAAGGGAGATATTGGAAGAGAAATGTACATTATTAAAGAGGGAAAATTGGCTGTGGTGGCGGATGATGGCATAACCCAATTTGTAGTCCTAAGCGATGGCAGCTACTTCGGTGAAATCAGCATCCTAAACATCAAAGGTAGCAAATCTGGCAACAGGAGGACAGCCAACATTAGGAGTATTGGTTATTCTGATTTGTTCTGCTTGTCTAAGGATGATTTAATGGAAGCCCTCACAGAATATCCAGAAGCCAAAAAGGCTCTGGAAGAGAAAGGACGTCAAATTCTGATGAAAGACAATTTAATAGATGAGGAGGCAGCAAAAGCGGGAGCTGACCCAAAAGACTTGGAAGAAAAAATAGGACGACTTGAAGTAGCTCTGGATACACTGCAGACTAGGTTTGCAAGGCTCATGGCAGAATACACTGCATCTCAACAAAAGGTGAAACAGAGACTTGCCAGAGTAGAAACCCGAGTGAAAAAATACGGTAGTGGCAGCTTATCAGTTGCAGAAGCAGAGGCTGAAAAACCTGAGGAGGAGAAAAAGCAGTAATGGAGTATTTATATTTCCTCATTTATTGGAGAAGGTTGAAGCACTGAAAGCCATAAATGTATGTAAATATGTGTGTGCATACATAGACATAATTATTTTTATATGAACTCAAGAGAATGGTTTTTAGCATTTTTAACTGAAGCAGTATTTTCTTGTAAATAGAACACTGTCACCTTCTTCTTGGGGGAAGATTTGGTCCAGCACTTGGTACTTTTTTGTACTGAGAGTGGGCTTCTTAAAAGTCATGCTCAGAATGTCTGTTGTGTTTGGTACCTGTAGGTCTTGACACATTGTCTCTTCCTGCGCATCGTGCTTTAAGAAGGCATTGTACTTGAAGTAGAAGAGATTAATTTTTCCTTTTTAAGAGCTTAAAAGATGTTTATAGGGTACCCTGCTCTAACTTGCTACTTTAGTAGCTGATTAAATGCATGGATGGATGTCTGGGTTTCTCAGAATTTTGATTCTTTCGCAGTCTGTGCAAACAGTTGGACGACAGCTAAGCAGTGTCAGGTACCTGGCCATTGCAGTGCACCCTGCACGAGTCTCAAACAGCTGTGTGCTCGATGCTTTAGTGTGATTCTCTCTAATGAGCTGGGCTCTGCACAAAGGACCGTGCTGACAGAGTAGCAGTGCTCATTCATGTCCCTTCTGGCAGGGTCTGTGACAGCCTTTGCTGCTCTGCAACTGCTTCACCAGGGGAGAAAGCGGGGGATGCTTCCTTCTGGTTTTTTTAGCCCAGTTCCATCAGCACTGGTAGAATCCTTGCTTGGAAAGGAGTCCCCTAAAGCTCACTGGTGGAGGGGTAATATGGTTTCACCAAACCTGGGAGGAGAAAAGAGGGCCCTGGTGTGTGCAGCTCCCCTGTGTAGGATGCTGAGTGAGCTCCCTGGCAAGTGGGCAGTCCTGAGGGACTGCCTTAGCTATTGAGAAATCCCATGGGCTGGCAGGGCAGGCTGCCACTGCCTGCCAGGCAGCTTGCTCCCACAACAGGTTTTCTGCAAGGCGGGGATGACAAGCCCTGTGTTGCAAAGTCATTCTGGTCACTTAGGCCTATGTTTTCTTCCTTTTTATTTCTTCTGAGGATGTCTACTCCATCTCCCTGTGCTGTTTACTGCCATGTTTTCTCCAAAGTAGTTGTCACACTACCTTGTTTTTATTAGTTAGGGAGAATGCAGAAGATACTAGCTTTCATTTTTTGCTGTACAGTGTTTTGCTGTCATGCAACTTTCCCAATGTTACTTTCATCTTCCTGTATCTTACCGGCTTTTGGAAGGTATGGAATAGCAGAGGCTGTTCAGCATGTATGGCATGGGATCCTCCAGTGGCCTTAGGTAGTACTGTGGGCAGTGCTGAGACTTTAGTTGTCCTCAGGCCTGAGTTATGACAGCATCTGGGATCAATGGCCTCTTGGAAAATTGGTGAGGAGCCCGCTGAGAAGAGGGTGGTTTAACTGGGTGACAGTGGGATGAAAAGAGACAGTTTTGCTAAACTGAATGCAACAGCTCAGTAAGTCCTCGTCTCCACACAAGCACCTGTTCCCTTCTATTGACACTTCTGAGCCTGGTGAGGGAGACAAATCTGTCAGTGATTAAGGAATGGAGCTTTGCCAGCAACACTGGCAAAGGGACAATTGGGTAGTAATGTCCACACATGGCCCTTGTCTAAACTCCTGTTAGTGTTAGCCTAGAAGCCAGCTATGCTTACAGATCTTCCCTAGATTGGGCTTAACCTCTATTATCAAAATATCCACTGATTGTAATAAGTAGTTTGGAAAGTGATCAGTATCTCTGTGGCCAATGGCACTCAGGAGTATTGGTTCATCAGCTGAATCTTGGCCTTATTTTCTTTAAGGGCTTGAGAGAAATGGGGGAGCTCTGAGAGGCTGGTTTTGGCAGGGGTGTGGTGCCCTTGGTCCCACCCAGGGGCAGGCAGGGCTGAGGTGGAGCTGGGCTCACTGCAGGGTGCCCCTGTGAGCACAGACAGTGCTGTCACAGGCTGCTCAACTTCCACCTTGTGACAGAGCTGGGCTGACATTCACTGGTGTGTGACTCAAACCCACTGTATCTGGTAGGGGTTTCATGCATATTGACATGTTCTCCATCATTCTCTGTAAATACCTATCTACCCAACATAGCACAGCTATTCCGGTCCGCTAGGTATATATGAGTAAAACTGTTCAAAGTACTCTTTATACCAAATTTATACCTGTTTAAAAACCCTAAAAACCACAGGACTGTGTCTTTACCTGATGGACCAGAACAGCCTAATCTATCAGTTAAATACGTTTGCTCTTCCCATTCCGTGCCTCTTGATCTGGTTCTCATACACCAGAAAAAGAGCATTTTGATGCTGTTGGCTTCAGTCACTCTGAAACATACAGCTTCTGGCATGATGAAATCACATCCTTTGGGATCTTTTCATCTCTGTAAGATGTTTTTTCCTCTTCTTTAATGTGGCTACAGCATGTACATTAAAATATTTTGAGTAATGTTCAATCAACTCTGTGTTTTCTCTTACCCATATCCCTCTAGATTTTAGTGTTTCAGACAGACTTTGATCACATCACCATTACATGGCCCAGAAAATTGCTAACTGGAACAGAGACCTGAAGTGACAGAAAGCTGTGTGGGAATGGTGTCTCCCCTCACTGCAGGGCAGCTGGCACACAGCTTTGGTCCTGGGCCCAGTTTTGACGCCATCCCTGTGTTTGCAGGTACCACACAGGCACAAGAGCCTGACCATTATGCCACTGCCCAAGGGGTGTCAGGTCCCATGGGGCAGAGAGCCTGCCAGGCTGCTGCCACCTGTCTCCTGCCTTCCCTTCCCAGCTCCAGGCAGGGTGGCACAGGCGGGGACAGTGGCTTGTCTAGCAGAAATAAGTGTGGGCAGCTTTCTGCTACTCACAGGTCACCTACCAAAAATTGCCTGGCACAGACTGGGCTGGGCTGGTTCCTCAACCCTGCCACAAGAGAAAGCAAGGCACAGGGCAGTGCTTACAGAGCATTTAACATAGGCCTGAATCTAGAAATAGGTTTAATGGCCACAGCATTCACTTCACGTGGGCCTAGGCAGGTAGCCATGGGCTGGCACTGCTGCTCCAAACTGCCTGTGCTGAGACACCAGATGGGCAAAGTCTGAGAGGTTTCAACATCTGCTCCACATGCAAAAGGAGAGGAGGGGTGGTGGAGTGGCACACCATGCTCTAGCTGCTGTTGGAGCGAGCTTTTCCAGGGAAAGGGCCTCAAGCTGTGGACCCTGTACCTTGACAGCAAATGATTTCAGCCTTGCTCCTCTCTGAAGTTCTCTCAGGGCTTTCCCCATCCTTTTACCCTCATCCCCTATTATTTTACTTTACAGTTTTTACAGCAGAAAACTGCCCTGGCAAATTCAATGAACTGCACTTCAGAAGCAGCAGTAACAGCAAAACAGCTCATATATTTGTACAGCCAAGGGTTGGGGTTTTCTTTACAGTGCAGTTCTTTCTTCAGAAACAGCCCAGGGAAAGTACAATCGTGCTTTTAAAACTCTTCTCCAAGGCACTGGCTTTAGAGTTTCATTCCTGCCAAATATTTATTAATGTACAATATGAGGGCTCTACTTTACATTAGAAACCAAACTGCTCATTGTCCTTGCCCCCACAAAAGCATTGGTGCTTTCTCTGAGCTGGTCTGTGTGTTGGTGGCTTTGGAAGACACACTTGTGTCTGTATCACTGCTGGCACCAAGGATGAGACATACACAGGCCAAACCTGGCCAGGCTGTCCAGAGAGGTGACACAGGCAGGCTAAAGGAGAGCTACTCTTCACCCTCAAGATTTGCAAGATGACAGCATTTGCACTTGGCTTCAAGCTCCCCCAACTCTTCTATTAGTGTTTCCAACCTGGAACAAAGAAAATGAATCAAACCCTTGTCATAATTCAGCATTTGCAAAAACATCTCATGTATCCCTGACAGCAAAACAAGTTATGCACTAAATGGATCTGGCAACTGTATGGGCAGTTAAAGCACATGATTTCAGTTGTGGCAGCTTTCCTGAGGGAAGCCATCAATCTGGGACTCCCCTCTCCTCCCCAACCCCATTCATAGCCCCGAGCATGAGAAGGGTGCCTGAGGGGAAAAAAACCACACAAGCTCTGAGGAACAAGCTCTAAGGTGAAGATGGTCAGGCCTTTTGTTTCTGAAATTCAGATTTTGCAATCATTTCCAGCTCACAAGGGCTGAGGCTTGCTGCTGCCAGCTGCTCTTGCAGCCTAACTGCAGCAAATACAGTTCTGCTGTTCTGTATTGGCAATCCTCCCCCTTCCACGCCCCAGGAGCAAAGGGAGGAGCAAAGGCTTGCACACTTTAAGCAGTTATTTAAGGATGAACACAAACATTAGCTTTACTCCAGAAGCAGCAGCAGTTCTCACAGATTTCCTTCATCAGAAGCTGGGAGATCACCTGGGCCTCCTGCAAGGAGAGTGCAGGTTGCAGTGCCAATGGCTCAGCTTCCATGGGCTGTCTTTCCAAGAGGCTGAGGACACTGGCCAGCTCTAACAGAGACTTCTCTTACTTGTACAGGTAAATCAGGGGTAGAGTACTAAAACCAGAAGTGCAGAAACATGGAAGGAGCATCCATTTACTAATGGATGCTATTCAATTTTTCTTTCCTTAGCATTTGTGGTGCCAGGTACCAGCCTTTCTGTAAGAGAGCAACTGAAGAACACTAACATGGAAAATCAGGGAAAGCATGGCTGTATTCTACAGTGATGGGCAGCTTGATAAAGAGCTATTAATTTCTCAGGTTTTGTTTGTTTTAATACTTTTTATACTTGTAATTTCTTTAGGTTTCTGGAAAGGAAAAAACCCCACACTGTTCTATTCTTATAGCCAACAATAACATCCCCTCATTGTCCTGGAAGGGGAATCACCTCCAAGTGCACACCCAAGCAGCCCCTTCAGGTGAGCAGCATGGCAAGAACCCATGGGCACTACTTGGCTTTCCAGAGAAGGAGACAGAGAAGGCCAGGTCTGATGAATCAAACCAACCGTGCTGTAAGGATCTACTCATTTTAGGAGAACCAATTGCCAGTTCCTCATCAGAGCACAAATATTTTACTTGCAGAATAGTGCAGATAATTAACCCAGCTTCCTGCAGAGGGATTGCCAGTTTTCCGATTACTTGTAGATTTAGGCTGTTTAAAGCAAGTCCTCAGGCTGCTTGTTCACTGGTCCAATGCTTGGCACAGGAAATCCTCTCTTACAGCAGCAGCTTTGGGTACTATCACTGAAGGAAATGATCCAGAGGTGGGAATTTTAAGTTCTGACTACTGAAAACCCAATGCCTCATCTCCTAGCAATAAAAGCTGCCTCTGACCACACTTGCATCAAGGTTAGGCAAAAAGCTTATGCCTAGCAGCACAAAGCTGCAGAGCTTTTCTAGCAAAGCACCTCATGCCTTTCCAAACACATTAGTTGCCTCCACAGCTCATTTCGCCTGTCAGCCACAGCCAGGCTTCTCGGTGCATGGTTCAGCCTGAGCACTGACAGCACTGGGAAGGCTCAGGGCTCAAGGCAGATTGACAGAGGAGCTATCTCAAGCAGAAACACTTTCAGTTGAGGAATTCAAGGCTGGCAGTTTCATTGCCATAACCTGACTGCACCAGCTGTGAGCCCTGGCAGCCCTAGAAGGGTAAGTGTGGTGAGGAGAGAGAGAGGGGAGCAAGAAAAGAGCCATGCAGCACCTCCCGGAGCTGGTGGCAGTCCAAAACTGCAGCCACCCTGGAGCAGGGGTGACATGTGCTGGGCAAGGGAGACACCCCAAGCTGCTCAGGTTCCTGCCACCAGGGAAGGGAGGCTGGTACAGAAGGGATGCTGCTATCTGGAGTCAGAGAGAGAAAGCAGACAGGGGAGCCCCTGCAGAGTTTTCCAAACTGATTTACACTTTGGTGGCCAGAAGGGGCCCAAGGCAGACCAATGGGTGACAGGAATGACTCCAGAAGGGCAAGTTCCCCCTCTCCAGCCACTGCCAGTGCTGAGGGCAAACCTGCTGTGCAGCACAGCAGTGCTGCCTGCTCCATATAGGGTTCACTCGCACTTGGGCAGGGCAAAGGGAAAATTTCAGAGCAAATTCGGGAGGTGCTGAGACCAACTGATGCTGCCATCAGCTACTAGGCGACTCCAGACATCCTCAGGACCCAAGATTCCCAGGGGAAAGGTAAAAACCAGCAGAGTATGGCTGCTGGAGGCTCCCACCTTGCAGACACTGGGAATAAACTGCTGGAAAACCTGTTTTTACCACCCACAGCCCTGCAGCAGTGGCTTGGAGGCGGCAGGCAAATCATTGCCACCAACTGCCCCAAGGGTCACTGCTGGGCTGCAGCAGGACATGGTGTCCAAAAGTGCTGGCTCCAGGCCAGCCCTTGTTCTGGAAGAGCCAAGAGCACAAGAGAAAGGGACTAATCCATCCTCTGAGGGTGGCAGTAGAGGGCAGGTCCCATAGAGAGAGTCCCAAACCCAGGAAACCCTTTCCTAAGGCTTAAACACTGAGAAATCCTCTCTCCAAAATCAAAGCTAGCATGCAAACTGTTTGGGATGACAAAACTTCTTGTCCAAACTGCTGCAGGTCTGGAGCAGGATTGCTTCTGAAAGGCCCGAGGATGTTGTCTGGAACAACTCCTGGCACAGGAGCAATGTTCTCACCCAGGCTGGCTGCTGGCTACTACAGCTAGGGCACAAAGCAGAGGCTGGGCTCCAGCCCTTACACCACATGAGCCAGACAAGAATTTTGTTAGAAAGGATATCCTCTTGGGGATTTTAGTTTGGGAATGAAAGAGGCAAGGTGTAAAAAAAACAGTGCAATAGCAACCCTTATCAGATGCTCACAAAGAGGTCTGTGTTGTGCTTTTAAAGGAAAATACCCATTTTGGAGAAACCAAAATGTCATGTTTTATTTCAGGTGCCTTGCTGCAAAATTCATAGTATTCTTCATGCATTGATGGCAAAAATTAAAAATCAGTGTGCATGGCACAAGGGAGATTTTTCTTTTGAAAACACCATTTCGTCTAGAAAACATTTTTGTGCTGAGTTTCCAATTTTTATTAAAATCAGTTATATTAGGAAACAAAGCCCCTTCAATAGTAACATATTGGCTTACCTGATCTTGATCCCTTGCTGCTCAAACACAGAGTGCTTGAAAAGGGAAATATTAAATCAAAGGTAGCAACACATGATGTGTGGCAGCTCAGCCTGGGACAGGGAAGTGCAGCTAGTTGCCATTCCATGGCCACTCGCTCCTGAGCACTGTTACTCCCTCTGCTGTCCTATACAGGTCTGGAAGCAGGAGGTTGCAGTGGGAAGAGTTTTAAAGGATTTTCTCTGTACATGACCCCAGTGGCATAGCAGATACACCAGAGCCTTTGGTGATATTAAGAAAGGCTTCATGTCAGCTTTGCATGTAGCAGTTGAGCCACAAGTCTCTGCAGTTTTTATCTTCACTTGACATTGGCCAGTCCGAGCTGAGAGCCAAGGCTGCAGGAGCAGCAGGATCCCTGCACGTGCAATTGTTTGCAGTTGAGCTGTGCTGCCTGTCCTTCAAAGGGCAGAAGTCTAACTCCAGCAATTGGCTGGCTGACTTTCAGCTCTGGTCTCAATTTTTAAGTCTCAAAACTATGCACAAACCTACCCAGCAAAATAATGTAGGAGGTCCTAATGTAATCTCATTGTCCCAAAATAGAATGATTCCCACCCTCCACTTGCATCTCCAATGTCTTTGTCTCTTAGACATTTCCCCACACAAATCCCAACACAGGATCTATATTGAGCAAGACATCCATGAACACAAGCACACTAGGCAAACCTCAGATTTATCAGAATCGCTCTCCTGATGTATCCTACAAATACAGCAGAACAGAACAAAACTATATTTGTATATCTGCAATTAAAACCACCTTCCCACACACTTTTTAATTGGGTTAATGAAGAAGAACAGTAAAAACCAACAGCTGAAGACATCTTCAGATGGAGCACTAGAGAAAAATACTGACATTTCATGGGTTTTCCCATGAATTCATCTGGGTAAGAAATGACCTAAAGACTAATGCCAGTATCAACTCTTATTTCCAAAGCAGCATCCCTTCCATGATTCAGTATAAATCTGAATTTTTAAAAATTAATTTTATTAAGTCCCCACTGGTCTTACAAATTTTATGACAATTTAATTAAACTTTCAACTATGAACAAGAACTGTAAGTAACTTATCACAAACTCTTGTGACTCAGACTAAGCATAATAAACTCAGCTCTTGTTAGGAGAAGTTTGGTTTTGAATAGCTTAACTTGAAAGAAATTCCTGCTCCATCTTGCATGCTGAAATGATGGAGTTTTTCTGCATAATAAATAAAGCACAGCTCAAACATTCCACCCAATTCATATGCATCATAAAAACTCTTGAGGCAACCAGGAAATTCTTAATCCTCTTGTGAGAGTAAAAATTTACCTGGAGGCAACTGGCTACAACAGTGCGACGGAAACACCTTAAAGCTGATGATGTGGGGATTGTTCTCTTCCAGAACATCAGCAGCATGGAAACGTGTGTCCTGGAAACATCCAGCAGCATGGAAACCTGTGTCCAATTCACTGCTTCACAGAGCAGAAGCCCAAGCAGGCAGCTCACACTGCAGCTCCCTGGAGGCTGAGCCCACTAGGTCCATCACACCTGGGTGGTGTCAGATGGGACAGGAAGCTCCTGCTGCAGCAGTGAAGCCACTGTTGGATGAGAGGCATGGACTGACTACTGTAACACGGAGTTCTTTGAAGCCCTGGGCCAATTTCAGCATCAGCTGTCCTCAGAATGCAGGGTTGGAGGGGGTCCCCTTGGCTACCACCATCCTGTCTCAGGCTGCTGCCTGACAAATGGAAGACAAGCCCAGTGAGAAGTTCACAAAACTATTCCTTAGTTAACTGAGCTATGCTCATTGCTGACAGCTGTTCCTGAAATCTCTTTAGCAAGAAGCAAAAGCTTTGATCTTTTAAAAGGTGATGCTCTGTTTATGCAGCATTACGTGCTAACATACCTCCAGAGCTAAACAAAACCATTTCTTCACTCCTAATTAAATCTGAACCAGTGCCACATTAAGATGACTCTTCTCAGGGCATTACTTCTCTTGCACTACTATCATTTTTGAAGCATGTACAATACACAGCAGCCTGATGACCCCTTTGCACTGAGGTTGGAAACATTCAGGCAGTCTGTTAGGGTGCAGAAGGAGATACTTGAAGAAGTATTTTTCATTTGTCAAATGAGGCAGTGCTGAGATGTCCGAAATATTTTCTTGTCAACGTATCTTGAAGACACCCTGTAGAGAGAACACCACCACACTGACATCAGACTACTGCCTTGGAAGAGGGATCTTGTGTCTTACCGAAGAGAGGTATTTCCATGACACATTAGTACACTTAAGTCTCCAAGTTTTGTAGACCTAAACTTTGCTAGACACTGTGAAAGACATTCCAGGTGTGCCAGGAGCCCAGGAAAAAACCCCAAACCAAGCCCAGCTTAAAATGACATTTTCCCCTTCAAACAGAACACTGGCTGAAACTTCTGTAGGACAGGAATGCAGCCTGCAGCTATAAGACTTCAAAATTTTTTTAAACCTTATCAACTGGTGCTCCTGAACAACTAGTGCACTTACACCAGTCCTAAGGAGATAAGGTTTCAGTACAGTGGAATTTGGGGGGAGGCAGTATATATTTACATAAGAAATCAGTCAAATATTAAGTACTTATATCTTACCTGAAAATGATTCCTTGAAAAACAATTTATGCTTTTGAAGGCCAATGCCATTATGTATTATTTTAATCTTAATGCTAAAGGAAAACAGAAAGAGCATATTTACAATGTCAACAGTTAAGAGAACTTTGTATTGCTATCCAGTTATGCTGTCTGCACAGCTTTTAGACCCATATCAAAAAACGCCAACATGAATCACATACGCCTGTCAGCTGGGTGCAACCACAAACCACAGCCAAATTAGTGTAAGAAGAGTTACAGGGATAGAGCTTAACACATCAGACTGTGAACACTGTACATACCACACAGTAGCATCATGATGTGTTCATGCTTGCAGTGAATGACCTTAAGGCACTTGGCAAATGTTCTTACCACCTACAGTAAGAGTTGGTCCAAACTTGAAGGGCTCAGCAGGCACTGTTGTCACTCTGCACTGAGAGGTATCTTGTGTTTTCCTCCTCTGGGACATACAGCAAGGTGGACATACAAGAGGGCAGGCCCCAAGGGCCACCTCTGAGATCACAGGCCAGAAGACAGATAGCACCTTTCCCTCCCCAGTAAGTTTCAGTCCCGTGTGTCCAGGCCATCTGGCATTGGCTTGAATGAGGGGGGAACACGGCTGGACCCCACATCACTACAGTTCACTTGTGGAGAGCTTTCCATACCTGCAACCCTCAAATTATTCAGTACTACAACAACATCTAATCAAACAATTTAATATCTAATTTATCAAAGTAAGAAAGTAACTTGTTTTCTTTTTCACTGAACCATGGTGAAAAAAGGTCATTGTTTTATTCAGCATCATAGTTACATAACAGTTGTCTGTTTCTATTACTAGAAAGAATTTATTAAAATAGTCCTGAAAGACATCTTTTCTTTTTCCAATGATTTCAAAACTAAGCCTTTTAATGCCAATTCCACACAGTCACGGGTTTGATCGGTAGTAGCCAGTTATAGCAATTGTCAAGGCACAAGCTCAGCTCTGCACATCCGCTGCAGCTTGTATTGGAAAAGAGATATGCCAGTTCCATCTGCACTCACAAATGCAGAATCCCTTCATCATATATTGCAACAGGAGAAATTAACATTAAACACAGACTAAGAAAGGTAAAGGATTTATTTCTGATATGATTTGTAGAGTTAAATTAAAAACCTACTGAATACTTTATGTAGTAGATGAACATAACCTTAGTACTTACTTTCTAACAGTTTATTTAATGGTTGGAAGTGTACAACATGAAGTAGGCCTCACGTTTAATATTGTTCAATTTTGCTTATTGTTAGATGAGATTAAAATACAGTAGCCATCCCTTTAGACTATGGTGCAACACTGATCATGTGCCTTGATAGGTAGGAAAAATGAATCATTAAATAAATGATGACATAACATATAGGGAAGACTTTGGATTGTCTATTTTAAATGTCAACATAATAGGCAATTAAGAATAGAACTTCATTTTAAGTGCACTTCCACATGCTTTGTTTAAAATATAGCAAAAACTTCCTATCTTTTTTTCCAGACACTTCACTCCCTACTCTAAAGCTGTTCAGTTGAAAATGCACTTTCCCCAGTAAACTTTTTTTAAAAAAGTAACTAAAATTTCTACCCTTTCATATGCTAAGAAATGTTTCCTAATTAAAAACACAGTTTATTACAAGACATGTGAAGACAACATATAGTGAAATGAATTTTAATTGTTGTGCTGTGACTAAAGTAAAGTTCTCAAGGCTGCAATTTAACATTCCAAGTTCTCCCTTCCATCTTTATTGATTCTCAAGATTTTGCACAGAAACTCTTTGGGGGCTAGAACAGCAGTAATTGCATCACACTGTTTTTCAAGACTTCAAGTTTCAAAAGCAAACTCTTCAAAAAGTACAGTTCTTGATTTGATTAGATACAGGGACAAAAATATAGCACATACTTGAAGGTTACATGGTCTACAAATGATGGCAATATTTTCCTTGGGAGAGTACAGTTTGTTTTCTTGTAAATACTCAAAAAGGCTCAACTTCAAGCAGTAATAAACACAAGCAAAAGTGATTTAACCCTTAAAATAAATATTCAGGAAAACCTCTCTGTACATACAAGTGAAAGAATATGTAACACTTTCACGCTAAAAGAAAAAATAAAGATTTTGTTCATATAAGCAGCTGAAATCTGCTGTTCCAGCCCAATGTCCCCAGTAAAGAAGGGAGGCACAAACACAGGTGACTACTGTAGCTCACTATCTTATGGCCTTTTTGGACAGGGACATCATCACCATCATTTTTAAATCCCTTTTGTTATACTTATTACAGCATGCCAAATCCTTTGGCATATGTGATGGCCTTCAATAATCTTTCTTTAAGCTTTTCTTTGCTTGAGTACTCCGGAAGCAAAAGTACATTAAAGCATGTGTGAGATGTAGGTAACCTGTGGGACAAAAAATACAAGCATTCAGATCTTGGAACATGCAAAAGAAATGCATCTCTATTTTACAAGTCAAAAAATAATGAATTTGAAGAAAATAAACTTCCCTTATAGATTCAACTTTCAGATTTAACAAGGTTAATAATGTAAAAGCACATAATTCACTTCCATTTATAAAAAACCAAGCAAAACGTAGAATTTTTTTTTTTTTTTACCTCTCTGTATCTGGGCCATTTTTGGCTATGATCATCTTTAACTTTCCAAGTCCTCCCACAGGGGCTCTGTCTGTGCCTGTTGTAAACTGTAAGAATAGTCTTTTCTGTTCATCTGTAAATGAATGGACTATTTCCCAGAATTCCCTATTAAAGAAGAAATTAAAAAGTAAATAAACTGTAAACTTTCTTTGGTATAAATAAGAATTTCAAAAATAATTGAGCTTTGAAGGTATAATAATTCTAATCAGTCTTAGCATCAAGTTTATAAGTTGCATTCATTAACCAAAACTCTCAGAATGTATTTACCATAAATGAAATTCAGAAACAGAAATCAGAAATATTACTAAACACTGCAGTTTAACTGTCTTTAAACATTAATTTGGCTATGTCCTGCAGCTATTTTATTATTCCTATTTCCTAAGGAATTGTACTGATTGAACAATGCTTATACCACTCCTCTTCTGTAATGACAATACTTGAGAAAAGTGAAATTACACATAAGACATTTGCATCTCCACTACTACAAAAATATTAAATCTTACAATATTAAAATCATTATGAAGAAACAAGCAGAGGAAGTACTTTTTATCTTTACAAAATTAGAAAAAATTACCTAATAATAAGAGAGTCTCTTGTATAGCCACCATCATATTCTGTAGTTTCTTCTAGTGCTTGAAAATCTAAATTCTGTAAGAAGATGATATTTTTAAAGATGACCACTAATTATATACTCAGTATCAAAAAAAGCTCCACTCTCTAGTGTATATTCAAAATTCTTACCCTACTTCCACAAATAAGTAATTCAATTTCCTCTGGTCTAAATAAATATTTCAAAGGAGATTCATTGGTCACCATGTGGAATCCTCTCCGAAAGGCCTTGAACTGCTTTTCTACTGATTTATTGAGTATATAGTCAGCATAGAGATTGACAAATTCCTGCAAGGAAATAAACCCCAATAAACCTTAGTGTTTCAACACATGCCACTTGAAGTACCTCCCAAAAATACAAGACCCCAAAATACATATAATTCTGTAATTCTATGCAAATTATCTGAGCTCAGTTTTTATTCAGCAACACAAAAGAACAAGTGTCAAATACTGCTCAAACAGGTCAAACATCCCCCCCAGAAGCAACGTATCCATGTATCAATGCTTTCTTTAAGAGAAACCTTTTCTGTTTACAACCACACTGTGCTATAGCAATTTTAAAAGCCTTTTAAACTTAAAAATTATAAGTGAGACCAAACCTTTGTAGGATTCTACATAATTCTACACACAGTATATCAAAGAACTCAAGATGCTGTTTAAAAAGCTGAATGTACCTTTCTGTTTTCATTTGTAATAGGAATTTTATCACCGTTTTCCTTTAAATCATGCATCATTGGATTGCCAAAGAGATCCGTGTGAGATATTTGAAACGTTATCATCATATCATCTTCCACACTTCCTTCATACTCCAGTAAGTCTCTCAAACTCTGATACAGAACCTAACAGAATAAGGAATACATGTCTGTCAAAAATAAGCTTTGAAAAATTCCACTGAGTAATACAAGAAGACATGAAACCATCCACCTCAAAAAAGGGTTGTTATATTCTATGACACAAGTCACCTAAAAATCTCTCATAGCAGTCCAAACAATTACTTATTAAGTTCAGTATCTGTAAAGAGAAACAACAGAAGATATTAAGATAAAAAAGAAACATGGCAATCAGTGATAATTCCCTTAAAAGAGCCTTTTAGTACCTACCAATCTTCCAAAATGCAATGGTCAAACCTGCAGTTTAACAGCCTTTAATAACATCTCAAGTCTTTTGAATCAGTCTTTACCTTCAGGCATCCAGAATATGTTACACAAGTAAGGGGAACATTTATGAGTTAAAAATCAAAGAAACCCCTGTATTTTATGTCAGATAAAATTCAGACAGCAGGCTTTCATCTTCTTATTTAAAACTGAAATCAACTAGGAAGTAATCCTGAAGCAACACAGATGGGGCAGTCCTTAACATAAGAAGACATTTATGAACCAAAAATAAAAAATCACAAGTTTGATCAGAATTTACCAAGTGGAATCTGAAATTACCTGTAAGAGTTTGCTCTATTCAAAGGAATAACCAGCTTTCCTTCCTGCTATGCCTTAGGAAAAGCCCAAGACTCTCTTGGAAACCAAAGCCTATGCAGCAAAGGAACAATTACTTGGCTGCAATAGAGGCAGAGGGGCTAAAGAATACAAAGAGAAGGTGGAAGTGACAACTGTGTGCAACTGTATTTTTATAGTGAAGTAGAAAAATAAATTTCCTCCCAATGTTTAAACTGAAACATGAAAGTTAATATGTAAACCTCAACCTCTCTGTGTGTTTTTGATTCTTCCACAGAACCTTTAAAAAGGACCTTGCACTGAAAAATCACTGAACTTGGAACCACTGGTGGTGAGGGCTGGTGAACAACCTGTTCTCCATGCTCTACAGCATTAGAAAAAGCACTGGGAGGTTTGACTACTGTGAATTTCATTTTGGGTTTCAGAAGCTCTGAAGTGTTTCAGTCACATGAGAACACAAAGAGTTAAAAAAGGATTATTTTAAAAGAAATCACTGTAGGTGATAGAGGAGAAACCTAAGAGCAGCGGAGAAAAATTAGGAAATGCCCTGACTGTCCTGTTCCACAGACATACATTCTTTTTTTTTTGGTCACGAAATTTTGAGTATGTAATAAAAGTTAGAGGAAACTCAGGGCACTATTTCTCAACATCATTACACAGACAAACTGGTCGAAACCGGCATGCTGTTGTACGTAGCCACACCAAACAGACCAGATAATGTATTTTTTGATTAAACATGCCTCATTTCCAAAAATGAAAGCCAAGTAAGTTCTTTTTAGACAGTATCATTTTACTAATCTTTTTTGAAAAGAAGATTCTGTATAACTGCTTATAAAAGGGAAGTGTCCCATGGTTTGAAACCAAATGAAGCTTGCTAACAGCTCCTACCAGCACCATGAGGGGAAGCCATTGGTGATCTCTGATTGCAGGCAGAGCAGAGCCAAGATGTCCTGCACACAAACTAGTGTGCTCTATCTAATAAAGCACATGTACAGCTCAGTGCTTGTGTACAGCCACTGGCTGGGAATGGGTCTGTGAAGATGGACACTGATCACTGGATATTCATTAACTGTAGGGATATTCATAAACAGCTTCATCTGTCTCTTGCTTTAGACAAAAACCAGTAAGAACATCACACCTTTGCATTATTATTCTTACTTGCACTTTTTTGGGGTAGAAATTTACTTCTACAAATAGCTATAAACAGCCCAGTTTTACAAGTCTCTTTGGGAAGAGACAGGCTTGTTTATGCTTAATAATTTTTAGTAACATGTGTGAGTTTATGTAGCAAAAAACCCCAAACTTTATTGATACTGAGCCCTATTCATTGATGTTACAATTTTGCCTCTTCCAAACCAAATGTAGCAAGAAATTTTCTTGCTTATGAATTTATTTTAACAAATACGGACTCGTAATGCAAGTCACTGGTTATTTCACTTTCACTTCTGACAGTGATCTTGTGTTTAACTGAAATACAGATTAAATTATTCCATGGAAAATGCACTACTTAACTCGAAGAACATAAGGAACTTACAGGATGAGAGTCTGCCAGATCACGGAAAGTTCCTTTTTTGCCCATTAGCTTCCTGTAGACAACCATGGGGAAATGTACATCCAGTATACAGTTGTTGTAAATAGCCAGTCCCAGTACTATGCCAATCAGGGTAAACTGACCCTCCGTTTCAAAAGAGGACGGATTAAACCAAAACAGTTTTGTAGACTCATCATATGTGAACATCCCTGTTAAGAAAAAAAGAAAAAGAACAATTATGGTTACAATTCAATAAAAATGGCACATAAAATATACCCTTATAAACCCATTTGCACTAGCCTTTAAGCAATATTTAACTTAACATTATACTGAATTGAATGGCAAAGAGAATCTACTTAGGGTAACTGGAGCTGCTCAAAATACTGTTACTCACATCACCCCTAAAAGCCCGCAAGAGACCTGTGATGCAGTATCTGCAACACTCACTGGAGCTGCACATACACAAGCTTTCATCCCCTCCTCTACTGAGGAGCCAGCAGCACACTGATAACAATGATTCTGACTTTGATAAATACAGCAGTACAAGAAAAGAACACAGTTAAAGACATGTGGATGAAACAATCCCGAAGGACTCTAATTACTAAGAAGTGACAGCCTTTCCTCAAAGGCCAGTTCCAGCAAAGGAACAGGACTAGATGCAGCCCTACTACTTAATTAGAAGCTATGATGATGGAGAAAGGATTGACCATCACCCATGATTTTAGAGTTAGATGCCCAACAGATTTGTTTGCTTGTTTCAAGGACAATTGTTACTGCAGCTAATAAACACATCTGAACTTGAGAGGAAAATGGACCATGGCCTCACAGAAGGGGTTGCAATTTTAACAGCTTGTCACTGTCTAAAGAGAGTGGTTTTGCTTCTCTCACTCAGTTCAGTATTTCAGGAGACCAATTTCCAGCCCAGCTCATGAACTGAGCACTGAAGACTTCAATAGACAGTTGAACTGGCACATGCCAGAAGCTCCAGGGAGAAAATGTGAAGCCAAGAGACAGGCAGAGTGTCTTACCCTTTTGGCTGTAGCAAGACACAAGACAGCTCTTGTTTATGAAACCAGAGTGCACAGGCTATATATTATTTATATAAATATTATTTATATATAAATAACATTCTCAATAAAATCCATTGCTTACCTGACTAGATACTGAAACAAAATAAATGCAAACGCCATAGACTTAAGGTGAGAGAGAGACCACCCTGGACAGGCCAGTCCCAATCACCTGCTGCTTGTAGAGCTGTCAGATTTTCCAGCAGAACCTAAGAAAAACTGCCCCAGGCTCCTTACTCTCAACACACCCTGTCAGATCCGTGTGAAGAATATCAACTACATTTGCCACAAGGATTTATCTTGTCAGCTCTTAAAAGATACTCTTGTTTACAACCCATGCAGATGTACAAACTGAT
Organism: Geospiza fortis; assembly: GCF_000277835.1. Lineage (NCBI taxonomy): Eukaryota > Metazoa > Chordata > Aves > Passeriformes > Thraupidae > Geospiza > Geospiza fortis. The sequence continues at coordinate 9,242,696 of NW_005054315.1, forward strand.
TACAAAGCCACATGAAGACAAAATTACTCTGAAGACTGAAAACATTATCTTCAGCCAAGAGATAAAGACTTTTTCCTCATTCCATGTAAGGCAATAACTGCAAGCTCATTCAGACTCCGGGTATTCCTCAGAATGTATCTCAATAAGTGACATGGACTGGGTCAGCCATTAGGAAGCACACAAATAACAGACTGATCCATCAGATAAGGCAACTGGAGATCAGAAATGGATGAGCAGCTCAGGCATATATAGGCCAAACATTATCTAGAATCCTGTATACCATTTTCTGAACAGACTGAGGTAACTTCTGGATTACTGGAATGTAAAGCAATGACTTTTTGGAATATCATGGAAAAGTTAAACTGTCAAAACCAACAACTCCAGCAAATGTTTAATAATGAAGCATCAACAGTTTACTCAGATCCATGTCTGGAAACACTTTAAGGTGCAATACAGTATTTAACTCCCTTACCAAAATTAAGACTACAGTACATTAAAATCATAATGAAACACCAGAAGAAAATGGAATCTGCAAGAAGGCAAAAATAATTGCCCTGTAAGTTATAGGAAGTTATCACTTATTCCTTTACCATGGAATATCTTTACCAGTATTATTCTGAGTTATTGCCTCCTTTGAGTAAAATTTTAAGGTAGTTTAATATCAAAATACTCAAAAAGTCAAAGAAACTATAATAACAATATACATCTCTCCAAATATACCTATTGAAGACAGACATTTTAAGTTCCACTTAAAGGATCTCCTCTGTTTTCTCAGGTAAAGAAAGCATTTATAAATCAACAAAAGTCACTCATGGTATATCTGGTGCATACATGAACTGCTAACTTTTTTACATTTTTAATACAGAAGTAAAACTTAACACATGCATACATTTCTAATATATGACCTACCTTTAAATGCAGGGAGTATATACACACTGCTTGGATCTTAGCTTAAGCACACTTTAGCACTACTAAATAAAGAGTAGTTCAATACACCCACACAACTTCTGTTTAGATAAACTCAAGTTGAAAATGTATTTATTTTGTGTTGAAAATAAAAAGTAATCAATCAAAGTACTAAAAGTTCTTTATTTTACCATACTTCAAAGTAAGCTAATTCAGATTACAAATCTGTCTAAGTTAATAGCATTTTTCAGAGTGAGTAAGACTTGTCTATGATTCTGTACCACTTGTTATAAGAACTGGCTTGCATATGGTGAAGAGCAAGTGCCAAGGTTCAGATTTTTGCTACTGATTCTGGGTACTTGATACTGATACCCTCCTTTCTAATCCGGTTAAAATAGATTTCTGTGCATTCTCATCAATTTTCTAAGCTACAAAACAAAGAACAGCAGCTTTATCTTTTACAATAGTCCAGTGAAACCAAATTAACAGCCATGAGCTGTTAGGCTTCTTTAATGGAACCCATTACAGGAAATACAATGTAACATCATATTTCACATAAAATGCAAAATTAGTATAGGAAACTGGCAGGTCTCATTACTATTTTAACATGAAGTAGTCTTATAATTTTATAACATTTTCATCTTTTCAGAGTAGCAGACAAGTTGCACAGTAAAAGAAGCATGTCCTTGCATAAATGATTGGTGCAGGGAGCAAGGGAAAAAATAATATGATGGAAGTATGACTGCCGAAACACAAATGTAAAATTTTGGCTCTAATATACCAAGTTACTCTTTGTTCTTTAACTACAATCAAATTTGACACTGCTGTGACACTTTGGATCTTCAGAACTGAGACTATCAGATTTATTAAGCTGGAGGAAGTAACTGAAAAACTCCCATAGTCCGACTCTTGCTTTATTGCAGCTCTTCGTCTTTGGTTTGATTCCTAATTCTAGAAGCTAATTACAAAGCAAAGTGAGGAGAAATGTGAGAGAACAAAGGAACCCAGCTAAGAAACCCTGTACTACTGATTTGTATCCAAACAAGTAATGATGGTTCTCATTAACTATACACAGTTACTCTTTCCATCATTCCTCCTTTAGGAGGATGACTGCTGACAACACAGTGAGCCTCAATGTTTGGCAAATACTCTGGTGACCATCAATGAACCTGGAGAGCTTCAGAGAGAGGCAGCAGTGGATACAGAAAGCATAAACATAGAGCAATCTAGTTTGGAAGATCATCCAGGCCGACCTTTTGTGAGAAAAATCTGTTAAATCAGAAAATTATTAGAACACGTACCGATATCTGGATTGAAGATTTCTTCCACAACCAGTTGAAAAAATTCTTTGGAAACACCTCCTTCATCTACCCCTTGCTCTCCTTCAAATTCAACATACAATTGCTTCTTCAAGTCTGCAGGATTTTCCATGGCAATCATCTCTAGCTATTGAGAGAAGAGATAGAAATATTTCATTAGTAAATCTATTTACTAGAATAGTTTAGTAACAAATAATGAAACCAAAAGTACCCTCCAAATTTAAGAAGAAAGCGAGCACAAATCACAACAGTAAAATAAGAGAAATCAATAGTAACCCTAAACCACTCTAAACATGTTTTACAATCTAGGGATTAACAGCAAGAAACTTACCATAGAACTGATCTGTCAGCCCATTAAAGCTCACTGGCTGTTAGCATTCTCTATTTCTATTCTTTTAAGCACTTATTTAAAACAAGTTATCATTGTGTTGCACACAATTCACAGAAAAAGGAAGAAAACAAGATGTATTACTAGAATAATTAAATTCATCTGACAATGAAGATTCTGCAATATGATCTACATGTTTGACAATAAAAGGCTTTGTGAAGGGATTACACAGATATGTTTTCAGAGGGGGAGACTGAAAACAAGCCTTTGATGAGTACTTGCATCTCTCAAACAAAGAGCTGGGGAAAAAACCTAAGAACACAAAAGACACTAGTATTACAGTCAAATCAACTCCCTCTTCTTGATCCTAATGAAGTCTCAAAACTCTCTTGCTCTTATTTCTTCAGTGCCTTTAAACAGATCTACTGCACTGCTGCTGTGAAAGTGAAAATTCTGTTAAGACCAAATCGTAAATCTGACATTTTACAAGAGTTTTAAGTCTATATAGAGGCCATTAGAGGCCACAGAATCACAAAATAGTTTGGGTTGGAAGGGACCTGGAAAGATCATCTAGTTCCAACCCTTCTGCCATGGGCTGGGACACATTCCAGTAAACTAGCTTGCTCAAAGCCCCATCTAGCATGGCCTTAAATAGTTCCAGGGATGGGACATTGCCAACTCTCCTGGGCAACCAGCTGCAGTGCCCCACCACCTTCGCAGCAAAAAATTTCTTCTCAACATCTAATCTAAACCTCTCCTCTATCATATGAGGTAATTTGTCCCATCGTTACATGCCTTTGTAAAACTTCCTCTCCAGTTCTCATCAGCCTCCTTTAGGTGCTGAAACGGAGACCTTTCTATAAGGTCTCCCAGGAGCCTTCTCTTTGGCTGAGCAACCCTAACTCTCCCAGCCTGTGTTTATAGGAGAGGTGCTCCAGCCCTCTGATCATTTTTGCATCCCTCCTCTGGATTCAACCCAACAGGTCCACATCCTTCTTATGCTGGGCACCCAGAGCTGGATGCAGCGCTCCAGGGGAGAATCTCACAAGCGTAGAGTAGAAGGGGACAGTCACCTCCCTTGACCTGCAGGCCATGCTGCTTTTGATGCAGCCCAGGGTATGGTTGGATCTCTGGGCTGTGAATGCACATTGCCAGGTCCTTCACTTGCTTACACCAAAAATGTATCCTTTCAGTAAATCAGAAGTTAAGCAAGGATATTTTGCAGCTCTTATTTGGATCCTTTCCACTTACAACCAATAGCAATAAAGTTGTGGTTTTTTCCTCCCCAGCAATGACTTTGTTGGCTTTGTAGTCTTTACCACCAGTAATTTAATACATTGCATGATTTATGAATTTTCATGAGTGCTGAGAAAGCATATGCTATCTCTGCATTTCTTCTGGGACAGCAACCCTATCTCATAGTGTGAAGACTCTATCGTGTCATGGAAATGCACTAAGGAAGGTTCATATTTATATAAGTTCATATTATACATATAGAGCAGTTAAAGAAATTGCAAAATTATTTTTTGGCTGACAAAAACAGCCTAAAAAAAGAGGAAGGAAACAGTCTTAGTTGAGCAATGCTGGCTAGGCAGATTAGAACAGTGCACTGGACGTCTGCAAGGGAGTCAGATAAAGGATTATCAAAAACCCAGTATTTTGAGCAAAGCCTGATGCTCCTTGAAGTAGATTCTATAAGCAGGAAAATGCTGCTAAGCTGCTCAACTTAAAGTTGTGGGTTTAGCTGCTCCTTTGAGTATCTGTGTCAACACTGATGCTTCACAATAAAAACTGAATGCAGTGGGCAACAGCAGCAAACACAACTGTAAGGAGGCACTGAATTTAAGCAGAACTGCAGAAGTGTTTCTATAGAAGGGAAGCATGAACTTCAGTTATTGCTGTCTGGTTCTTAGGTTTTTTGGGGTCTTTCTTTGTTTTTAATAATCACAGCTATCTCAACCTTGTCAACATAGATGCTGCTAGGGAAACACAATCCATCTATGTGAATTACTGAAGTTTTAGAAGTTGTTTTCTGTCATGATGGTTTGACTAGCCACATCATTGAAATAATCACTACGTTTTCCAGGGACTTCCTAAAAAGCAGAGACTTCCTAAAATTCCTAAAAATGTCTAAAGCAGCCGAAGAATGTGTGAATTGAAAAGCTGAAAGCTGAAAGATGATGTCATAAAGAATATTTTGTATTTTCTTTGCTGAAACACACCAATGTTCCACAACTTTAGACATTGGGTGATTTTACTTTGTTTACAGAATGACACTGCTTTCCTGAAAGACAGGAATGTTCACTGAATGACAGAAATATGACAAAATTTAAAAGCTTAATGTAACACCAGTGTTTGGCAACCTGCTTAAAATTGATGGCAACTGAACTAATTTCTATTCAGTTAAAAATGATCACAAACCACCTTAAGTTCTATCATAAAATAAAAGTTCTCTTTAAGGCAGAGACAGGAATGCTTTTCACACTAGACAGAAAAATGACAGAACACAGCTAATTTAAGCTTGAAAGTACCAGTGACACATCATGACTTAAGTTGGTCAACACACTTTTCTAAAAACCAGCATGGAAGGTAATAGTTACAGTGACAAAGCAGCCTTTGCTCCAACTGTTTTTTTTTTTTTACAGTTCATGCATTTGGAGCCTGCACACATCAACAGTTTTGCTCATTTCCAATGGAAGCAAAATGTTGCTAATTTCCTTCTTCTGTTTTCATGAAAAAGCAACCTTTGCTCCAACTGTTTTTTTTTTTTTACAGTTCATGCATTTGGAGCCTGCACACATCAACAGCCACATGCTCTGCACCCAACCAGTGCATACGAGGGCCGACATTTTCACCTGAACACACAAACTTCAACGGGGTCTGAAACAATGTCAGATCTCCTAATACAGGAGAGAATCTGCCTACTGGGTTCAGGTGGCACAGAAGAGTTTTGGTCATCAATACATTCAGCAGAGACATCTTCAAGCAGGAGAGGGTTGCTGCCCACTAGTTGTCCGCATTCCATGTGCAATTTGTCCAAGTGAGTTTCTAATTTGCAAGCCAAGTACAAGCCTGATTCTGCTGAAGGAGCCCACCACATTTTCACTTGCAGAAGTTGTGTATCATAACTCACACCCTTTAAGTTACTGCTGCCTAAGAAGAATGCCACATTTAACCTGGGCCAAGGGGGTGGGGGAAGAATAAACTCTGAAGAAGGGGATGAAAGAAATAGTTCTTGGGGAATGAAAAGGCAGAAGAGAGGATTTAAGGAGGTATTTCCTTTCATTACCACCACACTCACACAAGGGGACTCAGCAGTGCAGCTAACCTATTAAATCTGCTAGACAGTAAAAAGCATGCTAACTACCTTCAGCAACTGCAAACTGAGCTACTGAGTCCCAAATACCAGACTTCCTTAAAAAAAGTGGGGACTAAAGTGTTACAAATTCTAACATTCTACCTCTGTCCGCAGGTGACTTTTCAGACTAACATACATACAAGTAAGTATACAAAACGTATATAGTACAAAGAAAGAAGTTTCATTAAATAATTTCCAATAAAAAAAAGAAAAAATAAGTTTCTGAGGCAAGTTTCATATATGCAAAGCAATTGAACAAGAAATTTGTAAATAAAATTTTTCCTTAGATGTATGTGTTTTTAGGGAACTAAGATTCTCTCAATAAGCAACTTTAAACAAGATAATGCCTTCAGGGTATTTAAAAAGTATTGCTTCAAATTCTTAGTAGAAGGAAAAGTCCTATGTTGTTAACAGTAACAAAAAAATCACTTACTAGTGTTCATATTTGCCTTACTGAAATCCAAGAAGTGAGACTATATACACATTGAATTATAAAAGCTAAAATATTAAGTATTGATAGAAGAAAAACAGCCTGGTAATGACTTTATCAGCTCAACTGATCAGCAGAAAGCCAGTATTTAGTGTGTTTGCAAGAAATTGCAAAGGCTGATCAATATATTTGTTTGAAAAATATTCAACATCAATAAGGAAAATATGAGTAAAACTATCTCAACCTCATTTTCATCAATATTCTTGAAAATGCTTTTATCAGGGAGTTATCAGTTATTCCATAGATACTGAAAAAAGTCTTCACTGACTTTTCTGTCAAGACACAGGTCTAGTGACATAAATAGTAGTTAAAATTCAAAAAAGTCTGTAAATATTCAAACCTATGAAGTTCAAAAATATGAAATTTGAGGGTAAATATGTTGGTACTCATAATTAATTATCTGTATTTATAATTAATTTTCTGCATGTTCAGAAATATTTTGTCACGGAACAGACATAAGAACATACTTTCACTAATGAATATTATCATCTTTCAAAAAATCTTTCTGGTATTTTTCAGTGAGACTCTTCCTAAGTTCAGTACTGTACACCCAAAACAGCAGCCATCCCTGATGCAAAGTAATCCAGTGCAGCTTTCACTTAGATTTGATGCTGTCAGTACTGCTACAGAAGCTCATGGTACCCATCTTTGATTCCCATCAAGCACAGAGCAAACTGTTTTAAGGCTTAGAACATAAGACTGAAGAGCCTCCTCCAGAGCTATTTCAGACCAACTAGGAAGTAATTGTGAAAATTACTAAAATCACTCCTGAACCAATTACAAAGACTCCCAGCAACAACTGCATGCAATTCTTGAACAGATTGGCACTTTCTGACAAAAGACAACAGTGTGGAGCAGTATCTCCCCTGGAATAACTTCCCAGCTACCAGCACAATTGCAGCTTAGAGATTTCCTGAGGTTTGTGTGTGGCTCACACCAAAATGCCTGTAATGTCCATTAGCTTTCAATGGATCTTTCTTTCATGAAGAGTTACAGGTCCTGGGCAAAGACACCCACCCTCTTGAGGTACACAGTGTGGAAAATAAAATGCCATTTTGCTTATGTTAAGCCTTATTCCTGATAATAAAACTAGGGGCTACCAGTTGTAAAAAACAGTATTTCTCATTCAACTTCTTCATTCATCTTTTATGTTGTCTCCATCATTGTTTTTACCCTTAAGGGGACTTTACAGTTTCTTTGAAGAGACTCTGAGCTTTCCAAATGTATTTCTACTGCATCTTTTCTGATATTAAAATGAGAAGAAACAAATGAAAGAGAATAGGCACACTGTGGCAAACAGCGACATTAGAGCATGCCATTCACTAACACTTCCTGGGGAATATTTAAAATATATTCACTGAGCTATGATACTTTGTATCATCAGTTAAAACATATCAGTAGTTAAAAGGTGGATTCTGTACCCACTTCATACAATACAATAAAATTTTCCCTACTTCCACATCATCCCACAACAGCTACCTTGTAACATCTCTGAAACAGCACATACTCCCTTCCTCCATTTTGGATGGCACCTCTGTGTTCATCTCCATTTTACTGAATATAATCTGAGAAATGCCTGGGCTGCACTTGGTCTTTTTGGCTACCACTACAGTTTAGTTCAGACGACCTGAATTTAGAACAATTTTATCTTTTCCCTTTATTTTCTGTCCCCAAATAAACAGTTTAAAATCCTTACTTTCCTCATTGCTCTGACAGTCAGGTCACCATAATTTAGCATGCTCTGACAGCTTAAATTAACAGCCATAGGAAGATCCATGGCAACCGCCTAGGCATGTAACTCAGGCTGCTAGGCTGAGCAAGGGCTGCTGCAAGTGCATCATAATTTAGATTAGTATGTTTGAGCTTAATCTAATCTAAATTTCCTAAACTTCCTACAGGCCAAGAATGTGCACAGCAGTGACTGCTGTGGCCCTACTGCAACTGGATGTTGCCCACAAACTTTTTAACCTAAACATAATTTTTTTTATCCTCAAAGATTTCAACTTTTACAAGTAGTATGTAAAAGAATGTCTTTTCTCATATTTATGGATTTTCCTTTTTATTATTGGATAAAGAGTAAGGTTTGCTTTTGCTCTGCTAAAATTGACATTGAAAAGAACATCCTAAAACTAGCTTTTATGCTCTTTGACCTTTTCATTTCCTAACGAGAAAAATACTGGAAAAAAGGGAGGGATAATTCTATGTGCACAAAGCTGAACATTCAAGGGATAAACTCCATTACAGTAGTATGACAAAGCATAACTGGACACAACTGTAAGTCTGATAGGTAGTGAAATTACAAAGAGTATTCTTAAATAAAAAAACTGGTACACAGTATTTTTATATTTATTTGCCTAATATAAAGTTGAGTTTACAGACAGAAGCCACTTCTGCACTGCAATTTCATTTTTTTCTTTTGGTACTAAAGACAAATGTTTTCCCGGACAAATCATAATATCAGCAATTCCCACAAAGCAGCTAACTCAGCTGGAAATTCCTAGGCATACAGAAAAATCAAGGTAGAAGGTCATTTAGGGTTCTCACAATTGACTTTCACTGGCAGTTACACTCATTCAGTTTAAGTACATGTAACAGCTGGGCTGAGAGGCAAAATAAGGTAATTTCCCCAAACCCTCCCTAAACACCTCCCTAGGTCTTCAGTAACAAGTTTTAAAGCTATTGGTAAATTTAAAAATTTGCAAACCTTGTGCTTTTATAACAGAACACAGGAAAATGAGTTTTTGAAAATTACCAGCTTTAAAAAAAAAAAAAAAAAAAGGAAGGGTCCTAAAATAAAGAACATATTAACATTCCTATATGGACCTATTTACTGTAAAATAGTTTGTATCCTGTATGACTCCCCTCTTCCAAAAATGCATAAACAAATGGCATTAAGTTTTAATTAAAGAAGTCAGCAGATTCAGAAACAGGCTGCTCTCACACTTCTTTGGTATTAACAGGTCTGTCTACCTTTGTCAGTCGTATCAGTATTTGCACCAAATTAAAATAATGCTTTATTTCTAGAAATTTGTAAGTCCAAAAGAAGAGTACAAAACTAAAATGTTTTAATTCTGTCTTCCATCTGAAAATCCCTACCCATCAGAAGACAATCCAGGACGTTGCAGAGGACAAAGAAACAGAAGCTGGTTACTCTCACCATCAAGATCTGTGCAGGATCTGATAATGGAGAATAAGAGCTACTTGATACTTTACGACATCTTAATCTGCAGAAGTAGTTCTGCTGAACATGAAATCTTCAGCATCATGCTTCGAATTCAAACAATAAAGCTATCTGAGATTCTTCTAGAGGAAATCTAGTCTATGTGCACTCACACAGAGTCCTTTTCAGTGACTCCAAGCCCATGCAGTTTGCACGAGTCAGAGCCAAGAAACCCCCGTTGCTGCTGACTTACCCGGACGAGCGCGTCGTCGATGATGTGATCACGCCGCACTTTCAGCCGCAGGTAGGGGTTGAGCTGCTGCCCCTGAACCAAGCTGTAGAGCACAGTTATGCGTCTTTCACTGTACATCCGGATCCTATTGTCATAATACAATCCCAGGTTCTTGGTAACAGCATTCAATATGAAGGGACAGGTCATAAATGAGAATTTATTCTCTGTTTCTACTTTGAAGAAAGTGTAGTCTTTGTCCATTTCTAGAACATCATTCAGTGGTTCATTAATAAATTCTTCAAAAGGGATAAGTGGTTTTCTGCAATCTATAGTTTTAACACCAAGTTCAGTTTCCAGTGGGTCTACTCGAGGACCTTTTTTATTTCTTCTTTCCTCACCCAACAGCTCTTGAAGAGTTAGTTCACTTGATTCTGGGATGGGTTCTTCATCTTCCTCTTCGTTATGATCTGTATCCACATCCCCTCCTACTACATTTGCATAGTAAACCATTTTCAAGCACTTCGAAGCAGCAACAACAGCATCATCATCATTCACTAGGTTACGACTATTGAACTCGTTGCTTATGACTTTGTAAGTAATAAGTTGCTGAAATGTTTCCATCATTCTCCGAATTTGATCTGCTCTGTACTTAGACCACAATCTGACCAGTTTTGCTTGAGCTGCAAGGGGCAGTTTGCTCATTGCTTTGCAAAACAATGGTAGAGCCATTTCCAGATATTCTGGGCTATGAAGATTGCCATTCTCCATAACGATAATAAACAAATTCAGATAGTTAGGATCCCGAGAATACACGTTATGGTAAGTCAAGTCACATTCCACATTAGGTGACAAGTACACAAGTGCATTTAAAAAGGCAGTTTCTATTTTTTCATTAGAAAGTAACCTATCATAGACCCGTCTGACTGCTTCAATATCTACAGACACTTCATCTGGGCCTAGTTTTTGGAGGTTATTATCTCCCTGTGTGCTATCACCTATTCTTGATGATGAAGACGATGATGCACCAGAATCCTCTTCCATAGCAGCAGCCGAACAGGCAGCTTTTTCCTTTTCATCTTCATCTTTGTCTTCATCCTTTCCTTGAAGAGACTTGAGCTCCTCCTTGGTGTGCTGCTTGGTTTTTCGGAAACTCTGTACCAGTGCTTCAGCACTAGAAAACACTCTCCCAATCACCCGGATTAAAGGGGAATAATCCTCTTTTTCTCGACATAGTTCAAGAATTTCATATATCTTGTCTTCTGTTAGGAAGGTCACATCTATAAAAAGATAAAGATATTAATTTTACTAATATAAAAATTAAAAAGATAATATACTTCTGGTTTGCCCTATCTAAGAAACCTGTGTGTCATATCATCACTAAAACTGCAAAAACAGTGTCAGTGCTGAATAAATTCAAGACAGATACTTTCTAATTTCATTAGCATGAAAAATCATTACTTCATTCACTGACTTAGTAAAATATTTTATTCATGGATGTCAATCAGAGAATGTGCACAATAGTGAAACTGTTTTGCAGCCAATTAACTACATTAGGTAGTTAACAGTACTGTATTGTCTAAACAAGTGCAATCAGTAAGAGGTTTAAACTTTAAAAGCCTTAATGAATAAGGCTGCGACAATACAGTCTTCTGGTAGATCTGCATAGTTAATGTGTAAGTCATTAAACTAAACAAACTAGACTGTATCAACCTCTTTTTTTCAAAGCAGACCTTGAAGAAAAGACTCAATCACTTGTTTTGTTGTATGTTAATGGGAATATAAGATTTCTTATTTCTCTTTTTAATGCTTTCTGCAACAGTTTTTAGACTAAATTGATGGCTGAAAACCCTCCCAAACCCCTGAATATATGCTCTGAAATTTATGCTGCCTTCTAAATTACACATGCAGCGTGGCATGTAGATTATGTCTTTGTACATTAGGCCTCACTAAGATAAGCAACTTGGGTATACTAATCAACATGTTATTCAGAGCAACAAGATGGTTTACACACATCATCTGCTCCAAATACCTGTCTGTTCTCCCTCTCCCCAAACTCCTGATACAAAATAAGTCCTTCGAATAGTCCATTTGTTATTTGAAATCTTCCTTTCTCTTTAGAAAAAAGAAAGAAAACATTATTTATAGCTTTCTATGTTAGTTCTCAAACAGAACCCACAGATGCTTTCACATCAGGTGATGATTTACAGTAGAATTACTGTAAACATGATCAGACCCTAAAAAGATATTCTAGTTTAAGCAGATTCTTCTGAACTGACACATAATTTAGAACCAAAACAGAATCAGTTTTAATAACATCTCTAGAGAAAACATCTCAAAATTGTATTCACCAACCATACTCGAACTACCTACCTCTGCAGAAAGAAGTGTATCATTTTAATAAAAATGTTTAATAAAGGTGTTGTATCACCTACACTGATACTCATTCCAAGAAGTCATTAAATTAAAAAGACAAACTAGACGATGCAAAGACAGACAACCTACTGACTTTCACAGAACCCCAAGCCACTCTCAGAACACATGTAACACAGGAAAGGTTAGGCTTATGTCTTAAGCTTACATTGACTTCCAATATGAAGACACTGACAAATCTCAAAACATCTGTCCTGTTAAAAAACCAGCTCTACAGAAAACATTTTGAAAGGACTCTACAACATCTATTTTTATCTGCTGCAGTGCATGCTCAGGAAGCAAAACTTGTTTAAGTCTTAATTTTCTTGTGTTAAGACAAATTTATCTGCTGATACAGATGATATTCTATGACATGGCTCCTCAAAATGAGGACCAGAGTCTCAAGTTCATTGACTCTGGACCACAGACATTATTCATAGCATAAAAACTATCAGCACACACTGACAATTCAACAATATTATAAATTTCAGATTTCCATACTTAAACAGGAATTTCCTCATTCACTCTTTTAAAGGTTTTAGTATTTCAAGAACTCCAGAAAAGTAATTTAGTTATTTCTGAAGCATTCTTCTTTCTATTTATTTAGAACTTTTAATCCTGTGTCAAGCATAAAAGCAAGCTACACATCCTTTTCCTCAACTTTGCTAAACTTTGCTGCAGATTTTCCAGTAACTGTTGCAGCAGACCTTAAAAAAATCAGAGTGCTAGATTCCTTAGACATCACCCAATTCCAAAGGTAGCTGAGCCTCAGATGAGCTTTAAGAATGCATTAAAAGCCCTCTGTCTATACAGCTACAAAGAAAGGTGAATAGTTGTGATGCTCCAAGAGAGGAAGTCTGAGTCACTGCTGTAGCCAACAGACTGTCTCTGGAGGTAGGTTTGGAAGACTCTTAGGTACCTGCCTTGGGGAGAGGGGATGGTTAGACAGAATAAGAAAAATTCTGTGTCTGAAAAGCTCCATTAATAATACAAAAAAAATCAAGAGAAAAAACACAAAACAGCCTTAATGTGCCTCTTGCTCATCAAATGCTACATTTCCTTCCCTTTCCCCTTCCTAGTGTGTTTGCCTCTCTGCTTATTCAGATCATAAGTAATTTGGGTACAAATTTATCCTTGCATCAGATAAAGAAGAAACTGGTGCTGGAATATCTTGGGTTGCTTATAACACAGTACTGTGTTTTATTGCTAATTCTGTAGGGTTTTTTAAATCTTTGCTGTAGATTAGAAAAAAATTTCACCCTGTTTAGGTAAAATAAATGAATCTGGACTTGTGTTTATATCACTTTTTGCCACAACACTTAAAGGTGGTCTGCTCAAAGGTTAATGGCTTTAAAAACCATTTGGCCTGGTTTGTGGATGTGTTTGCATCACGGGTTAAGGTGACAATCAACATTATTCTAGTAGTATGTATTTACTATTACAGATTGCTTGAAAAGCTAAACAGAAGTTAGAAAACATATACACGGAACAGTATTTCATTTTACACTGGCTTAATAATAACTGTGCTCAAACATTTTTTAGCTTGGTGAATGTATTGCCTACCACTTACTGTATCATTTATTTCATCTGTTAAGTTTCTCAACATAGGATCTGAAATTAGTTAAAGCATAACTTTTATAATTTATTAATTGCAGAATAACTATGAAACTAGCAAAACTAAAAGAGTCATACAACAGCACTTAAAACATTTCTATATTTGCAAAAATCACTATTGTTGTAAGACAACAAATGCATGTTTATTTTAACAGAGATGTGGTCAAGATCTAGATTTGGAATCAGTTTTCAGCCTTAATCCATGCATTTTTCTGAATCCATAGGAAAATACTCAATTGTCTAATACTCTATTTTACTAAAGTCAGCAGAACATCACCAGAATGAATTCTGTTGGCTTGTACTTGTGTATATGAAATGTGTTTTATTTTAAGAAAATTGTAAACCTCTTACCTTTAAAGTCATCTCTCGGGCCTTGCATTTCCTTCTTGTTCATTTTTCTGTCAGTGCAGGAATTGTTATGGGCACCTTTGGAATTGTTTTCTAGGTAAGCTGAGCTCGTTCCTTTCTTGGAGGGATGAGGATCACAGAGTTTTGCATTAATCTTATAAAGCTCGAGGGCCTTAATGGCTGCTGCATTGTTATCCATACGGAGAAAAGTTGGACAGGAAGCACAAAATTCATTCGTGCAGGCTTCATTTCCACAGCCCTCGGTTAACTGGTGGTAGTAGCGCTCTATTAGATGCTTTGCAGCTGCTCGCTTCCTGTAGCAAACATTCAAACAGTAAGTACAAGGATTAGTGGAGCTTTCACATACAAAGCTCATTCAATAGCATCAGCAAGGCAGAGATTAGTCAGGCACTGAAACACAAGATTTCTGTCAGACAGAACACATCAGAAGATTTTTTAAATGCAGGATTCTCATCTTGATAAATGCAAATATATTTAACACACAATTTAATTTGTGCGTTCTATGTAAGTAAAAGATAAATCCTGTTTATGCAGTTTTCAGCTTTACATGGCAGTGCTACAGTGGAGACAATCTTGTACAGTTCTGAACAATCTCAACTGTTGATAAAAAGAGAGCAATCTGGATGCAAAACAAGGTTGCCACTGAAACAAAACTGAAAGTTGTACAGGTGTTGAATCTAATATATAATACTGAGTCATGGCTGCCACTGACAGATGAAAGAGGCATGAAACACAAACAAAAAATTCGGACATTTATTTAGCAATACTACTAACACTATACTATTTTACCCATTTTAACAAGATTCCAGATGACTTAAATTATCATATTTAGTCTATTTAAATCTGAACAAAAAATATTCCTTGATTAATTAAGCTGATGCTAAAAACAAATTACAGATAATCTCAAGGCTGGATATATTTATCCTCAGCTTAAATAAATTATATGGTTGTCAAAATATAATAGAAAAACAATCCCAAAAAGTGCTATCTGCCAAATCCTTCTGTTTCTCCTGCCATTATAGGTGCCAAGTATGTACTCTGAAAAATCACAGCTGCATTGCTGTACAAGTCTAGTGCTCAGTACTATATATATATATATATATACACAAAAGAAAATGTAACTGCCTTATTAATAAGGCCACAGACTTCTACAGAAACATGCAAATAGTAAAGAAATCACTGGAAAGCTGCAGGTAACCAGGACAGAAGCAGCTGCATGCAGCACCAAGAGCACCATGTATGACCACATTTCAGAAAGAAACTCCCAAACCTTGACTGCATTTAAAATAATAAGTTATTAATGAAAACTACCAACTATGAAAAAGATTTCAAACATTCTGACTAGGTTTAACATACATGCTTTTTATGGAACTTCAGTGATACAGTACTACTAAGATTAGAGCAGCAGAAATTGTGATATTAACTTAAAATTGTCTTTCCTGATGTTGATGTATGCACAGATTCTGCACAGAACAAGTACTTCAGAACTGAAGTGCCAGACCCACTGGCACTACTCAGCACTTGCTGCACCTTGCTGTTAATAATGGCTGGTTAAATAGCAGTTTCAATGCAGTTACTTCAAAAGGGAAAATGTTCTGAGAGTGACTACTCATTACTCAGCAATAAGACCTCTGCTTCTTTCTCTTCACCCTTCAAGATCTCATAATCCCAGAGAAGAAAATACATCTTACAAGGAAAACAATTACTTTGATGCCTATCTGAGCTTTCATTCCCTGGATGTTTTCGTTCCAGGGAACAGAAAACAAACAAAAAACCAACTGAGGAGAAAGATTTCCGTGGCACTTTGAGATGGATGTGGAAAGAAAAAGCAGCATGAGCAATATCATTAAAACCATTACTGTGTAACAGGGAATAGCTATACCCTAATCTAAGGGAAGTGTTCTGGTCTCACATTTTTGTATGTAGACTTACAAAAATCTGCCTCTCGCCATGTACATCTAAAAATAAGTGGGTTTTTAAAATCTTGTCTTTCATACTTCAGCCATTAGTATAGAGGCTTTAAGAAAAATCACCCAAATCCTCTCAAAGCAACAGTGTTTTAGTACAACTTGGAACAGTAAATTATTTCAGAGACAACTATTTCTGAATGCAAAATTTCGTGCTTTCATCATTCCTGACCTTCAATCATTCCAGACCTCCAGATTTAGAGCGTGAAATATCGTAATTAGCAAGCAGGTTACATTTATATATGAAAAAGCTGAATTTTTACACCTGAGCTGTGGCCACCAACATGCACACCTTTCCAGCTCACACATCTAGTTTGAATAAATGTATAAACACTGATACATTAACAACACATTTTATCATGTTAAACAACACTTCACTTTAACCAGGTTATGCCTGAGATGCCAGTAAACAAAGCTAAGCTTAGACTTGTCTCTAACAGTTAACTTCTAAAGGACTCAATATTTTTTTGCTTTTAGTTTTTAGCTACTTCTCAAACTTTGTCATGCCTACAATAAGCCTGTTTGTACAAACACTTTTATTTTAACTTGTGGCTGGCAACTCGCTGACTCAAGTTCTCTGAAACTCTATTAGAGACAGAAGGTTGTATTTTTAATTTTTCTTTTAAAAATCAAGTATGGAAGCAAACAGTATGGTGTACAACAGTACTAGAATACAGCAGTATTAGAATTTCATAGAATATCCTTAGTTGGAAGTGACCCATAAGGATCATCAAAGTTCAACTTCTGGCCCTGCATAGAACCATCACCAAGAATCACACCATGTGCCTAACAAACACTTCTTGATCTTAGGCCTGGCACTGTGACTACTTCCTCGGGGAGCCTGTTCCAGTGCCCAACCATCCTCTGAGTGAAGAACTTTTTCCTAATATCCAACCTAAACCTTCCCTGACACAGTTTCATGCCATTCCCTCAGGTTCTGTCACCAGAGAGATCAGTGTCTGCCCCCTGCTTCCCCTCACCAGGAAGCTGTAGACCATGATGAGGTCACCCCTCAGTGTCGCTCTCCAGGCTGAACAGCCCAAGTGGACTCAGCCACTCCTCATATGGCTTCTCCTCAAGGTGCTTCATCTTTGTAGCCATCCTTCAGATGCTCTCTAACATCTCTGTATCTTTCTCATATTGTAATACCCAAAACTGCACACAGTATTCAAGTTGAGGCTGCCCCAGTGCAGAGCAGAGTGGGACAATCCCTTCCCTTGCCCATCTGGCCATGCTGTGCCTGATGCCCCCAAGGGCATGGCTGGTCATCCTGGCTGCCAGGGCACTGCTGGTTCATGTTCAGCTTGCCACTGACCAGGGCCCCCAGGGGGCTTTGCTGTGATGCAGGTCCCAGGAGCACTTGTATTTGTTGAACTTCAGGTGGTTGGTGATTGCCCAACCCTCTAATTTGATGAGGTCTCTCTGCACAACCTGGCTGCCTTCCAGGGAGTCAACAGCCTCCCAATTTAGTATCACTGGCAAGCCTACTCTGTATGCCTTCGAGACCTGCTTCCAAGTCATTGATGAGATGTTGAGGAGGGGCAAGGATGGAGCCCTGTGGAACTCCACTAGTGACAGGTCAGCAGTCTGATGTCAACCCATTTACTGAAACCATGTGTGCCTGACCTATGAGCCAGCTGCTCACCTCTCACATGATGTATTTATCCAGCTATGTTCTGGACATTTTATCCAGAAGGATACTGTGAGAGACAGTATTGAAAGCTTTATGGAAATCCAGAAAGATGACATCAGCTGGCTTCCCTTGCTCAACTAGATGGGTTACCTTGTCATAAAAAGAAATTAGGTTTGACACGAACCAGCGGTGGCTATGACTGATGTCTGTGGTGTTCTTCAGGTGTTTTTCAGTAACTCCCAGAATAATTTTCTCCATAATTTTACCAGGCCCTGATGTAAGAGTGACAGTCCTGTAGTTTGGAAGGTCATTCTTCCTGCCCTTCTTGAATATTGGGCCAACACTGGCCAGTCTCCAGTTGACGGAGAGGTCTCCAGATTCCCAAGATCATTGAAAAATCCTTGAGAGAGGCCTTGTGATGACATCAGCCATCTCTCTGAGTATACTGTAAGAATTCCATAAGTCCCCATAAACTTAAAGGGATCCAGCTGGATCCTCCCCCTCTCCCTGGCAGCTACTCCACAGACTTTTCACATTACCTCAGACAAATGATTTAGGTAAATAAATAAAATAAATTTCAGTGAGGATACAGACCTCAGAAGGTAGAAGGGAAATTACCAATCCTTCCACAAGAGCTACTCTTACTGAGGTTCATCAACAAAAAGACTTACAGAAAATGCAGTTCTGAGTAAGTCAGTGTGAGATTTTCAGACATTCCATACCACATTCCCACTGGTGTACTTCAGGTATTAGTATCATTGTCCATTGCCAAAAGCCCACATTTCCTATTTCTACATTATTCAGCAAAAGAACTTGTAGCATACTCTCTCTGTTGTTCACAAGTGAAAACTTGATCTCTTTCTACATTCCCCTGCTCATTTAGTATGCTGAAAACTGAAGTTCTTGGCCTGAGGCATTTAAACGGGTTCATCAAGCAAAGTAACATAAAACCACTCTCTATTCTTAGCTCATGCTACACCCGTGAAGAGCACAGCTCTTTTCAAGTTCCTATAAAGGAATCTGGTCAAGAGCAGCTGGTCCCTCAGAAAGCTCAAGGCCTGGTTCACTGCTGCCCATGAGCACACACAGTTACTACTGTAGCTCAGGCTGTAGTGACTGACCTGCATACACATTTCCAAATACTCATTGTTGTTGCACATCCAACTACGAAACTGCACCGGTGTGGCTGAAGTTGTAAACATTTCACAGGCATATTCTTATGACTGAAAGATAACTTCCCACTCAGTGGGCCTTGTATAACCTCCTCAAGCAATGCTTCAGTGAGGAGGAGAGGCACCTAAAATAGACACCCGACTTCCTTCCTTAAAGTCCAACAATTTCACAAGCACACTTTTCTGTTTAAAATTAAATTAGCATTCATTAGTTTGTAGTAGTTACAGAAAAAGAATTGCTTTTAGGCTTTCCATGTGTTCTTTAGCTAATAAAAAGCCAGACAGTAAGTACTTTGCATTTGTAATTTAAATGGTGCCAAAACTGTGGAGTATCATGAGAAACATGTATGACCAAGACAAAGGTGATCCAGGCTACATTTTCTGTAGTAAATTTTCAATGTCTAAAACCTGTAAAAACCAGGGATTTAATGTACTGGTTCAAAAGTTCCTATGAAACAGAATGTAATTTGCATTTCTCAAATACCTTAAACTAAATACCGGAGAAATACCATGTAATGGAATCTCCTCCCACAGAGAAAATTAGAAGTTTAAACATTAAAGGAATTTTTGAAAGATTTGAAGCATGTAATAATTTAAAATTCACCTACAAAGCACTTACATTCAAGTTTACATTTACATTTAAAACGTGCCTGAAGTTTAAAATATCTGCATAACTGCATCATTTTTGCTTGTAAGTTTACCTAAATTTTAGAATGACACATGAATGTTTCATACTTGTCTGGAAATAGCAGCATGAAATAACACACTTCTGAATAGTTTTTGCTTAGGATACAAGAACTGTTATATTATTTTTACAAATAAATCTCACATTGGACAGGAGTGCTGACCTGCTGGAGGGTAGTAATGGATCTGGACAGGATGGATTGACAGGGCCAAGGCCAACAGCATGAAGTTTAACAGGGTGAGGTGTCAGGTCCTGCACTTGGGCTATAACAACCCTGTGCAGTGCTACAGGCTGGAGCAGAGTGGCTGGAAAGCTGCCCAGTGGAAAAGGACCTGAGGGTGCTGAACATGAGCCAGTGTGCACCCAGGCTGCCAAGAAGGCCAACGGTGACCTGGTCTGGATCAGCAATAGCGTGGCCAGCAGGATGAGTCTGTGATCTCCCTGTTCTTAGACCTTGAATCCCATCTCCAATTTTGGGCCACTCACTGCAAGGAAGTAATTGAGGTGCTGGAGTGTCTCCAGAATAGGGCAATGAAGAGTCTGGAGCACAAGTCTTCGGAAGACCAGCTGAGGGAGCTAGGGGTGTTTAGCCTGGACAAAAGGAGGGTGAAAAGTGACCTATTCACTCTCTACAACCACGTGAAAGGAGGCTGTAGCAGGTTTGGGTTGGTCTCTTTTCCCAGGCAACCAGTGACAGGACAAGAGGAAAATGGCATCAAGCTGTACCAGGGATGTTCTGGACATCAGAAAAAATTTCTTCACTGAAAGGGCTGTCAAGCTTTGGAATGGGCAGCCCATAGAGGTGGTAGAGTCCCCATCCCTGCTTGGAATTGTTCAAGAAATGACTGGACACGGAATGTAGTGAGATGGTCTAGTTGATAAGGTGGTGATTGGTTAAGGGTTGGACTCCATGATCTTGAAGTTCTTTTCCAGCCTTGATGATTCTATGATTGCTCCAAGATGGCTAATTTTATTAAATGGAAATATACAACAGCCTGTTTTACAGTGGCTATTAGGAACTTAGAAGTGCCAAAATGTTCATAAGCAATTTTCTTAATAGAAAAAAAAAGCATTAATATGCATAGAAACCCAGGAAACAGGTTTTTTAGTACTAATAGCAAAATAACTTTTAACAGATGTGTTTGCAGAGGCATAAAGAGACACATCTGCAGCAGTTATACTACACTTTGGAAAGAACATGACCAGCATACCAAAAACTGTTAAAGAAGATATTACACATGGTCATCTTCATGAAATTAAATATTGCTTTGTGCAAGTTTCAGCTTCAAACCTCGCATGCTAATTTTCCTGATTCTGTTTAGTTAAGAGTAAGTAGAGCAGTGCTAGAAAAGACAGACTTCCAGTAATAGCACTGCCCACATAGAGCCTTTTGAAGAGCCCTGCACACCAAACTGCTAAACAGTCCACCCACAGCTGGAGCCCAGCCCTTTGTTCCAGCAGTGCTGTAACACCTTTTGCCTGCCTCAGCCTCTGGCATCACAGCAAATATGTGTCTGGCAGATGTGCATGTGCATGGAGCTCATATTTTCCAAAACACATTCCTTCCAGTGTGGTGGACCCCAATAGCAAGGGTGGATTGTGAGTTCTGCTTGGACCACACTGGCTTAACCCAAGTGACCTTCCTTCCCACTGTGTATTCTAGATCCAGCGTGCCTCTGGGAATATCATGTGCTGACAAAAGCATGGCATTTCCTCAGAAAGGACAACCCTGAGAAGATCTGTCCTGGCAATATGGAGCAATGCAGGAAGACAGAGAAAGAGAGCGAAGAATACAGCCAGCATCTATCTCACAATCTTGTCTCAGAAAAATTGTCTTGCTACAGTCATGTTAAAAAACCAGAGAAGGGTTTCAAAATTGCAAAGAATCCCATCCTCAAAAGCAGAGAGAAGGAAAGATGAATGCACAGAAAGCCGTATGAAGACAGTCATACCTTTGCCTTGATAAAAAAAGTT
>NW_005054315.1:9265156-9287419 GCF_000277835.1 Geospiza fortis
GTGAGTGCTGCTGATACATCTTTGCTTAAAATGCATAAAAACCATTAATCCAACTGGTAACATCCAGAGTGGACTATAGCAAGCCTGCAGCCTTATTTCCTCTGTTTGGCTAGGACAGGGAAACTAAAGGACACAACTCAACTTGCTGCAGGAACAATAAACCACAATGCAGCATGGGCCACTACTGGAGCAGGAATAAGAGACCATGGCAGGGCTTTTACCCTGTGACCTCTAAGGCAGCAACACGCAGAGTCCACACACCAACAGGCAGAGTCACCTTTCAGGTCAGGCTCCCTGCAACCTCCACTGCATTCCTAAGAAAGCAGCTGGACAGCACTTCTGTAGCAGATGGTATGAGTGAGGGAAAAAAAATCTGTCATACGAGGAGAATTGCTTCTCCTAGTGCAAGAAAAGGCTTCACTGCAGTGAATTGCTTAGAAAAGCCTTCACTGTTTCCTCCTCCTCATTTTTTAGGTACACAGTCCAATGTTCAGGGGGGGCTCACTGCAGTTTTGCTTCTCCTTAAGTCGGGCAGCTACAGCAGAGAAGTCCTTGAGCAATTCACACTATGTCACTAGGCTGCAAAACATCCTGAAAATGGCATGTACAACACTAGACCGCTTGGGGGGAAGGCGTGAAGGAGACAGTTTAAGGTCAGAGAAGAAGTTCATGGCAGAAGAGAAATGAACCCAGATCCTTTGAAGCCTCAGACAGCACACCAACTACTGGGCTACATTCCCTCTATTATTTTGGAACTTGTGCTGTTATCCAGAAGAGCAGTTTGTGGTTTCCCTGTTTGAGTTCTATGACAGGACAGTTTGAATAGCTAGAAAAGAATTTTGTTTGCTAACTCACAGAAGAATAAAATCTCAAAAAACTTTTTTTTGTTTTTAAATAGTCCTTTAAATTCCAGCAACTCCTTTGAATTTTGAATTGAAATTAACGTTTCAGTCCACCACAATCTTGATTTTAGTTCATCCTGGCTTCTAACCTAATGAAGACAGACAAAAAGGTTCAGACCAAGATGTTCTGTGGTTTAGTGAAAGAGAGCTAGTTTTCTGTTTCTAGAAGTAACTGGCATATAAATTCACCAAATTAAGTCATAATTTTTTTTTCTTAGTTCAACAATCCATCTACCACAAGAGATACAGCGGGTATTGTGCCTTAATACTGAAGTGTCTTCAAAGCCATGCAAGATGTCAGTGAATGGCAGGTAGAAATTACATCCCTTCTGTGAAGTCTGAATATAGGCTGTAAGATTTCTGACACTGTATTATGCTACCATCTACTGGTTCATGTTAAATTAAACCTCTGAACTTTCCCTCCAACTCATGCACCCTCCAAGCAAAAAAAAAAAAAATCAGTTTCTACAGAGGCTTAAAATTGCAAAATATTACTTTGAAATTTGCTAAGGTAATTTCACAGTTCTACTCAGCTTTTGTCTTCTTTTAATTAAGCAGATGCAAGAGTGACTGTTATACATGTTCAGAACATTTTTATCAAGATAAACCAAACTCATCCAGTCATTTACTTACATTCGGCTAGTTTCAATGTTCTCAGAGTGTGGTTCTCCTGGTGATCTGCAAAACCAGATAAAAAACCTTAAGCACTGCTTGTTCTTTTAAGTCATTACAATATGAAGTTATGAAATATGGAATGTGATGAGTCTATTATTGCCACTAAAAGCATCAACTTTTTGATACTTGCAGATTTAGCTTCTCAAACTCTAGAATACACTTTATCACAAAAAAACATGATAGTATAATTAAGCTAAATTTCCCTAAGCAGGAGAGCACTTTTCCCCCATGCTTACGCAACAGGAGCCATTAGGGGAGAGATCTGCTGGCAGCACTTCTGCATTCAGGCAGCATAGTGCTCCAGCCCTGGGCTAATTCTTCATAACCACTTCTGTAACCAAACGTGTACTCAAAGATTATCAGTGATCAACTGCAACCAACAAATTCTCTACAGAGCTGGACTCTAAGAAGTAGCAGCTCAGAAACAGGGTCCAAAAGGATATCAAAACAAACCTCTTATCTCTCTCCACCTGAATTCGTGGAGCTAATCTCACAGATTTCTGTTTTCTTCAATCCAGCCAAGAGATCAGACAGCAAAATTCGGAATTAAGTGTTATTGCCTAGCACAAGCAGCACCTGTGTTTAGCTTGGCAACCCCACTAACTTAATTTACAGACTAATTCAATGGGTATAGCTCCATACTAACTTAAAATAGACTAAATTATAGTTATTTAGCTCCTCCTTATTCCCATCTTCCTTAAGACAGCATTGATTCAACTGCTAATTCTTTTCAGACAGCATTTTTTTTCTCTCTTTGAGGCAGAACTTCCCCCTAGCCAGTGAGTTTGTAGCCAGACAAGCCAGAAGACAAGGCAGTACAAATGCAGCAATTTTGTTTCCCATCATCTTAGGATGCCTTGAAATCAGACCTTATGGAACCTTTGCTTGGGAACAACCTTTGGTACAGTTGACCAGTACTGCCATGCTGGAAATACTGTGCAAGGAGTGGAAACAAAGCACAGCCATTACAGTAAAACTCTGCAGCTTAGGTGAACAAAAATGTCTTTCATGACAGCTCTCTAAAAACAGAAGTGAGCTAAAATCTGCAAACAGAACTAACTTTTTAGGTTTCACCAGAGTCTGCTGAGAGACTTCAGTTATGACAGCTAAGCAGACTTTCCCACAGCTTTACAGGAAAAAAAAATCAATAGTTATAGGAATGCAATTTCTAAATTTCTCTATTTATTATACAACTATCTATAACATTCTAAATGCTATTGGAAATCTCCACATGTAGCCTGATACATTCCCTTTTTCCTGCTTCATTGTGTTATTTTACTGGATGGTCTCTCCTATTAAAGTTTGGACTGCTCTCCAAACACTCTACTAAAATTTTAGTTACTTTTCTGAAATACCAGATCTTAACAATCTTTTGGATTC
Organism: Geospiza fortis; assembly: GCF_000277835.1. Lineage (NCBI taxonomy): Eukaryota > Metazoa > Chordata > Aves > Passeriformes > Thraupidae > Geospiza > Geospiza fortis. The sequence continues at coordinate 9,268,114 of NW_005054315.1, forward strand.
TACTAAACAGACCCAGTGCCTAGAAGGCATTTCTGGCAGACAACTTATAATTCCCAGGTTAGCTGGATACTGTGTGGTGACAGATAATGCAGAACACAGGAAATTATTTGTTTGTATTTCACTAACTTATAAAATTTAACAGACACTAGGGACAGAATTCTGAACTTCCTATCCAACTAATATTACACTGACGCTTAAAATATACTCTTTAACTGGAAAATAACATAAAAACTGCCCAATCTCAAAATTTGGCCTCTATTTATTACCTACAAATTACGTTTCACTTACTCATTAAATTCAGGACTGACAAGGCAGTTGCTGACAAAAATACTGCTCAGCAGCAAAACAAATAAGAATTTCCTTTTAACTCCGGTGACCAAAACAAGCCTCTAAATGCTTAGTGAAAAGAATCTCGTATTTTTTTCCCACTCATTCACCTGAGCATTTAAGTGTTAGAAGCTGGAATAGTAGAAAGACACATGTTTATATTCATACTGGTTAGCTCCTCTATTTACTTCCAGGACTTTAGAAAATGGTAGCAAAATGTCTGGACATTTAAAGCTTTGCTTTCTTAATTCCAGTATTGGGACATACAACACATTTATCATTAAACCATCTAACGACTCTATGGCCCATTGTACGAAAATACAAAGGAAATAGTGGTGTTGAAAGAAAAACATCAAGAATACCTAAAGCCTTCCAGCCTTTAAAATAAACAGCAGCATGAAGAATTACAGAAAAAGAGCAGACTGGCATCTAAACTGCATATAAAAAAGTAGCCTGGTGATCTGCAGTACAGACATGAAAACAGCTAGCAGTATATCCAAAATCTTTTCCTATCCTCACTGCCTGTGAGAATATTATTAGGGCTGTAAAGAGACAATACAGTTCGGTATATGTTACTCAAAAAAAAAAAAAGGTTGTGTCTATAAGACAAACAATATAAGAAAAAAATACCATCTAGCTGGGTCAAAAAAGGTTTGGTCCTCTAAGGTAAGTGGTTCTGCAGAACACAGGGTGAAAATTCCTTCAGCTTATTGTTTTCTAAAAGATGAACAGACCTACTATAACTATGATTTGCAGAATTATTAATGGACATATTAACACGATTTTAAAAGGTTTCAAATGACCACATAAGCACCTAAAAAATGAGCTTTCAATACTCAGTAAAATGAAGTGGAAGATCAATCTAATGACAGGAATTGTACTTGTTTGCTGAGAAGCTATTTATTTTGCAATACCCAATTGTTTACAAACAAGATACCTTGTTATTTCCTGTGAGCAGGCAACAGTATTGAAAAACAACTATATAGTACGGCAAGACGTCCTTTCATCATGCTTAAAATCTGAAACAAGAGTTCTGTTCAGAGAAAATCTCAGAGCAAATGCTCTTAAAAATTTCAGCTTTCAATTAGATCGTAGATACTGATCACAAGACAACAACTAATCTGAATACTGCAGTATGAGCTCGCAAATTCAAATGGTGGCTCATTTCCAATAACATAGGGAGCAACTTCTCCATTCTACAAGCCGCTCCTTTTACTTCCAGTGTACCTTTTTAGATGAGAAAAGTAAAGGTATGCAAGTTTACACACACTGCAACATCATCAAGCCATCTGGATAAATACTTCAAAACAAAAACTGAACACATGCTTGGATAGATATGCTAAACAGTTTATACAGAAATTCAGTACGACAGCAAAATCTAACAGGGACTTTTACGTGATAATTTTGTTCTTAAGAGGGATATCGTGGAGCACCACAGTGTTTGCTTGTATTTTAAAAAGCAGGCAAGGGCAAACTGAGCGAGCATTGAAATCACTGTCAGCAAGAGTGTAAGTCAACTTTGCCAGCTGACTTATCTAAAACAAACAATGTAACTTAATATTATTTATAAAACTAACTTCAGGCCATACAAATGAAATACCTTAAAATAAACATTATAGTAGAAAAACTCCTGAGAAACAACCTGACATGCTTTATGCTTACCTTTTACAAGCTGTGGCCATTCGGTGACATCAGGGTGATCACAATTTTGAGTCACTGATCAAAACTGAGTTGTCGCACCAGTCCTGTATCACGCTGAGCTAAGCATAAGCTTAACAATTCTAAATAAGTAAAAATAATGTAGTTGAAATTTCTTAAAAATTATTTTCAGCCAATTCTCTAAATAAAAAAATATTAATAAGAGGAAAAATATTGATGCTAAGCATTGTTTTATCAGCGAGATTAAGACTTACTTACATTCATTTTTTGCATGGCATTTTAACTTCTAGAGTAACTCGCTATAGTACAATCAACTGATAAACTTGAAAATTCAGCAACTTATTTTTAGTCTAAAAAACCAAAAGCCATACCCATCTCTTGGACCAGTGCAAAACACCCAGTGTCAAGACAACAAGGATTGAAGGATCTGGAAGTGTGTGCATAAATATGAACCGTAATTTGTAACTACAATAAAATTCTGGTAGAAGTGTTACTGCTACAACTTGATTAACGTTGTTTCTTAGCAAGCAAGGCTCTGTTCCCAGGGGAGCAACAAAGTAACCTGAACTTTGTTGTATGCCTCTCCCCAAAAAGAAGTAATCTATAGATACGTAAAAGTTTTAGAGGAGCAACCTTTGCTATCTGTGGTAAATCTTTTAGCTTCTTTGCTCCATTTTTATCATGTGTCCTCTCTCCTCTCCCTTAAATTTTCAAAAGTATATTTTACCTGTCAATTGTTTCCCGTGATCTGGCTCCACTGGTATAAATGGAAGTGTTGGTCCTTTACTTTGTCACGCAGGTGGCAGCCAATGATCACTCAGCAATACTCGCGCCCAGAGCGCCCTGGGACCACCCCAGCTGATTACTTCCATGGCTGAAAAGGAACCAGTTAGTCTCTTACCTACTGCTATTATCTACTCTAAACTAAAGTTAACGGATACAATATTTCCAAACATAATCCTCAACACTCAATTCATACCATTCTCTCTCCCCCCCAAGCTCGTAAGTGCACTGGAGAAAGCCAGAAAAGAAAAAAGGTCTCTGAAGGAGAATCAGATGACAAACAGCATTCGCTTTCTGCTAATATAAAGTTTTGATAAAAATGGCAATGCTAATATTGTATTTAGTAAATAAAAAGTCATCTTACTTTCTCTTTAAAGCAGTAGCTATGAAGACAGATATTTGTATAGTATCCTGAGAAGTTTATTCCTGTGGTAACCCAGATGAAACCCCACATTTGCAGGTTGCCATGCAGCAAAAGCCTCACACAGAATGAAGGTGCACAAAGCTATTGATGGCACAACCAAAAGTCTCTGCAACACCTGCAGACATAACAATCTGGTGCAAATACTAAGAGAGCACATCAGACAGCTTGAAATATTTAGTAAAAAACATTTATTTCTTTACTGCACCTTCTTTTGTGCTTCAGTCCAATGTATTACAAGAGTATTACAGTAAGATTTTAGCAAGCTCATGATTTTCTAAAGTTTGTCAGAAAAGCTGCCAGTTTTGCCAATCTACTACAATTTGCCATTCTGCCACAAACTCTGCCCAGAACAAAATTTGTCTTAGTTTCATAATGATGCTTATTAGTTTTATCATTCATTGAGATAGGTAAAGTGCCATGTGTTGATTTTAACATCAGCAATATTTAAGTGTTCTCATTGTAACACAAGTGCAGTTGACACAAGGAAAGTAAAAAAAAAATAGGCTACCAAAAATCTCCAAAACAAAACAGAGGTTCTCCAGCACTTATGTTTCACGGGTGTAAACTGTCAAAGTTTAACTGAGTCAATTCCAGGAACACAGAACAATGATTAAAAGTCAGTTGGAAAGGTTCCTCATCTGTCAACATTACAGAACAAGGTAAAGACCTCCCATTTAACATTTGTGGCCATCAGCTGTACAGAAAGGCAACAACTCAAGATGCTGACGCAAAACTAAGAAGCTGTAAAACACTACACTGCTTATGACATTCTGATTAAGATCTGAAAACTTCCACTTTCAGGCAAGCCTTAGTTTTAAGGAAACAGACACCTATTCTAACACTGCTTCTAGCACTTTGCCCAAGTAACTTTTAGTACACTGGTCAGAGAACAGTGGTATAATCTCTAAAGCCTCATTGGCTGGGAAAGCTGCATTCTGATTACCTGAAGTATCAGCTCGTGTTCTGGAGTGTGCCTGATCAATGACTCCCTACATAGACTTGGTCCTATACCACCCAGACTATTGACAAAAATGTATTACAGTAGTCTTCCATTCAAATGGAAGCATGCTGGAACACCAGGCTGCCATCAACCTTATTAAAGCAAAGTTTTCCTGAGGCTGTTTCATATGGGAGAAGTCATGAACCTGACTGATAAGAGTGAAGGAGCACATGAAGTGCTGGCGCTGGATTCAAACGCCACTAGATTTTGCAATGTTAAAAAATATACTTTAAGTTAGCAGCTCCACAGTCATAGTCAAGACAAGCTTATGCCAAGGCCTGATCCAGATCCAGTTCTGTTAGTCTCATTTACCACACCACCAAACATAGTATCTACAGCAGTTCTGTGATGGGAGGCAGGGTCTGAACTGCTGCAAATCTCACTGAGCTGAAGTTAACTCATCTAAGTTTTGTTGTGAAACTTGTACCTACAAACTGAATTTGTCATGGGTGAAAGCTTTGAGTCAGGTAGTTTCAGTATTTCTGATTTGTTGCACAATACCTTAAACCTAGACTTACTGAACTGTGGTCTAAAATTCTCATGCTCCTTTTCAGCACTCTAGATGCAAAAAACTGTAATGAATAATTTTTCTCTTTTATCTCCTTATCATCCTACCTTTTCCACCTATCCTTGCCTTCACTCCTGTGGGACAGAATATGATTGGCAAGGATTCCCTAGCATAGATGAAATAATTAATTTTTCTAAAACCTTACTCATTCATGCATCAGCAGAGTAGTGTCTGCTGGCAAAGGGACCAGCACATTGGAACACAAAGTGGGTGGTGAAGGAGACTGTCATCAAAGATTTATTCTGAATATATTTCAAAGGACATTTTGACTGCTTGATACAAACAAGGTACAAAAACCTGCAACCTGGTTAAGAGAGTCAAAAGACACTGCTTGATTAGGAAAGGAAAACCACACTGATGAATTAAGATCCTGGAAAATGGTATTATAAATTGTGAATTGATCTAAATCAACGGCTTTTCTGTCACAGGAATTTCTCTACAAAAACCTCCTCTGTTTGTAACTTACCTTACAGAAGATAGAAACAGCAGCCCCAGAGCAGATATTTTTTCATATTACTCAAACAAATTTCTCTGGTCCTAACTGTTATGATCAGCATGGCTTACAGCTTAGGCTTTTATAGACACACTGAGCAGCTGAAGATATCAAAGGAAGTTTGTGCCTATGGAGTATGCCCAAAAAACCCAAGACGCTGCCAGGCTCTTTGGGACTGGCACATCTGTGTCTGCCTAGTGACTATTTACTAGAAGTAGAATCAACCAGGGCTGCAACTACACCTATTACAGTTAGCAAGACATGTCTTCAAACCATGTATCTGAAGAACTTTGTGACTTCAACTAGCCCTCATCAAAAAGAAACAGAATAAACAATGTTTACGCAGTGATTTGGAACAACATCTATTTCTCCAAGATGGCACAAGTGAATATTTTCTTAAAAGAATGTTCCTACCAACTCAAGGAGTTAAACAATGAGTGAAAGAACAAGATGTCAGAAAGCAAGTTCAGAAGCATCAAAAGGGGCTAAAAGCAACTTTGTTGCATAGTTTGATGAAAGGTCTCAGCACATTTCCTTAAACCTTGAAGGTCTACAAGCAGAAGGCAAGAAGAGGTTCCCAACTTCAACATACAGAACCTAAAGCCACATCCTGGAGATCGTAAGTACTTATTTTTCAGCAACCAAAAAAAAGGCAAATAACTTCCAGGTTGGAATCAATTATTTGAACATTGTTATCCTTATGGTTTCCCTAAATCTGCTACTACTCTTGGGTTATTTGACGGTCACATTCTGTGAGAGCAATGCAATCCAGCAGCTGAGGCCTAGGAAGATCCCCTAGAGGATGAACACTTTCCTTATTTAAACTATAACTTCTGACTGCCTTATTGAAAGAGTGGCACTTGTAAGAATTTAAGTTTCCTTTACAAAGGCATCTTAACTATCTACCCAAGTAATCTGTGATCCAAATTTAATATTCTCTTTTTGATCTATGATGAAAATAGGGGTAATCCACTGTACAATGAAGTACCATGATCTACCTTACATTTCAGTACCAGAATTTTAGTTGCTTAATTAAATATAACCATCTCTCTCAAGAATATACCACTAAAGACAGCTTTTGAAGGTCTTCTGAAGAGTCCCTATGAATGCTCCAAGAATGAATTTTATATATTTCCAGAATGACTTTGAGTACCACAATGAAACAATCATCTATACAGTAAGAAACTGTCACCTAATAGGAGAGTGGGTTTTTTATAACTTGAGATTGAGTCAAATGTCCTGGAGAATATTCACCAAACCCCTAAATTCGATCTTAATTGTCATACGCAGAAAAGAAAAAAAAAAGTAATGCAATAGGCATGTTTGAGCCTATATTTCTTCATAGAGTGGAAGTACAAATTACTTTTCTTGTCTGTATGCTGCTTCCAATGCACAAAACATAAAAAGATAAGTTTTCTTCATCTAATTAGTAGGCAAAATTATTACTGATTCTACAGTAAAACAAAACAGCCACTAATACAACCTGATCATATAAATCCTAATGAAGCCAAAAAAAAGTTCCAACCAAACACTAATAAGGCCTCTATATGATTTTTTCCCCCCGCTGACTGGTAAGCCAAGCAATTCAACTAGTAACAAATACAAAATCATGTGAGTTAAAAAACCAAAAGAATTGGGTTCTATCCTGGAAAATGCCAACCTAAAGCGACTAAAGCAGTCATAACTGATGTACAAATGTACACATGCTCCCATGAATTACAAAAAGAATGAGAGATATGGCTCATGAAGGGTCCCTGGAACAAAGCACTTCACACATCTTCCAAACTTAAACCCAGTTCTCCAATTATTCAGTATTCTCCAAAAGTTTTCCAGAAGTAGTAGAAAAGAGCCACAAAGACATCATGAAGATAGAAGAAAATGCCTTGTGATTAGACAATGAAAAAAGTTCAAAGTTAATCAAGCCTATCATCATAGACACTGGAAGAAACTAAGTCTTCTCATAGCACAAAAAGAATACATAAAGATCTTCAAACTGAAAGAATGCATATAAAATCCTCATTAATAGAAACTAAAGGCCCACAAATTCAATTAGAGCAAGAACATAAGCATGAGAACAATTAACACTTGAATAAATTATTTGGGATGGGAATCTGAATTTGTTACTATCTTCAAATTAAAGTTAGTGCTACTCTGGAATTTACATTTCAGTAAAATCACAAGTTACTCAGTTTCATAAAGGCAGAATTTTGCGTACCTCAATACAAAGAGATAAAACATAGATTTACATAAAAGCTCCATCCTATAATATCTGTACACCTACTTTGCCTTGATGTCAATGCTCCTCACTGTACTGGTTTTGGCTGGAATAGAGTTAATTTTCTTCATAGTAGCTAGTGTGGGGCTGTGTTTTGGATTTGTGTTAACAGTGGGATGTTTTTATTGCCGTTTGTGTTACAGCTTTCACAGAGTCAGGGTCTTTTCTGCTCCTCACCCCACCAGGGAGGAGGCTGGGGGTGCACAGGGAGTAAGGAGGGTTCACAGCTGGGACAGCTGACCCCAGCTGACCACAGAGACATTCCATATTATAAGGCATCATGCTCAATGTATAAAGCTGGGGGAAGAAGGAAAAAGGGGGAATGTTCGGAGTTATGGAATTTGTCTTCCCAAGTCACTGTTACCTATGATGGAGCTCTGTTTTTCTGGAGATGACAGAACATGTGCCTGTCCATGAGAAGTGGTGAATGAATTCCTTATTTCGCTTTGCTTCATGCACAGCTTTTGCTTTACCTATTAAATTATCTTTATCTCAACCCACGAGTTTTCTCACTTTTACTCCTCCAATTCTCTTCCACATCCCACTGTGTGGGTAGGTGAGAGAGTAGCTGTTTGGTGTTTAGTTGCCAGCTGGGGTTAAACTATGATATCCATAAATCACAGAGTAAGAGAAAAATACCTAATGTTTGCTCCCATTCCCTCCCCTCAGGCCAAAAACTAGAGGCCTGCATGTTATTCCCATTTTCTACAGATGCTCCTGCAACTTTGGATTCTAGATTTTGCCTTCAATATCTGGTTTTGGTTTAATATTTCAGTGAGACCATACACGTATTCTGTTCACCTTTGTAAAAGCAGGAAAGATCCAAAATTATCTTTAGCTTTTGTGTTTTACACTTAGACCACAGCTGATTTTTTTCTTCCACTACACACACCTCTGATTTTTTTTTTTAGCAGAATTATTTGTTTCTATTTCAGTTATATTATACCTGTTACTTCAGGCTCCCTCCAAAATGATACAAAGCCATGAACAAAAAGCCCTTTCTACACCAGTAGGTGAAATCCAATCACCTATTTACATGTCTTTTACTAATTCTTTTCTTGACTACTCATCATGTTATTTTGCAGGTAAGTTTTACAGCTTCAGTTTTACTACTTAAGCTTTTATTTCGTCTGTCCTTTTCCTTATTCTCTATTTTGATTTCTTTTGCCATCCATCTTTTATGCTGCCTTCCATGTAAAGCATCTTTCTGTTCACCAAGTTCCTCAGCACGTTTGTTTACATATAATTTATATTAAAACTGAGCAACTATGCAATTCTGTAGTATGACATTCAGCTTTTCTGATGTTCCATTAGTATTTATTACTCACAATTTGTGGGGATTAGAGGGCAATTCTTCATCAATTTATGAAGTACATATCACTACAAAGACTCTATGCATACATACAGTGGCAAGCAGCTAAAACATCCAGAAGAAAAGCAGCCAGCAGTCATAATGGCAATAAAGAAAAAATGGCTTAGGTTTGAAGAAGAGCCATCATACACAGAACTGGTATTGACACTGGAGAGCAAGAAGCAGGTGGGTGGTCCCAGTGGTGCTGTGGGTGCAAAAATGAATATACACTACCTGCCAGATGCCTGCTAGAGTAAAGGACCAATCTATACAATTCTCTCAGGAACATCTGGATTGTGACAATGTAACATTGTAGCTTTTTGAGAGACTTACAATTTTTAATTAGTATATACTACAGCTAAAGTTTCAGCTTAGAATTAACAGTTTTATTAGAGCCTGTCTATAGCTTCCTACAAAACAGAACTTAAAAAGACATCAAACAACTGTTCTGCAAATTTGAGATTTCTAAACTTTAAGTATATTTCTAAGTTAATTATCTCGAAAAGAAAAATCCAGACATAAACCCATGACACAGAAAACTTGGATCAGCCTCCCCACAATTTAAGTGGTTAAAAGAGAAAGTACACACATGGTTTAGGAACTGTTATTGAAATAACAGTTACATACATTGTTACATACAATCTTGTATATGCATTAACAGACCTATTTAATACGGCAGAAAATTTAACTTAATCGTTGTTTTTCTCAATGTAGTGGTGCTAAAAGTTTCAAAAATTCTCAATGTACCAAGTTGCAGAACTACAGAACTTAAAAAGACACTACAAAGTAGCGCAGTAATACCAGGTATTACTAGAGAACTACACTACTATTTCAGTTAGGAAATGGCAATTACAATAACTACAAGCTCAAGTCCCAATCCTGCCACATTACACGTACATACTTTTAAGCTGGTTGGACATTTAAGAGCCTAGACAAAAAAGAGATACCATGTGCCATGGGTTTATGTTAACACTGCTGAAAAAGATTGCATTTCTGTATTTCCCAGCATTCCTATTTGTAAACTTGACTTACACTGATGATTGCATAAGTTTTCTGCAAGCTCTAAACTTATTTTTCAAGTCATAGCCTCACTATAAATATGTTCAGTAGCAAATTAAAAAAAACATACAGCTTTCAGAAACACATCAGTTCTTATCCAATCCATGGAGAAATAAATGGATTGTAGCAGCATGATGATGAGCTTGTTAAATCAAAAGGGAATTCACCAGTGTTATACCATCAGTATTTATTTTCCCCAAGAAAAATCAAATAAGTCAGTTTTCTAGAGAATTATGATTAAGTAATAAATATCATAGTTAAAAAGGGAAAATTTAATGTGTGCTTCTTCCTGAATTGATTTTCAACCTTTTTTAAAATCTCAGTGAAGAAAAGTGTAATTATTTGCTATAACAATTATTAGCATACAAACAATGTAAGTGGAAACATAAACATACCATATCTTTCCAGAGCTGCAGAATCTTGTTCTTTCAAATTCTAAAATGGACTTCTACAGTTCTTGTACCTATAATGCAAAACATTACAATTCAGTTCTTGCACTATGCTTCACACTATTCTGAAGCTCCACACAACTTCAAGACAATACATTCAAAAGTGCCTATTTGACTAGTCACAAATCTGCAACTAAAGGAAACACAGAATCATAGAACATGTCTAGTCAGAAGGGACCTACAAGGATCATCATATCAAACTCTCCACTTCTTACAGGACTACCTAAAACTAAACCATATAAAAATAAATTACACCTCTCATAGAAAAGCACAACAGAAAATAATTATGTTAGATAAGCTACAAAAGTGTGAAGTTCCTACACACAGTGTTCCCTATTTTTTCCCCTGTAGTGATGCAATAGAGTTTTACAATTCCATTCATCCAGTTCATTACAAATACCAATTTCCTTTCTCCTTCCCGCCCCTTATTTTGTCCTTTTTTTTTCTTTTCTGTAAGAACTGGCATTTATAACAAGAAAAAAAATAAACACTCAGGAGAAGTCACAGATATAAACAAATCTTTGTTCCGGGTGCATAAAACTGTTGGAGTTCAGTATGCTTTTCTACAAATTTATTTTCAGAGAAGTCATAATTAACAACGGACTAAAACATACTTGAAATATTTTCAACGAACACCTAAAAGCACAACAAGCCTTGAGGGAAAAGGTGACAGAAAGAGACACATATGCCTACAACTAAAGAAAGATAAGGGTTGTGGATCCCCATCACTGAAGGTGCTCAAAACCAAGCTGGATGGGGCTCCCAGTAACCTGGTCTAGCAAAAGGTGTCCCTGCCCATGGATGAGGCTTGTAGTTAGATTTTTTCTTAAAGGTTCCCTACTAACCCAAACTATTCCCTGATTCCATGAAATCTACTACTTTCCAAAAAAGTTAGTAATTTGGCACAGAATATCACATTTTCAGCACTCTGAAGATTTAATACATAATTTCTTGGCTTAAAACTCTATTAAGAACAAACAAATTCAATGCAGCTGATTTAGGCTGATCTCCAATATAGATCAGGGTTCCCACATAGGAAACCTCAATCTGGTTATCTTAATAGTACATTCAGTTTTATTTTAGAAGATGCCAAACCAGCAAGAAATCATTTGGTGTCAGGGCCCAAATTCTTTATCAGGGAACTGTAATGGGATGATCCTGGACCAGTTTTGCCACTAAAGCTCCAAGCACTAACAATGTGAGCACACTCTTTTGTATTTTAAAAAAATTAGTTATATGGGGCAGCCTACAAGTTTTGTGAAAAACGATTGCTATTTCAACAAGCAATTCTACTAATTATGTAGCTTTCTGTACAGTTAGGATTACTGTGTTAGCAATACACAACTGCGTCAATAAAACTTTGCTACCATTCAGAAAAAAACAGAAGAAAAATTCATCTAAACAACATGAGTCAGTAACTGATGATTTTCCTATTTGTAAGTAGCACTTCCACTCCATATCCATAGCAGAAATCCAAAATACCTTATATTCGACCAAAAAATAATTCTTCATTCACTGTGGTGCCATTAGACAAACTCAGTTAGAAGTATTCTGACAAAATGCAACCAATATTTTCACACCTTGTGTTGCAGGACTTCCAGATTCAATGTATACTTTTGCTCCTCTACAGACCTAGAGCAGTGTCATCTGTATAAAATTCTCTCATTCTCCTCTAAGATACAGAAGCACAAATTTTCAGTATGCACAGAGTAGGAGGAGAGCACCAAGTAAAAAAAAGTATTGCAAATGCATCTACCAGGGTTCTTATGATTATTGCCCGGCAACAGAGACAAAAAAAAAAAAAAAAGGTTCCCAAAAGAACTGAAGCTATGCAGTAGGGTAGGACTGTACAAGTGATATAGGAAACAAGATCACAAAGGAGGAGATGTAGACAGGTTATTTGCATAATAATACACAGTAACAGAAGAGCAAATCCAACAACACAAAACTGAAGTTCCTGGACTTCCAGTTCTTCTCCTTCAGTTTCTCCCCAACAGCTACCACTAAGGCAGAACAGAGTTTAGCAGTCTGCTAAGTCTAAAGTCTACATTCACTCAAAGGCTACATGACAGCATGAAAGGAAATAAGGCTAACAAGGCTCTGTAATGCTTGTCTAAAAGGAATGAAAATTATTTCATGAAGTCAGATGTACTTCAACATTCACCTTCAGTATACTTAATTAGCACTAAGCCACATCTGCCTAAAAAATTGCAAATGACAATATGACTTAAAGCTTGGCCAACCTTATTGCTTCCACTCCACATTAAAAAAAAATCAATCAATCAATCATGTGACCAGAGCCAAAAAAGCTGCTTGTTTACCACTATGTCATGCATTTTCAATAAGGAGACTTCAAGGCACACTGAATTATATTAACACAGACAGTAAAGCACTGAATTAACCACACTGTCGCATACGGAATTACAAAATATTGAATAAATTAATTATAAAATATAAAAAATATTTTGCAACTCTCACATCTAGCCCGATAAAAAATAGAATGAAATCATCTCTATCAGGTGCTTAGATATGTTTAATGTTTACATCCTTCTTTCAATCAGATATTCGGGTTATAGGAATCATGCAAATGGAGTATTTTTCACAACCTTACTATGGAAAGGGCTCAATCTTTGCAAGCAAGAAATACCAGTGTTTCACAGAAGTGTTACACTCTCTCAGGAGCTCCCTTGTCCTTGAAATCTGATGGGATTTGCAGATTGTGTGGACTCTTAAGTATGTATTTCTATTGGCTACAATAAGCAATTTTTGCTACACCAGCTGAAACACGAGGTGTTGCTACTCAGTCAGTGTACACTAGTATACCTTGGACTTTCTAAAAATAAACCTGGGTGTACACACATAGTAAAACACAATATTCATCACCAAGACTTTGGACATGAGATTTCACTATGAAGAGATTTCACTACGAAAAAATAAGCAATCATTATCTGAGTATAGCTATACAAATAAGAAAAATGAAAGATTGTATTGGAAACAGAAATTCTGAGGTAGTGACAGACCTCTTCAGTATTACCTAGCTTTGCAGAAGTTTTTGATTCCTTTTAAGAAAAAGGCAAATACCACATTGTAAAATAAAAATATTTAAAGAATTAGTTAGCTCAAACATACAACTAGCTATAAAGCAAAAGCAAAACTCTTCTACAACTATAATAGCCATTCTTGAAGTATTTTGACCTACGCCCCATTTGAGAAGCTGAGTTCCTTTAAGAGCCACTCCACCACCCTCTAACAGCCCAAGCCTGCAGAACTGCAGCTGCTGCAGCCTGGGTCCCAGGGAGCATACCAGAGCAGGAGTACACAAGCAGTGCCAGAGCCTGGCTGCCTGGACAAGCCTGGCATCTCTCAGCGCCCTGCAAGCTTGGCAACACAAGAGAGATCACTCTTGTGCCTCCCCTGCACAAAGCTCCTAAGGGTAAGGGAGAGGATGTCTGTCATCCAGATCTCCTCATTTTATCGATTTCTTAGGTGTAATGATTATCAAGGAAGTATTAAAAAGTCCTAAAAGCAGTCTGCCAAATGAAGAAAAGAGCATGGTCTTCTCTATGGAGAGATGAACTAGCTTCACACCTAGAACTCTAGCTCGGTCAGAAGTCCTGTCACAGTCCTCAAACAACACCAGAATGAAATGCAAACTGTGTGGACTAATCATTGCCAGACCATTATGCAACAGCCACCAAACCCAAACAGAAGTTCTGTAATTTACTGCTTATGATCCTACTGATCCATAGGCCACCAAGATCAAATTTCCTTTGGGTTTCAAGCCACCCTTTAGTTTTTGATATTTAATTTTGTCTTTAGTTGTTTAGGTCACAGCTTTGACATTCTGTCACACAAGGAAGGAACATGAAGGCACAGGGAGGACAGGAAGATTTGAGAGAGCCAGCATGGCTTCACCAAGGGCAAGTCTGGCTGGACCAACCTAATGGACTCCTAAGACAGAGTGACTGCATCAGGGGACAAGGGAACGGCTACTGATGTCATCTATTTGGACTTCTGAGGCTTTTGCTGTCCCCCACAACACCCTTCATCCTAAGCTGGAGAGATAATAGATGGGACTCTGGTGGATGAGGAATTGGTTGGATGGCTGCATACAGAGGGTAGTGGGGAATGGCTTAACGTTCAGATGGACATCAACAACAAGACGCGTCCCTCAGGGGTCCATACTGAAACCAGTTCATCAATGACAGACAGTGGGACCTAATGTACCCTCAGGACACCTGCAAACAATACTAAGCTGTGTGGCTGATATGCCTGAGGAATGGAATGCCATCCAGAGAGATCTGGACAACACTGAAAAGCAGGCTCATGAGAACCTCACCCAATGAGTCCAAGTGGCCAGCATGGCCAGCAGGCCAAGTGAGACCAGTCTGCCCTTCTACTCCTCTGAGACCCCACCTGCAGTGCTGCATCCAGGTCTGGAGTCCACAACACATGACAGGCATGGGCCTGTTGGAGGAAGTCCAGAGGAGGGCCACAAAAATGATCAGCGGGCTGGAGCAGCTCTCCTATGAAGAAAGGCTGAAAGAATTAGCATTGTTCACCCTGGAGAAGAGAAGGATCTGAAGAGACCCATTTGCTTTTGTTTAGTACTGAAGAGGAACTTACACGACAGAGAAGGACAAACTTTTTACAAGGGCCTGCTATGACAGGATAAGAGGTAATGGTTTTTAACTAAAAGAGAGTAGATTAGGATGATATCAGAAAGTAATTTTTTACAGTGAGGGTGGTAAAGCACTGGAACAGATTGCCCAGGGATAGGAGATGCCCCAACCCTGGAAATATACACAGTTAAGCTGGATGGGGCCCTGAGCAACCTGATCTATTTGAAAATGTCCCTGCTTATTGCAGAGGAATTTGGACCAGATGACATTTAAAGGTCCCTTCCAACCCAAACTATTCCAAGTCTGTGGGAAAAAAAAAAGTCATGCACTCCATATCAAGCAGTCAATGGTATATGAGTTAAAGTTGTCCTATATCCACCACCACTGTAATCCACCTCTGAGTGACAGTCCCACTTCCATCATGCTACATAAGATAAACGTGATTCTCAGAAGCAAGTTATGTTAGTACACAGAGTATGTTTTTAAAGTTATTTGAATGGATGCAAACAGCAATGCTTTTCAATGAAAAGTACTGGGACAGCTACATACTATGAATGCCCTTTTCAAGCCACCAGATCAAAAAAAAAAAAATTCAAAGCTCTGCTTTGCTAACTAGATGTTTCTCTAAAAAAACCCATATATACTTCTGTCCTAAGGAAATGCAAGTAGCTTCAAAAGAAGCAGATCACCCCTCTTACCTAAGAAAGTGAAGTGAGGGTCCAGAAGGAAGCCACCCATTTAGCTCCACTCAGAAGAACAACTGCAGCTTCTCCTAATTCTTCACCACTCTGTAAAGCATGGGTAAAGAACCATGCAGGACGGTAATGGAAAGAGTATCGGTAAAGACTGACTTCCACCCCCTTCCTCCATTGAGCAGTTTGCATAAAACAGGGAAGCAGGCTCAACCTATTAAAGTAAGTAAGAAGTAGTTAATGCTTCCTTTAAGAGATTCATTCATAAGAGTATTTGTTAGACAGAACTATGATAATATTTGATTCATAATGTAATTTTGCACCCAGCAAGTTATTTGGTCAATAAGCTCTTTCCCTCCTAACCACAGGAAGGTGCAGCTATTCAAAAATAGCAATTTAAAATGCTATTTAGTCAGATGTTATATTGCCAAACCTGAATCTTGAATCTCAACATTTGATTTTCATGTTCTTCCTATGAGGTTATTTTCCTGAAGAAATGTGTCACCAGCTGCTGTAGCTACTGAAGTGTTGCTTCGTTGCAAAATGTTACCTTTAGACTGTATTTGCTGACTTTCTGCTAACCAGCCAGATATGTTACACACATTACTATTCCTGTGAATCAACTTTTTTCAAACTTTAATTCATGGGCAACACAGCTTTATGAGGCCATCAGGCACTGCCTGCTAATACAAGAAGTTACAGCAGTAAATGTTAAGGTAAAAGTATTTAAGGAGACAAAATTCACTTCAAACATGAGATTTGCTCACTGCTGTTGTCTCTGCGAACCAGCTATTTAGCACAGCTTACAGAACCTCTGGAAGGGGGTACTTGTTTTTTTTGGAAGTAAATAATATACTCTAGATTTTTTTCATTACAGACCCTGATAGCAAATGTATTACTCTCCTCCTTCCAGGTACAAATCAGAATTTGATAAGTGACAGAAAACCTTTTAACACTGCTTCTCTAAAAAATTCACAGCTACCTTAAATACACTGGATATTTCAGAAAACTTGTGAAACACACCTCCTTTGTTTAAAAATCAATATAAATTCATTAATTAGAGTGAAGACTTGGCCCACACTACCAGAAAGGAAGACTGATGCTGGAAATGAGATCTATGCCTAGATACTTTATGAATTATATTCCTTTTTCCCTCAATTGCATGTTCTATTTTTAAGAATTAGTGGCTTTCATCTTCAGGTGTATGAGTACACTGGTGTGGGGAGGGAGAAAGAGATTTCCTGCATTTAAAAGAAGATGAATTCTCTCTGGACATTCACTAAGTAAGCTAAAACTAAAAGTAACAGAGCAGGGGGGGTGGGGTGGAAATCATTCCTGTGCAGCAAAAATTAGGATGATGCATATTTACAAAAGTATAAAAACTGAATTAATTCCATGGTAAGTGTCATATCATGTACTATGCTAATTACTGTTTATAGAAAATGTTCTATGTTTAAACATGTTTACAATTAAACATGTTTATAACTTAAAACTCAACTCTGGTTAAGCAGAACCTGTGAATTCTGAGAACTAGTGAAGAATATGTCAACAAAGGACATAATCATAGTGAAACAAACATGATTTTATATTGTGTGTGCTGGGTCCTGGTGGGACACATGACATTCTATACTTTCAAAAGAGAAGATAAATTATATGAAAAAGAACCAGGTTTATTTTCTCAAGTTGATTAAAACAATTGGGGACAATTTCTAGGTGCTCTAACAGGGACTCCAACAGGCTGAGAACATCCCTAGATGTATTCAACATATACACACAGTTTTCAATTCCATTCACAAAAGAATCATCATTACCATGTTTTTAAACAGCAGCAGCAATTTAAAAAAAGGAAAAGACCAGAAGCCTTGTTTGTTATTTAAAAAAAAGGATCAAACCCACACAACTTTAGAGCTCTGAAGAGGACTTGGACTGAAAAATTTAGGCTTTAAAACACACTGCTGCTCAAGCCTGATTTTTTTTACCAAGTCATAGAACCATACGCTGAAATAACCCCGAACAAATCAAATACTCATTTTGGTATCTAGCTTGGGGCTTTTGTTTCTATATTCCTGGGAGATGCTCAGGACACTCCAATGGGGAGAAATAGTAAACACCTCTGATAAAAAAAATGAACTTCTTAATTCCAGCAGGAAAAATGCTACATCAAATAGCAAACACTTAGAGTGGAATGGAAGGTATTTGTAAAAGAGAGATGAAGCATCTGTAACATTGTACAGAAATAATTTCAATTAAAAGTATCAGCTCTGTAAAGGTAACTAGTGGACTAGGCTTTCTTCCACTACTTTTCTGTACTGAGTTGACAGAATGATGCTGCACTACAAACTGCATCTGTTTTAAAAGACAAACACGTGTGACAGTTTTACCCGCACATCCGTATCAATTTAGCAATACACATTTCATACCTTCAATTCAACACACTCAAACTGAGTTTTGTCATATTTTCAAACTTCTAAAATGTACCTTCAACTGTTTTCACGATGAAAGGGCACAGCTATTCAGAGCCAACATCTAAACCAACCAGTTTCTGAGAACTGTAAGCCCATTTTCCAACAATTTTCATTCTTATCAAGTAGTACACCTCTCTCTAGCTCCAACATTTCCCTCTCCCCCCATCATAAGTGTCTAACAATACAGTACAACTCAGAGCGTGGCTCCTTCCTTAGCAGGTAATCTCTCTAACTGGATGCTATTTGCATGAATTAGGAACTTAATCTTATCTTTTAGACCTCTCCCTTTCAAACCAGTCAGATAGTCAAAAAAAAAAAAAAAGAAAAAGAGAAAGAAGATAAATTGACAATACAATCACGCAGGTCCTACTTTGTTAAGAAATCAAAGCTAAAATCGGGTACAATTTTCCACTGAGAAACTTTCTGCTAGACATGCAAGAAAGCCGATTTCTCACAGGGCTTCAGGTTTGCAGATTCTTACTGAAGCAGGTAAGTTTCCACACAGACAGAGGGACCATCCCTGAAGTGATGTGTAAAACACACGCTTAGTCCCCGAAATTAGACCAACACATTACACAGAAGGAAACATAAACAAGTATTTCCATTAATTGCAGAAAAAAGAAAAGGAATAACTACAAGTCTATAAATTACAGGTTCTTGTCACTTAAAGGAGAATTGTGAAACATGTTTTGTTTCTTAAGCAGTGGTAACTCCTGAATGACCACAACACATCAGCTAAGACATCTGATTTACAAATCAGCGGTAAAGTGTAACAACCCTTAACAGAAATACTGTAGATATGCTTAAAAACGGAAGCCCAGAAAGTCCTGCAGTCAGGAGCGACAGATCACATGCATCAACAAGGCAGCCCGCTCACAGGTTCAGATCCCACTCTTCAGACTGGACAGAGGGTAACACGAGCAAAGTGATCAGACCCACTTTGTCAAACAGGCCTTGGCCACTAGTTAAGAGACTCTCGCAGTACTTCCCATTCCCACTGCGACAGCACCGAGCCGTCCCATGCCCACGGCAGCCTCGAAGAGTAGGCACCGAACAGGGAAACTGAGGCAGGGGCAGGCTGGGTTCACCCAAGGTCGCCCAGCGAGCCGGGTCTCCCGGGGGGCGGGAGAGGCTCGGAG
>NW_005054315.1:9288808-9297255 GCF_000277835.1 Geospiza fortis
GTGCCAGGTCTGGCCAGCCCTGCCGTGTGTGGCCCCTCCCAGGCAGGGGAGGAGAGGACGGGGACGCCGAGAGTTGGGTGACCCAGAGGTGGCAAAAGCGTGCGGACAGCCTTGCTGTCCCAGCCTACCGCGCTGGGCAGAGAGCCAGCACCGTGTAAATTTAGGTCATCAAATGCCTGGTGTTATTCAAACTTAGCAGCCTGGGGGGCACAGAGGGCAGAGCTGGCTGGTGGGGTGGAAGGGTCAGGGATGCAGCCCGAAGGATGGGCGACACACCCTCTGGTCCTGCGCAGCCCTGCCTGATACCTGGCTCTCCCCTCTGTCCCGCGCATATTTTTTCCGTGTTCTCTTCGGTCATTCTGTTCCTTCCCCTACCTACACCCAGGCCTACGTGTTGCAAGTACACTTTTCGTGTGATGTTAAAAGCGCAAGTAAAAGTTGTGTTTTGGCAGGTGATGTTAAAAGCGGTTTGATTAAATAATTTTAGAACTGGGCAATGCATGCAAAATTTTACTTTTTTTGGACACTGACTTTTTAAAGCTTTAAATATATGGAGCTACGAGCATAGAAGGGGGGAAGGGGTAAGTGGGAAAAAAAAAAGAAAATAGATCAGACTGTTTTCTACATTATCCCGTAATAAAGGCAATTAAATAGAGGTGCCTCTATCCTGTTAGAGATTATGCTTTTTTGTTTTGTTTTGTTTTGAAAAGCATGGACTAGAAATATGAGTAGTTCTCAAATGTTAGAATAAGCTGTTAAAACCATAAACACAAATTCTCAAAAATATTACTAAAGCCAAGTTCTGGGCTAGGAAATAGGTGTTTAAGAGGACGTCTTCTTGGGCACAATTTTGCAAGACCTATTGTATTTGTTGCAGAGTAATAGCTGGTAAGACTAGCGTGGACTCAAATGGCATTATTACAAACCAGTGCAGAGAGTCCTACTGCTTGCAGAGGACATGGTGTGCAGGTGTATAATTGAAATATTAAGACTGAATGAAGTATTCTTATACTTCAGTGTGGTCTGAAGGCAGGTTAGATTGCCGTGTTCAGATGGGCATTGGTAACCATCTAAAAATAATCACTGGCATGAACACAGCCTTCTGCATCTGGAGACTCTCTCCCACATAGTAGCAAAACCTGCCAACTTTCATGTATTAAAATTTCAGATTCAGGCCAAAGTTTATTGTGCCATGATTTTTCCTGTTACCTCAGAAGCAGTAACATTGAAAAAGCTGCACCTGGAAAATGCACTGTCTTGCTCCTTTTCCCTTGCTCTGTTGCAGAGCCCACATGTCCAGTCCTTACCTCCTGCTTAACTGTAAGGATGCTATGGGGCAGCATGTCACAAGCTGAGTCCAAGTAAACTTCTGCTCACTTTTTATCTATAGAACCTTCTCTTCTCAGCTCAGACTGGTCAGGCATTATTTGCTTTTGGTATATCCATTCTGGCTGTTCCCGGTCTGGAAGTTCTTGATCTTACTGTGTCTGGAAATAATCTCCCAGACTTTCAGGCGAAGCTGTCTCCTCTTTGATGTCCATACCTCAGATCTCCTTGCCTGCAGCCCTTGGGGACCTCTCACAGACACTGTGATTATTCAGAGATGGCAGGAGGTGGCCTCACAGTGGCATTGGCCAGCTCTGTTTGTGTCATCACTTGTCATCTGATCCCATGAGCTTACATATGTCCAGTTTACCTAAGTTGTCTCTAACTTCATGCTCCTCATCCAAGAACAGCATCTTTCTCCCTCAAGCTTTGCTGGTCTCCATAAGGATCTGGGAGCTCCAAGACTACACCTTGCCAGCAGTGATGGCACTGATGTACTCTTTTCTGTATACCTTACCACTGGTGCTTTGTCCCATTTAGGAGCAGTGCCACAATGTCCTTAGTCCTCTTTTTGCTGCTGATGTACCAACTGATGCTCTTACATGTCCTTCACATCCCTCACCTGTTTCAACTCCAGTTTAACTCCAGTTTAACTCCAGCCTTCACAATTTTATCCCTGCATACTGAGTTGACAGCCCTAACGACCTTCCTGGAATTTATGGCAGTCAATCATTGCATGGGAGCTGTCTCCATAACTTTTATCAGGACATTGGGTCATCTTCTTGTTTCCTTATAGCAGAAAAGACCAGTGTCCAAGATAGGACTCAATTGATTTATACAATGATGGTGTTCTTAAACCCTCAGTTTTTCCAAATAGTAGCTGACAATTGTTTGGGTTCTTTGGCTGTTGGAGACCCTCAACTGCATTTTTTTTCCATGGATTGCAGTCCTGAGATCTTGTCCCATGTTAGTAATGAGCTGTTCATAACCCATCTCTGCTCTGAGGTAATATAGTGTAGATGTGTCACACGTTTTCTTCTGAAGAAACCAATGCAATTATGAGGAAGGGGCAGATGATAATGGATGGAGGAAATGTGCAGGATGGAACGAGCTGCTGTGGATGCTGGTGGTTATTTATTGCACTGACTACATGCAGAGGTAGGGGGAGGAGACTTTTCTGAAAAGGATGCAGGTGTGGAAATGCTCACCTTTTGTTTTGAGATGTGGGACAATTCACACTGGCAGTGGACAGGTGAAGAATGATACATTAAGGAATATACCCCAAACTAATTGCAGTATAGCAGTGTTGCACGGATGACTAAGCTGAATGATGGATTTCATTTTGATTCTGTGGAGGACAAGTTGCCATTTTGGGGGAAATACTAGATCATGTTTAGGTTTTGTAGCACATGTTTGGGGCTTCTTTTTTTACTTTGAGGTAGTGTGATTAGCAGTAGACTAATTGTGGCCATTGATGTACCTAAGTTGCATGTGTTACAATGGGCATGACTGTGCTTTCCTGCCGCATTTAAGTGTGTTACATATTCTGAAGTGATGAGATACTAGGGTACAGAAATGCTTTTGCTGCCATGACTGCTTTCAGCCACTTTACATTGGTATAGCCAGCTGCTGGAAAGCAACTGGATCTGCCCAGCTGAGCAGGCTCTGAATTTGTAGAAATGTGACTGGAACTCCCAGTGAAAAGGCCACCACTCCCTCCCTGCTTCCTTGCTAATCCCTGCAACTCTAGGGCCTGGGTATGGACTGCAGCTGAAGAGAACAAATGGTTTGACTGCTTTTGCAGTGATCCCTTCACAGAGCAGGCTCTGGTGTGATGCTTCAATTACATTATTGAAGTAATGCTTGGTAAAAAAGTAAAAATCAACTATTATGGCTAATTACTTGGTCATGAAGTGGAAGTCCTGCAGAAAATCTAGTTTTAACGTCTGAATATTTGGAAACAAACAGTTTTTTTTTTAACTGCTGAAGGAAACAAATACAACTTGTCTCATAAACAGGTGTATGGAATAGGCAGTGGTTCCCAGCAGGAGGGAAAAGGCTTTAAAAATAGAATCCCAAGCCTCATCCACAATTTGCTTATGATGCTGGAGAAATGCCATTGTGAACCAAGTCTGCTGCATATTAATTTTAGTAATGTTGATATCTCACTTCAGAACTTTGTAGCAAATAGTTTCCTGTCTTTGTAAACACACACAGAGTGCTGTGTGTGTTCTGTTCTCATTTAATTTGAAAACCCCAATATAAATGGTTTGATAATACTTTTTTTGGCATTCATTTCAAATAGTTCTGTGAGTGAAAATTAGATAGTGAAGCTCTGTATGTGTAACCCCTTAGGAGATAGGTGTGCGCTGAAGCATACAGAGACTTTGTGAGTCAAGCCAAATGCTTCAGGATCCCTTTGCAGATAAAAAGTTAAGGGATGGGAAAAGGTCATCAGTGATGGAATGAAATACTGGAGTTTTGAGTTGGGGCTTAGTCTGGGCAACAGAAAGATTCAAGAAATCCCCTTTATGCAGGCATTTCTGAAGGGCTATGCATACTTTTGATTCCTGAAAAGCATACTTATTCTCCCTTTTCTCTACACAAATAGATGGTTTGGTTAAGCTGTGATATGAAGGTTCATGTCATCTTGTAGTGGCTCCCGTTTCTGAAGACTTATCTCAGTCGAGTGAGGTTGTTTCAGTTCCTCCCTGTAAGCTGAGGGAGGTTTCACAATTCATTTGCTGAAATAAGCTTGTCAGGGAGAGTCTTGTTTCCCTGAATGCTTTGCCCAGCCCAGTGGCCTCTGGAAGGAAATAGGGTGAAAGGAGAAGCAGCTCATATGCACCTCTTTTTCTCCAAGTCCAATGTATCATCTTTCTGCAAGCCTTGCTCTTAGGTTCTCCAGTCTTCTTGTAGTTGGAGCAGAATACAGGCAATTTCAGTTCTTTCACAGGGGGTGAGAGGTTTGTGGTTTGCTGCAGGTTTTCATTGAATTTCCATTGGTCACCTGCGCACGTAAACTGGAAATGCTCCTTTTTTGACCATTCTGTGGGTTTTGGTGGGGTTTTTTTTGCCTTTTAACTTGCTGCTGTGCTGTATTACATATTTTTCTGCATTCACAGTCTGGCCCTGGCTCCTGATATATCTGTTTTCAGAAAGAATTCTTGAGCAGTTGTAGCTGTGAAAGATGCTTAGGAGCAATGCTTTTGTTTCCTCAGAGATTCTGTGGGGACACCTTGGTATGCTTTGGAGCACTCAACACAGCTGAAGCTGCCTTACGTTACATAGCTGTGCAGGTTTGGGCTGGCCATTGTTTTGGTTGTAGAAGAGGAGCCTGACTGACAGCTGTTTTTCTGACCACATGCCTCCTTTTTTTTTTGCCAAGATATATATAGAAGTCTGATTTGCTGAGCAGAGCAAAATGGCTTTGTGCAATTAATGTGACATGCTTAATAATGCTTGGAAGGATGCAGGCAACTGCATTTATAAACCTGCCATGGTTTAAAAAAAAATATAAAAATTTGACAAGCAATCCCAGTGCAAATACATGTTTTTCTAAAAAAGGGACCACATGGTGCCTAGTTGTAATTTTACTTTTGAGACAAAAGTCTCTATTTTTCCAAGAGGCCTTGTGTCATGCCAGAAACTCACTTTATCCTTGGATTATCCTACACAGTGACAAAAGCAATTTATGACTTTTTTTTCTTCTTTGGAATTTTAATGTCATTATTACTTTCCTATTTAAACAGCTCATTCCTTGAATACTGAGTATGGTTTGGTTATTAGTACTGCGGCGGCACATTGGTGAAATCAGGCTCAACCAGCTCTCCATAATTTTTCCAGTCTATAAATGATTTTTAAAAGGTCATCATGACATAATTGAAAAGCTCAGGTAATTAGCATCAATATTCAGCTTTCTCCACCCAGTATTTTATAAGCTGCTTTACTATTACTGTTGTCTGGGGAGGTTTTAATTTGAAAAGGGCATTCACAAGGGGCATCTGCATGAAGATGAAACCTTATTTAGCTTGAGAAGAAATAGCATCAGCCACAGCTCAAACATCTCTTGTCTTAGGTGCAAGAGGATGTTAGAAGACAAGCTTATCTCCCCTCCTTTCTTCAGCAGCAGAACTCATTTTACTGTAGATGTTGCCACTGCAGATCCCACCAGCTACATCCACACACCAAGTTCAACCTCCTGTAGCTGTAAGGACCTACCCTGCAGTATGACCTTACTCTAAAGGCAGAATGTACAACTCACAGCATTTCTTCAGCAGTGTATAAACATCAGATGCTTGGCTGGCTGCCCCTTTCAGGAAAACAAGAGTGATGGGGAAGAAGATGGAGAGCTGAAGCTGCTTCATGTGCCTTGTCACAGTGAATTGCCTGGGTTTAGTATCAGGTGGAAGTTTAATTCCTGTACTTTGTGTCTTGCTGCCTGTCTTCCAAGGAACACCAGAGGAAGAGGAAGAAGGATGAGGGTCTAGGAGGCATTGATCATTGAAGAGTGTAGCTGGGGAGAAGAGGATGAAAATGTTGATTTATTATCAAAGAGGGCCTGAACTGTGTTTGAACCCAGAGGTTAAAAGTAGTATGATTTGCGTGTGTCCTGAGGCAACCACTATCCCCAGTGCTGAGCTCTCCACAGAAGCGTAGGATTGAGAGACATCATACAGATAAAATTTTATGCTTGGGGTCCCACTAGAGTGTGTTGGAGGATGAATCTGACGCACCTGAACTTGGCCTGTGACCCTATCACACCTCTTAACCCCAGAACGGGAGCTTATTCTAGACTGGTAATACCCATATTGCAGAAGAGATCACCCAGGTTCTTGGATTCTCTAGCTGGTCAGAGTGACCCCGAGATACGTCAGAAAGTCTCTTTTCCCAGCCCAGCAGTTGAAGAAAGAGTCAGAGTTCTTGATTTCTGGTCTCAAGGTTGTTTATCTTATCTATAAAATTCTTTCTCCTGACCTGCCGAGCAGGAGACAGTCAGCGGCATTCTGCCTGCCCCGGGGTGGTGTTATCTTTTTATACAAAAAAACTATCTATACAATATTTACAATTACTTTCCAGCTATGTTAGACAGTGAGCTTCTACTCTAAACCAATCTGTAAGCATCAATATCGCAGCAGAAGATGGAGGCCAAGAAGAAGAAGGAGAAAGGCTGGACACACCCAGATTCCTCCATCTTGCCCCCTGACCCTCCATTCTAAAAACCCCAAAAAATCTATTTTTCACCCTGTGATAGATTCACTATCATTCTACTTAAACTTTCATGGCTTGTAATTCTTCATATAAGGTTGGTAATTGTTTTTTCCAAGGGCTAAATCAAAGGCACAGGGGTCTTGGGCTCTGTGCCAAGGTCTCTGAGCCCCCTGGGCAGAGTCTCGAGTCCTCCAGGGCAGCCAGAGGAATTCCCTGGGTTCTGACATGAGGCTATTTTGTACCCAGCAAAAGCATTTAATATGTGTTTGATCTGGCGGAGCATTGAACTTCTATCCTGTTCATATTGATACAACTGCCCAAAAATGGATCTATGGTAAGGAGTTTTGTTTGCATTTGTTCTTTTGCTTTCAGTTTTGCTTTCTTAATTTTGAATTTTGTAAGATTAGAAAATAAAACTTTCTGTCTGACATGCTAAAGAAACACAGCTATTTTCACTGAGAAGGTAAAATCCTATGTGACAGAGGAAAATTGGCTTGAAATATGCATGAGTTTTTCCCTGAATAGGCACTGAAATGTTTCGCCCTTGGGATGGACACAGACCTTGGAGTTTTACCAAGGTGCTTCAGACATCCCTGCTCCCACTGCTTTTCTCTTTCAATTATGATGACTGGAGCTGTCTGGATGTGGGACTCATTTGAACTAAAAATAAATATATTTTAAAACAGGATCCTTATTCTCTGGTCTCTCAGAAAGGTATGTTACAGTTTTTGGTACTGATTTTTTAGGCTGGTTTTTAATCTGTGTAAACTGAAATGTTGATTTTATTTTATTTACATGGAAAAGACCAAGCTTGTGAGTAAATTATTGTGTTGCTAAAGATCTGATAAGCTTTTTAGTACTGGTTCTTTCCGAACCTTCTGTAATCATTTATTGCAGGTACTTAAAAATAAAACTAGCTACTTCACTTTGTTTGGAGACATTGAAGAAGAAATATAGAGCTTTTTATGCACAAGGGAATCAGATTCAAACAGATACAATGAATGTTAATTGTGACTTCTTGTCATGTTTTCCTTTGTAAGCCTAAAAGTTCCTTGACAGCCTTGCAATTGTGGAAAGAAATATTTTTAAAAGTCACAAAGCAGATGTGATTCTGTGCCCTGAAAGGCTGAACTGACACCACTTTGCAGAAGGGAGCAGTGGGGGAGTGCTTCTATGATTCTTCACAAGTAACATCTGATTTAAGAAGTATCCCTCACCATTCCAGAGAGGATATTGAAAATTAATATAATCTCATGTTTCTAAATTGATCAAAATTGATGTCATCGCAGACTTAAAGGCATAGTAAAGCTGGATGAGCACTCACAAGGCAAGGTTGGGTAAAACCCTTAAACAATGTATGTTCTGTAACAGTGGACATCACAGCATGGTCTGCTGGGTTGCAGCTCCTTTCATTTGCTGTATGAACAAGACTGAAAGTTTGTCTGTTATTTAGGGCTTCTGTACTGATCATAAAGGAGGTGAAAATGCAAAGTTAATTTTCAACTGGTGTCCTGTTGGACCCAAAGTACTTAGAATTGCATCTTTGAAACTCAGTCACAAACTCCTGTGTTGGAATGAAAAATTTTCCTTCAAAGCACAGATTACCCTCTCCAGCTTGGAGTGAACAGCTGAAAATTGCTGAAGAATCTGTCCCTTGGAATAAATGGAAATGTGGCAAAATGCCACATCTGTGTAGGATGGGAAGGTTTTCTTTTATTAAAATACCCACACTGAACTGATGTTACTAAGACTTGCATGTTACATTCCAGAAGGAATCTCCTTCAGTTTCCAATTTTGGTTAATTCCATGCTTACAAATACTGTTATGCTCTTCACTCTTAGACTAAATGAATGAGCCCCTAAATGCAGTAAGTTTTTTCCTTACTCATAAAAATACTCCTACTGAATTCA
>NW_005054315.1:9297324-9355798 GCF_000277835.1 Geospiza fortis
ATTTTTCAAAAGCTTGTTTTGTAGGGTCCTCAGCTAAGAGTTATATTTATGAATAATTTATAAACTGGAATTAAAGTTGTAGAGTTATTTCTAATACTATAATGCTTGTAATGCTGGAAATAGTATTTTTATACAGTATGTCATATGCTTCATAACTAATTAAGATATAACTAGCTATCATGTCTAAGTAATCTTTATCTTTTTTTTCTTTTTTATTTTTATTGTCTTTCAGAAAAATTGTGCCAAATCTGTGAACTGAAAATAGATGAAAATAAGATCAAAATTAGTGTAAAAACACTCCGGGTTAGACATGATCTCTGAAGATTAACACTAAGTGAAGTTCTGATCCACAGTTTTATTGTGATCAAATGGGATACATTATAATACAATGTAATACATGGGATATATCAAATATGGGATACATAAGGAACAATGGCTTTCTTCTTCATGTTGAACTTTCCTTATGTACTGGTTTTATCTGGAGTGAATTTTCTTCACAGTGGCTGATACGAGGCTATGTTTTCAATTTGTGCTAAACACAGAGTTGTCAATATAGAGATGTTTTTGGTTTTGGTGAGCAGAGCTTACACAGAGCCAAGGTCTTTTCTGTTTTTCCTACTGCCAGACTGGTGTGAAGACTGGGAGTCCATGGAAAATTTAGGAAAGACATAGCTGTGACAGATGACCCAAACTGACCAAAGGCATATTCCACACCATACAACATTCTTCCCTGTATGTAAAGTGGAGGGAAGGAGGAGGAACAGAAAGACATTTGGATTGATGGCATATGCCTTCCCAAGTCAGCATTGTGTATGATGGACCCCTGCTGTCCTGGAGATGGCTGAACACCTGCCTGCCTGTGGGAAGCAGTGGACTAATTTCTCCTTTTGTTTTGCTTTCATGCATGGCTTTTGCTTTCCCTATTAAACTGTCTTTATCTCAGCCTGTGAGGTTTCTGGCTTTTATGCTTCTGATTCTCTCCCCAGTCCTTCTGGTGGGGGAGTGAGCAAGTAGGGTTTGGCTGCTGGCTGTGGTTAAACCAGGACACCTTAGAAGAAGAAAAGACCTGTCATGCTGTCCCCCAGAGGGCATCATGAGATGTCATCAGAGACACAGAGGGCATGTGTGCCTTATCTTCCTTGCACAGACACACGTTTATGGTGAGTGAGAACTGGAGAGGCCACCTCGCCGACTGACACCCATTAACAATTCCTTTGTGCTCATATTTCAGTTTCCATTCCCTTAAATTATAAATAAATAAATATAAATCTAGCACAAGAGAAGACCTCTTTTCATGGTGTTTATATTACAGACTACATGTAAGTCATGTGAATGATGAAGTATTTGAACTGCAAGGTCTTTTATATTACAATTACATTAAAAAAGACTTTCCTGCCCTACTTGAGCAAATAATTCTCTTGTGTACAGAGATCATGACTTGTCTCATTTTCAAATGTCTTTTGCTGGCAGTGGTTGGTCTATAAAGTATTTTTTTTCCCTAGCTTTTCTGTTTTTATGTATCTGAGGGGGGAACTGATGCAGGAAAAAAAAGGAAAGTATATGGTAAAGGCTAACATTTGAAAAGGCTACTTTGAAGTATTAGAACATACCTGTATTGAGATATCATGCATCTATGGGAAAGCAAATTTTTATTTTTATCCTGATGCTTATTTTTAATTTTTTTTTAAACAAAGGGTCTGAATGAATCCATATACTGTTGAAGTGAAATGAGGAAAACTGGAATAAATTGCTAAATGTTTATATAGAGACATTGTCAATCTAAATGAGTATTCATAAGACATTACCTGACTGATAAGACTCTTAAATCATGTAGATTCTACATTAGTGGTTATCACTATCTAGTCTGCTGTTTTACAATTCCTCTTTTTTTTTTTGCCATTTGGGGTTGACTTGGTGTTTGAAAAGATGTGTGATATTGTTAGCTTTGTGGCTGTGAAAATGTTTTCAGTCAAGGCAGCATAGATAAAAGGACAGCAGGGAAAGCATCAGGGAGGGATGTCTTTGCTCTGCGGGTGCTGACAGAAGTTGATTATTGAAAGAGAGTTGTTCCCTGGACATTTCTGCCAGGTTCTGGTAGCTGAAAATAGTGGTGGTTGCTGTAGGGCTGTCTATGAAGAACTAAATTTTATCTCCAGATAAAGCAATTATAAAGGTATTGTATGTACTGCTATCACAATACTATTTTTTGCCCACTTGGGAAAATAATGTGAGAGGTTTGGACAGCTTATGTTGATCTGTGTCCTCAAGCTGATGAATTACTAGGCTGAAAATGCCTTGTACTGAATTTGGACCAGAGAACTGGATTTGGAAGCCAGTGGAGTTTATGCAGCATTGGAGTCGTGTGGCCCCAGGGGACAAACCTGGATGTGCAGCTGCCTGAGATCTGAGTTAAGCACACAGTAACAGCACTTGGGGAATTGTAGCAAAGTCCACACCTCCAAGAGGGGCTTCTAATACCTCAGCCAACTGGACAGGAAGAAACATTCCTGACTACTGCTGCTAGCAATTGTATTGCAACAGTGTGGGATCCAAGCAGGAGATTTTACATTTGGGGTTCAGATTCCCGAGGGAGTGCAAAATGGCCCCCTCACATTTTCTGTACTGGGTAACAGATGAGTCATCCTCTCTGCAGCGTTTTGCACTGACTAGGGATGGAATTTTTCAGTACTGACCTAATAACTTTTTCATGGGTGTTATGCAGAACAGAAGTGGGCCAAAGCTAACCTTTTAGTGCAGCTATTTAAGTATGTGGTGCAAGTAACACCTCATGTGTGAAACTTGCAGGAAGTCCCAGGGTGTCCAGGTGGATGTCTGAGACACACTGAGGGGGTGTCACAGAAAAGGAGTTTCCTTCTCAGCTCTCCTGGCTTTTGTTCTCAAAGATTTATAACAGGTTTTGTCAGGATAAACCAAGTGGCTTTTCCCAACTGCATCCTGTAGGTCTGTGGTGCCCAAACTGAATGGCCTTTAACATTAGTCTTTAAATCTTTTAATGTAGTGATTAAACATGACAGGGATTAAGTCCCTGCCCAATAGAAGCTCACCTGGGTATGTTGTTGGTTAGATGCAAAGCACAAAGCCAAATGCTCTTAAGCACCCAAGCATAAGACGGTTTGGAAATGTAGCAAGACCCATCATGTCTTGTGATTAGGAAGCATTTCTTCTTTATTGAAGATAGAGTGGAACAAAAAGGTGACAAAAAGAAAGCCTTTCAGAGCAAAATAAATAGATTGTGAACAACGGTTGGAACAAAAATTGAAAGGTATAATCCTAAGTGGTTTTAAAATATATGTATATAGTTAGGTTTAGATATATTTATGAGGTACCTACTGTAATGGAAAAAGAACTTACTTAAAATTTCATAATTTCCTCAAGTATCCAGGCAAGAGACTAAATTACTCATTTAAAGCAAATTAAATAGAGTTTGACACACAAACCATTAACTAATAAAAACATTCTTCTGGTTGCCAAGTCACTTAAAAATCTCTCAGGAAATGTCAGAAAGGAAGTATATGCATGAGCCATAGAGCCTTTAATTGTGCCAATGCGTTTCATAGTTATTCTTGCAGGCTTTTTGCCTCAGTATTTTTTATTTTCTCCTCATTGTTTTATGTGGATTTTATGGTTAACACACAGTTCATGTGTGATTTAAACCCTGTTCTGGAGACAAAGTCCTTTGTTTCCTTATTGGCCTTTTCCTATGATGCTAATTACTATAGCAACTGAGTGCTTCCCTTGGCTTTATTTTCATAACACCTCAAAATGTTGAGGGGGTAGCATTACTGTACTATACAGATTAACAACAGAAAGGTTGAGGTAAAAAAATGAAGTAACTTTATTCATTTATAGAGGAAAAGTGCAATTTCAAGAAAATTAAATTGACCATTGATGAGTTTTGTTTTTAGCTAGAGACTACTCTGAGAAGTGTGATGATTATTTTTTTCCTCCAGAAGAATAAAATCAAAATATTTTCCTTCCACGTGCTTGAATTTCACAGAACACATTTGTGTTGCACTGGCTCCAAATATTTCATTTGAAATCTCTTCTCCTAAAGCAAAGTGAATTCAGACAGTGGAGCAGAGTCCTTGGCAGATGCTGTCTCCTAATGCAGAGTCTGTACAGGGGTTACATGATGCTATGTGCTGCAGCAGATGGAAACACGATTGTAAGCCTGGGTATCTAAAAAGCAAAGAAAACATACTATTGATTTGTGTGGACATGCTAACAGCCAGGACAAAAATGTCCATTTCCCTGTGGAACAATTTCCCTGTGGTAGGTATGCAATGAAGAAGGTGGTACAGAGCAGCTGCCAGCTGCTCTTTGTGGGTTGCCTGGGGGCTTTTGGGAAATCTGGGATGCCTTGTCAGAAACTTTCATAGGCATTTCTGGACAGAAAATTAAAAAAAGGAGACCCTCAATGCCTCTCAGCTCCCAAAGCCTTTTCATTAATTTTTCTACTTTTTCTTTGCATGCTGCTTTGCACCTCCTGCTCTCTTCTGATGCCTCATGCTTGCCTGTCTCTGCATCCCTGGTTCTCCCCAGCCTTCTGTTCTTCTTGTACCATGTTTTATTTATGCATCACTCTTCCTACTAACGTCAGCCCATGCTTTGCCCTTTCATGCTTTCACTACTCAGCCAGTCCCAGTCTTCCAGTTCCACTCCTTTGGATGTTATTTTCCTCATTGTCTTGACAGCGTCCAAGCCCGTGTTCCCTATTTTGTCCTCTTGATCATCTTTGCTTTTTCCTGCCCAGTTGCTGGTCCTCATCTGCCCCCTGCCTCCCCCAAACTCTGCAGACTGATGATCCCCATCCACTCCATGTCTGAACTAAGGTGTCTTTTAGATGGTGCTTGGATGGAATATTGCTATTCAGTTTCAGCCACTGCTCAGTCTGACGTGTCCCAGGGTCCCGGAAGTGGAGCTCCAGGCTCAAGGGAGCAGATGGAGCATGTGACAACACTATCAGTCACTTTGAGGAGTCTTTTCTGAGGCCAGAGGGGCTGTGGGCATCAGAAAGGCTGCTCACGGACAAGCAAGATGTGTAAAACAGGATCCTTTGGTGGGTCTGGGGAGGATGTGGGGGCAGAGGGTAGTGGGGAGGGGGCATGGGTGGCGGGCAGGGGTCCGAGGTGGAGGCTGCCCCATTCCTGCAAGGTGGCCTTTTGGACAGCCTTGTTATTGCCAGCTCCTCTCCAGGGCTTGCTTTTCCATGCTCTCTGAGGCAGCAAGAGCTAACATAAAGGGAGGCAGCTGGACATGGCTGAAGCCCTTGGCAGGCCTGCCTGATCCATCCCTGCCTCCTTCACTCTGTCTGACCAGCACCCTCCATGCACAGGGCTGCCTTCTCTCTCAGCCAGGAGGACAGCATGAGGTGGGTGCTCTTTTGACTCTGCTCTTTTTTTTTGATGCACAGTGGCATGATCCAGCTAGGATTTTGTGAGGAAGAGCAAAGGATATTTTGACCCATCACAAAATCCCATTGCATGAACTACTGCTAGAGGGAAACTGCCCCCACAATGGGGAGACATTTTTCGACAGAGGAGATTATTTGCAGCAAGGTGTTCAGGGAGAGTCAGAGCAGTTTTCCAGTTTAGCTGCTGCCTAACCCCAATTTTGAGATGGTTCAAGGAGGGCTGAAGAAATGGGGAAATAGTGCATAAACTGAGGACAAAGAATACTGAAACTGAAAAATGACACAAGGTAAGACATCATCCACATGGCAAAGAATCCACAGATTCCACAGAGTCCACAGTGGTCTGTAGTTACTGCTGGACTTATCTGTACCTTGCTTCTGAAAATTGTTCATCTCTATGGGCAGCACAGCTGAGTTAAGTTTAAGGAAACAAAGACTTTGCCCAAAGGTATTCTCCGTCCCAGCAAATGAACTGAAAATATAAAACATATGGGGCAATCTGATTTTTAACAATGCTTAAAAAAAAAAAAGGAAAACACTTTCACTGTGTATTTTAGAATTTCAAGGACAGCAAAAAAAATCACTGGCATGATTAAGCTGTATCTGGAGAGCTGATGCAATCCTTATCAGTAGTGAGCTATTTAACAAATCTGGGCAGAGTTCCTGCTGGTGGCAGACATCTTTGTAGTGTTATAGGCAAAGTGTGCATGTTTTAGGGTCCCTGCTCTGGGCTCCTCTGTTAGAGCCTGTCAGTTCTGCTTGCTGACAGACTTTGGAGCTGGGCTGTCCTATCAATCACAGACATTTGGTCCCATGTGCCTTGGACCCCCAGTCAGTACAGATAGAAATGATAGAGGCCTTTCTGATAGCTTAAATTGGGGTATTTTGCTCTAATTTGTATTTCTTTTGAGCTGAGAGGCTCAGGAAAGAAGATTTAGGTACCCTTGCATTGAGTTTCACAGGCAGAATAATCATGAGCATTGAGAATAAAAGTGCCTGTGTTATACCCTTTGTGGAGAGAAGCAGGAGGTGAAGACCGCAGGTGCCTTGAACATTGCCACAATGATGGTCACTGTGGCAAGCAGAGGTCCCAGGAAGCTGTTTAGCTGTTTCAGCTAAAATAAACCACTGCAGCTTCCCTCTCACAGCAGACCAGAGATTTAGGCATTTTGCACTCAGTTTAGGATCCTCCCAAGGCTCTTGCAGCCTCTTCTTAACTCCTGGACACACATAATCCCCAGCTCCTGCTAAGTGTCCAGGCAGCCCAAAAATACTTTATATCTGTATGCTTTCAAATATCATTGTTGCTAAGGGGAAATCCCTGCTGTTTCCTCCTCATCTGTCCCTTTGCTTCTCTCCCCCTTGCCAGTGAGGATTAGGCTTGACTGCAGCTGACTTTGCTGTCTCATTTCCTGCAATGGGGTGCCAAGCGTTCCACAGTGATACAGCAGTTTTTCCTCTGCTCCCCCCATCTCCCCTGGCTGCCCCACTCATTCAAAGCTGATGATTTTGCCTGGTTCAGGGGTGTCACAAGGCTCTGAACTTTTGCTGGTGGCTGGCTTGCTACAGTGGGTCTGAAGAAACGAGGTGAAGCAAGTGAGGGCCCACAGGTTTTCATGATTTTCACTTTACAAGGAATGAACCAATTCAGAGTTTACTAATAGTTTGCATTGGTAAAACAACACAACCTCTTTTTAATTTTTTTTTTTTTTTGTGGGAGGAAGGAAACCATTACGAAAAAGTAGTAAGCTGTATATCCATGCATGAATGTGCTTGTTTGGATTCAGAAGTAGAATTGATAGCAACTAACACTGAAAAAAATGCAAGAACATTTTTTTAATTTCTGTCAGACTTTTTCATGAGCCTAAAGCATTGTCACAGGACTTGACTGATTGCTGATTTTCAAAAGTTCAATGAATCTCACTGTTATCTTTCTGAAATTACTATGAACTTTAATAAGTACGAGTTATTAAGATAGTGAATAAAACCTAAAAGACCTAGTTTTTCTCTTGATTTTGAAATATGGTGATTTATTATTATTGTTGTCATTCTTGCTGCCAGTCTGGGGTGTAGAGGCTAAATTTCAATATCTTTGAAGATGCTCCTGGAAAACAAATGAGAAAAAATTCTGCATTAGCATGGATGGTTCACATTCTGCTTTACTTGGTACATTATAATTTTCCCTCTTCTTATTTTCCTTCTGATTATCAAAAGTAGTTTTTAATTTCTCCAAATCACTCTGTAAATTTACATTCTGGCTTAGCTGGCCTATTTTTCTATTTTAGAAAAGTCAAATTGAGTTGGCTTGGCAAAGTAAATTACTTTTCTTCAGATGAGAGGGGTTTCACTCAAGTGTGGGTTCACAAGATGCACAGTTCCCTAACTGCCGAGCTGGATTTATTGACACAGATGCAAAGTTGTCCAGCTGAAGTTATTGCTACTTGTAAAGGCTTGAGTAGGAAGGAAAGCTGTTCCTTTTCCCTCCCTGTCCTATGTGACCTGTACAACCAAGGCCAGGTCCAAGTCTTTGGGTGCAGTGCCTGCAGGCCGAGCCTGAGGATGAGCAGAAGCAGAAGGGATCTTTCCTCTGCTTTTTGTTTCAGGTTTCATACACATGCTCATTCTCTGCCACAATCACTTTGGTCTTCACTGGGTTTAGTTTTTAACTCTAGCTGCCTGTCTGAACTGGACTTCAGTACACCTAGGGAACATTATCAGTTTACAGGGAGAGGGATGCAGAACCAGGTGATATGAGAGCACCTGATGCCAGTGAAGAGGCTGAAGATATCAGACTTACTAAGTTTTTTGGTTTTCTATTTATACTTTACCCTGCTGTTGTCTTCAGAGGAGTTTGAGCTGTAGATGATTGTGTAGACAAGGTTGTCTTTTGTGTCTCATTGATGTTCATCATCTGTTCAAAAAGTTTTATACATTCTAGGCTGCTTAAAGTCTTTTGACTTTACTTTTTTTCTCCCCCACTGGAGTCCTTGTACCTATCTCTGACTTGAGAAGTCTTATGCAGACTGAGAACCTGATTGTGAAAGGTCTGTGAATAAATATTTCTACTGGTTAATATTCTGGCCTGATGCTGGAGAGCAAAATATTTCTGTCTATATTAAAATGCTAAGCATTCTAACTACTGGTTCAAGCTTGTATTGATTATGGCAAAACCTCATCATCTTTATCTGATCATTATCTGTGTGCTGGAACAGTCCCTCCATACAAAAATTAAAAATCAAAGAGCAGATCAGACGGATGGTGTTCTCAGTCATATTTCTTTCTGTCAGTGTGTGTCTAGGGACTGAAGGAAAGAGGTGTCTGAATTTTCCCAGGCTGTTCTTGGCTGGTTTCCCCTGCTGCTCTGCCTGGCTCTCCCCTCTGGCTGAGAGCAGGGGATGAACTCTCATGCAGAAGTGGGGAAAATCTCAGAGCAAGTGCACGGCCCTCAAAAAAACCCAGCTTGTCCTTTATAGAAGAAATAATTTCTAGCAAGTAATGTTCTATTATCTTATTTTAGGGAAAGGAATACTACTTGCAAATAACTGATTTTTTATGTCATAGGATTTTAAGTCACTAAGCAAAAAGAAACACATATAATGCATGAATAGAGGTGTCAAGGGAATCTTTTCATCTGGACTTTTGGAAAATGCTACCCATTAGTTGTGTAAAAGCTTATGTTATGTTCACCTCTTCAAGCAGCGTGGCTGCATAATTCACCATGCTACCTGGGGAGGATGCTGCATTAGAAGATCACGTGAGAGAAGTGAAGTAAAAATAGCACAACAATAAAAACCATGGAGCAGAACTGATGCTTGAAACAGCCATTCACATGCACAAAGTAGTAGCAGTTGCATTTCAGAACCTCTGCTGCTTGTGAAGAGACAGAACATCTCTGAAAACATGCTGAAACAAGGAAGAGGGTGGCCATTTCTGAAATGCTGAGTATTGTGTATGTGTTACACCATCTCTTTCTGCTCACAAATCTTTGTAGACCAGGTATTTGGCCTATCCTGAGTTCCTGAACAGGCAGCAGAGAGAGGGACTCCTGGCTGGAATCTCCAAAAGTAGTGAACCATGCCTGTTTATTCATGTAATGCCTGAGAGCAGCGCAGTGGGCCTTACTGAAAATTTTAACACAGAGCTAAAAAAAATGGAATACGGCAGCTATGCCAAAATTCCTCCTATTTCACTATTTCATATCTTCAAAAAAAGCTAAAAAACATTTAGTCTTAGCCAAGTCACTAAGGAAAAAAAAAAAGAAAGTAATGTGTCTGTTCTTACGGTGTGTTTCAACAATAGCAAAACCACAGGAAACCTGTCAATTAATTGAGTATGAGTTAGTGTGTGAGTGCCAGGGGTGAAAGTGAGACCAGTTAGCAAAACACAGGGTATCTTTGCTCCTCTCTAGAGCAAAGACACCATCTCCAGTCTTCACTTGACACAGCAGCTTGTGTCAGTTCATTAATCTCTCCTTGACTTGCATGACTATATGATGGCTGTATCCCAAATTGTGTGTTCTGTTTATGCTGGATGTTAAGTCCTGCACCTTTAGGAGTGGTTCTGAGAGCAAGGGGGTGTTATAGATGGATAATGAGACGATTGGCTCTTGCAATTAAGGGATGACCATTGTGTGAATATTAAGAAAAGCTTTAGTGATGTATAGTTACGTTATTGTAGTTTAGATGCCCTCTGTTCTCCCCATAGTTCCCTTCCCCCCCCCCCACTCCATATTGTGACCATCAGACAGCTGGGGTTGTCTAGGGCAGGTACAAAGAAGGTGTGCACATGGTGTCCCTTGCATGGGGCAGTTGGGAATGGAAAAGCTTGGTGATTAGGGGGTACAGCATGGCAACACCTGATCTCCAATCCTGTTACAGGAAAGCAGTCTCCACTGATAAATGGCAAAGAAGAGCTGACTGACTTTGGCAGGGGCCAGGGTTGGCTGATACAACCCCCAGGGGTATAAAAGACTGAGCATCCATCTTGAAGACGAATCGGCCACATGGTATCCATGAGGGACAGCCCCAGCGCTGCGAATTTTTCCTTATGTAGTCCTTTTGTTGTTGTGGTTTTTTTTTTTGTCAAGGTTGAATAAACCTGTTGCAGTGTGATGCAATTTCCTGTTTTAGCTAGCCCAGTCCCTCCCAGGTGTGGCAATACCTTTTCCCTTCCCCTCCCCTTGCCCCCTTGCTAGGTGCTGTCCGTCAATCTTAACATTCCAGCAAGGGCGTCGTCTGGTTGGTGAAGTTCAAAAGATGCTTCTCAGCCCTGGGGTCATTGGCCTAGCCAAGTGTCACTTGTGCCCTGAGACTCCCCCCCTCCCACCTGGTTGGTGCCATACCTGCCCCTTCCCTCCCCTCGAGCTTAAAAGGACACTGAGACCATGCAGTTGCAATTCTGTTGGAGCTGTTACCAAGATTCAGAGATCAGTGACCCTGGAATAAAACCCTGGATTAACCCTCCAGCAGAATCCGTCTCCTTTTCCTCTTCACCTCACCTAAAGCCTTTCCATCAGAGGTAAAGCCTGAGTTCCTGCCTGTCTGGACTCGTTCCAAGTGCGTAGCTGCAACATGCAGCCAGCCAAAGGTGTCTCTGAGGTGAAACACCACAGCTGCCACCTCTGGCCAAGCAGCAAGGGTCAGATGAGCCAAGGCACGTTCCACCCGGTAATATTGGGATAATATTCCAATATAAACCTTTTTAAATTTTCAAAGTGAGCAGTTGTTTCTCACGGGGGGGAGAAGAAGCATGCAGTTTGTTTGCAGAAACTGCACTTGGATCCCCTGCTTTCCTTCTCATGGCCTGTGGTGTCTACAGCACAGAGAGTGGGACAGAGCTCTCCTTTGCTCTTAGTCAGGTTTCTTTCTAGTTAGCTGAGGCCAGAAGTTTTTTGGAACTGTTCAGCTATTGTTCAGTCTGGAACACCAGGACTATGGTCTGGGGCCCCCGGGCTGCACTGTGGCCGGGACACCCGACCCAAACCCTGGAAAGAAAGACCTGAGCCCCGGAAAAATGGAGTGAGCTGAGCTACAGCCCATGAAAAGGATTCTGTCTCTGAATTTACTTTCTCTTCAGAACAAGGAAAAATTCCATTATTTAATATAATTCTTTTTTTTTCTCTGTTTGTGAGTACTTTGCTTGTTAAATAAACACTTTTGTCCACTTCTCTCGAAAAATGTTTATATCTCCCAAACCAATGAGGAAAAGGGCAGCTTAAGTTTGCTTTTTAGAAGCACCCCATTTGGAAATTTGCTCCCAAATTTGCCCTAAACCAGGACACTCCTGAAGGCCATTTTGCCCAGAGCTTGTCTCTGTTTTCCCTTGCTGGTTTCCAAGTGGGAGCATTAT
Source organism: Geospiza fortis (assembly GCF_000277835.1). Classification (NCBI taxonomy): domain Eukaryota; kingdom Metazoa; phylum Chordata; class Aves; order Passeriformes; family Thraupidae; genus Geospiza; species Geospiza fortis. Next base: position 9,309,107 of record NW_005054315.1, read on the forward strand.
TCTCTCAAGTCTGGATGTTTGGGAACTGAGCTGAACTGTGGGTCTGGTTTTAATTTTTGCACTCCTGAAAGCTCTGTCTCTTTTTGTCTCCCTGTAGCCACATTTAGTCTCTTCCAGATTTTTCCTGTTTGCTGGTACAGTAGAACAGGACCAGTTGCTCCATAATCAGCCCCTCCTGCATCTGTTCCAGCATCCTCTCTGGGACAGTGGAAAGTGCCAGCTTTGTCAGTGAAAAGGTTTGAGAAATTCTAGATCATGATGGTTAAATAGAACTTCCTTGGAGGGGAAAAATTTGCTATTGCCCACTCTCAAAGATCACTTTATGTCCTGCAGCCTACACTGGAAGATAGCCTCCATTAAAATCAAATCACATTTTTACTTTTAGCGCTTAGCATATTCTTTTTTTTTTTCCCATTGAAATGTCCATTCCTTTTCAATATGTAAAAATTAACTCCTGGTATCAGTTGTCTCTGGTGGAGAGGAATAGCATCAGACAGTTGCTGTGGGAAAGGATTGTTCTTCATCCTATATCTTTCATTTTCAGCAGATGCCCTTCTGCTCCTTTATGATGGGAAATGATGAGCAGAACCCAGTTGCTTTGTAATTCTGAACACCTTTATCTTTTTCCTTCTCTGAAGTGAACAGGTTTGATTTTATTATTCATCTAGAAGCTTTTCATACCTCCAATTGTTTTCATTGTCATTTCTAAACTAATTTAATATCTCTTTTGTCCTTCTCAAGGTGTCCAGAACTGATCATGTTGTGCTCAGTTTGGGTAATAAAAAGTATTTTCAGTATTGCTTCCCTGTTCCATTCTTTTCCCTTCCTAACTGTTCCTCTTTTTAGCACTACGAGACATCTCTGACAAAATGCCAGTGACACCCAAGCATTTTTCTTACTCTTCACAGTTAAATTTAGAAGCCAGAAGATGTAGTTTATATTCTTCCTCTCAAAAAGCACCATCTTCTGTTTGAAAATGCTGCATTCATCTGTGATGGCATTTTGCTTTACTGGTATCTCACCCAAGTTCCTCTCTTGATTTACTTAATATTTTTGCCTTCCACCATCTTCACTCTCCCATTTCTTTGCTCATTTTCAAACTTTCTCAGCAAAAAATCTTTTGCACTTGGCTGCCCAAGAGTGTTTTGTATGCACGTTTTATTCCTCTCTGTTCCCAAAGCCTGAGTTTGTTAACAAGATACCTTGAGTAATCTTCTACATCTAGTATTGTACATATTTAAAATACTTTTAATCCAGGTCAGATCAAGGCATGGTTTATTAGCAGGTCTAAAAAAGCTTGGCTTGTCTATTCTGTACTTATGGCAAAACCACTTCATCAACTAGGATAAATCACTCAAGTTCACTCAGAAGCACAGGTGCCCATCAGCTCATCAGTCAAACAGGCTGCAGAAGGTCATGGGGCAGCAAACAGTAATAATTAATGGCAAATTAATTATTTGCTTTTTGTTTTTCTCCCCGAGACATAGTGACCTATAAACAAGGAGGACAATGTAACTGGACATTTCATGACTACATCAGCTATCAGAGAGGCATATTGGCAGGTCAGAAAAGAAGAAGACAAATTTTATTTTAAAATAAAAATGCTTACTTGGGAATTGATAAATATTTTCTCAATACTGTAAAATAGTATAGGTTCAAAAAGTGCAATTATGTATTTTAAAAAAGGGATCTAAAAACCTGCCCACAAATGCTTGTTTCCTCTTTCTCAATTGCCATTTTCTGACTTGGGGACTGTTTCCAGGGCAACATAACAAACACTGGAGGAAGTACACGAGAGAATTCCCTCTTCTATTTTAGGTGAGAGTTATGTCCCTCCATTATTGCTAAGGAAATGAGGATTATTTTGCATTGAAAAGGACTTATCATGCATCTCTGCCTGAAGTATGCAGAGCCTGTGCAGTCTGTTTTGTACCTGATATTTGCCAAGAGATGGAGCTGCAGAGTAAGGCACCTCCCAAGCCTGACCCTGTAAATCAGGAGAGATATAATAAAACCCTTGGCAGCAAAAACCTGTAGCCTCTCATACTGGTGCCTGTTACTCTTCCCCAAGTGGCAGTGAGGCTTGTGTTGGGCACTTAGCCAACTCTGTTCGATCTATTCCAATTTATTTCATTAAGCCGTGGCTCAGAAAAGCCAAGAAACATGCTATTATTAATCTTGCTGGATATCCTGGCCCCTGCTCAGATAATGTTATAGAAAATGCTCAGCAGCCCCACAGTTGAGCAGTAACAGGATGAAAACAGCTTGCTCTTTTGGACTTGCCTTAAAACCCCTGTTCCCTGCAAACACTCCAGTGAAATCTTGGTTGCTCTGTATTGTTGTTGCTCAGCCGATAGTTTTCTGGGGCTGCCTTCACAATTGAGGCATTATGCAAAACATGTTTCAATATCTAGGTGCCTGCAGTGTGAGACAGAAGACAGCAAAAGGATTCCCAAACTGCCAGAGACCTGAGTTTGTCAATCTATGAAGTGTCCCTCCCCATATGGATTTACAAGCTTAGCTCTGGAAAGCTGTAAACCTGTGTTAGCACTGAGCAAAGCCAAGTATTTTTGGAGCAGGGCTCGGGTTCAACGCTGGGTTAATGCAGTGATCTGGCATGACTAAGCCAGCTGCCATCCATGCCATGCTCCTGTCCTTCCTGTCCCAGCACTCTGGCCTGTAGAACAAGTCCAGGTTTGTCTGTACCTGCCCGTAATATCCCAGGATTGCCTGGAGCTACTTTGGGATTAGGTACAGCATGGAGAGCCTTCTGAACTAATCAGGCTCCCACCCCTCTCCAAGCCCCAGGGGATTCTCAGAGTAGACATTCCTGCAAACCAAGTCACTCCAGTTTCTGGGTATCCCCAACATCTGCCACATCAGTTCTCACAGGAAAAAAAGAGCTGTGAAAGGGCAAGGATTGACTTACCCAAGTACCCTCTTGTACCCATGAGCAGTCAGGGCATTTATTTGTTTTCAAATCTGTGTTCTGCTTCATTTGCTTAATTCAAAATCCTCGTGCCTACTGTTTCTTTTGATGAGAACCAGCAGATTAACATGGGATAAATTCTGCCTCTGTTGCACTCCAGGTCAGGGAAGAAAGGAGAGAGGGAGTTGAGCGAAGAGAAGTCAGTCTACCTCTGCCTTTGGATTGCAGTGCAAACCTTGGGGCTGTGCCAACCAGTTTTGAGCCCTTCTTCTAATGAAGATTTCATAGATTTCATCCTTTGTGTTATGCAATAAGACAGAGACTTAAAACAAAATCAATTAGAAGAAAAGCCACTTGTATATTTGCTAAACAGAGTTGAGAACAGTTTTTTCCTCCCTGTTTTTTTCATGGGAAAAGGCTGACCTGGGTTATAAGCATAACTCCAGCAGGAAAATTGTGGCTGGGAATACTCATCAGACTGAGTGGCTCAAATACTTTTTGGGATAAGGATTCGGCAGCCTGTGTCTAGTTGGTGTTTCCCTTTGGGTGTCCAAGACAGCTCTTTGCTTGCTATTTTCTGTTCTTTTCCCTAATTTTGGGCTATGATTGGCCCCAGCTGTCAGATACTCAGAAAATTTTGCATAGTATCACCAAGGTTGCTTTGGAGTTTTAAACTGCACAGAGTTGGTGAAATATTTTCTAATCTGATTTGTCAGGGAAAAGTCTCTTTGTCAAACAGTCTGTTGTTTTATAGTAGGGCAGGGAAGAAAATCCAAAAATAGTACAGGAGAGAAATGTACTGTTTGTTGGTCATACTTTTAAGTGAAGTGTGTCTGGTCAAAATATGCATACGTTTCAGGCATGTGTAGATCCAAGATAGCATAACACACACTGTGCCTTGCTGTAGTGTCAAAAGAGAGAAGATTTTGAGTTGTGGAAAAAAAATCTACCTGACTTCAGATGCTAACTTTTTCAAATACCTGTGGGGTTTTAATGTGATAAATAAATTATGGGTTTTTTTAAAACCAAAAGAATCCCTTCAGACTTAAGGTCTTCTGATATAATGACTTCCAGGTCCATACACTTCACTGGAGCAGTGTTGGAGAGATGCCAGTATATTTATGAACATGTATCAGCTGGTTACAATACAGCTTGTTGGGAGCTTTTGCTCTGAAAGACCTGAGGCAATTTGGTCCTGTCTCCTGTACATATTTATCTTGGTTTTCAGGGAATAGTTTCATGCACTGGAGAGCAGACAAACCACATGCATGGAGCTGAGCTGTGTTTGAAAAAAGCAATTGAGAGCAATATTTTTGCACTGCAGAGGTAGTTGATATTTTAAATGATGTAATTGTATGCACATGCTTTGTTTATTAAAGATAAAGCATCTCTTTTAAAGTGCTATAATTAAATAACTGCCTCTTGTTGGAGCAGCTCTATTTTCTACATTGTAAAACCACATTCCTCCAGCACAGAATTTGTGCCAGTATTCAGCTGCCCTCTGGGGCTGTGAGGGCATTGCTCTGCTCTGCCTTAGCCAGGAGCTGGTTGTGCCTGGTGCTCACAAACTGCCAGCTTTCAACAGAAGATGTAGACCTTGGTGTTACTTCTGGAGTTAATTCTTGAGCTCAGACAAACCTTTAAACACTATTTAAACAATAGCTTTTTTCAGTCTCTAGCTGAAGTCCTATGATGCTAGATACTTTAAGAGCGTGTCAGGTAAAGCAGACATCTCTTGGACATTCCAGTTTTGCTGCTCTGGTAAGCCATGGTGTAGTAGTGACTCAGACTTTAGGACTTTTAAAAGTCATGGGATACCAAGGACTATTTGAGCCTCTGCTTCTTCCTGTGCTTACCTGTTTGTAGAAAAATGATTCAGTGTCAGTTACAATGGGATCATATTGAGATGAGTATACAACCACATTATTTTAAAACTAACTAATATGTGTATTGTTGGTTGATATCATACATAAGATTGAAGAGTGGGAAAAGAAAAACATCACATTTGGGCTTTTTAGATGAAAATACTGATGAAGGAGCTTGGAGTAACTAGACAACAGATGGCATTGTTTCATGTGCTTTCTTTTAGCTAGATAGGTGTTTGGTTTGGCTTTTTGGGCATTCCTTTGGGTCAACATGAATAACATTTTCTAGGGTGATGTTTAAGAGTAGTTTGGCCTTAAAGAGGCTTAGGATGAATGTAACAGTTTTTGGAAAATTTATGTGCAGCTTCATTATTCTCACCTTTTGGACAGAGCAGCTTCAAAGACCAGCAGGGATTGCTTTTTTCTCAGACTCTTAACCTCACTGCTATTTGGTTCCAGACTTATTACAGTATATGGGTCCCACAGAGTTCTCTTTATTTATGAGGATGTGTGGCCTGTGCAACATATCTCCCAGTGTTACCAGTGCCAGGCAGTGGAAAAGAGAGGTAAAGCCCTTTAACTTTTGGAGCTGTCAGTCCTGGTGCTTTTCACAAGCAGAACATTCAACCTTCCTTTGCTGGTGGCTCAAGCTGCTCCCTCTGAGCCTCCTGCACTGTACTGGTATGGGAACAGGCTGACAGATTTTACATCAAGAGCAGTGTCCTAACAATTTAAGGTGGTCAGTTCAGGACGTCTGGGAAACATTCTCTGCTGCTTCCCTTACCTCCCAGGACCTCCAAATTCCAATCTATTTTTCTTCCCACAGAGATGTCAGATTATTTCTTTTCCTGTTGCATTCCCTTCTGGAGCACTCTCTCCATTGGAACATACAGTTCTGTGGAGAGGTATAGGCAATGCCTGGCTATTTTTGATATATACTTTAGCAATGCCAAGTGCTTGAAATTCCTGGACCATTAAACTGCTGGAAAGCATCGTTCCAGAGGAAATCTGCTTCGTTTCCCACCAGCTCACAAGCTCAGACTTCTGGCCAGTGGTCCAGAGGCAGCCTTGCCTTTCTGACAGCTTTTGATTTGTATACTCCTATAAAGTCAAAAAGTGTGTCTAAGGCTCCATGGCAGGAATTGGATCAGGGGACTCTGCAGGTTGTGACCATTAACTGGACATCTGAGCTACATCTGTGGTTCATAAGGGTCAGGGCAGGTGTTTGAGTACTGCTCTGTGGTTCCCACACTGCTTGGCTGGGTTATCCTGGCTGCTGCCATGGGTTTGTGGTGCTGATTTCCAGCTGCAGATACTGGCCACCGTGAGGAGAGCAGCATATGCCAAGGACCCTTCCTGCCAAGCACTCTGAACATGGTCACCCTAATTTTGGGAGGACAGGAGTTTGCCACACACAGGGAAGAGCTGAGTTCTGCCTTCTGTCCTCAGGGTCAGGACACAGCCCATTTTACTAGTCCAGACAAACCAGTGGGTGGCTGCTGAGAGATGAATTGTGCCCTGGCTACTCCAGGGCAGGATGCTTCCCCAGCAGTATGAAGGGATGTGAAAAACAGTCCTGTTCAGATGGCTTGGGGCTGGCTGCCTCTGGGGCAGGCTGGAGCCAGCCCTTGGCACAGCTGGGCATCATGTGCTGCCCTCTGCCTCTGTGACTGTTGTTGCTGCTGCTATTGCTGTCATTGATATTGTGATGAGGATGATGGAGTGTGACTTTCTGGGCTTCCCACCTTCAAAGTGATTTGAAGGCTCTTCTCTAACCTACCACAGCAACATTTTAATGTCAGGAAATTGGAGGTGCAAGATTCATGCCTTGAGTTGGGGCATAAAAGCCTCCATGGAGGTGAAGGATGGGCTGGGGTCATGCTGGATGGGGGTGATGGGCACACCCAAAGCTGGTGTCACCACTGCCCAGTGGGACCTGCTCCTGGAGCCTGCTGTCACCCAAAGCTGAGGGCAAAAATCCACTTATCCAGAGCAGAAGATTATCAAAGGCCAGGGCTTAACAAGGAACTTTGTGTTATTTGAGAACAGACATACCACAATAGTTTGAACTAGTAATTATGAAGCCCCAGCTGTGCAACTTCTTATGGGCTGTCACCCAGGGGTGCATCACTGTGCTGTCTGTCCCCAGCACTTGTCCCAGGTGTTCTGGGAACTTCCTCAAAGACTGACAGCTGCCCTGACACGCCTTTCAGTGGCTCCTCAGGAGTGGTGGGGCTCTGAGTGTCAGTAAACAGGGACAGCAGCAAGCAGATGTCTCCCAGTTTACTCCCCTAGACTGAGGGGTGTTGTGTCTCTGAGTATTTTCTCTCCCTACAGGATGTCAAAAATGGCATTTGTGAAAGCTCAGTGAGTTCTTCTAATTCACTGTGCAGGAAACATGTGAAAATTCCTTTTCCCCAAAAGAACCTAACAGTTTTAAAATAAATTGACAATATAAAGAAATTATTTGTTTTACTTTAAGGGATGAAGAAAAAAAGTTTGGGATTATAACAGAGTCATCTGTCTTCAGAGATATTATTTTAGGATGACTAGTTTTACAGTCCTGGTGGAATTTCTCCTTTTAATTAAAACCAAGGAGTTTTCAGAACATGTTACATGCATCTTGAATAAGAACTATTCTGGGAGCTTGTAAAACTAAATGTGAAGTAGTTCTCCTTAAGCTTCAATAACTAATCCATTCAAAAGAGGGGTAAATCTTTCCACTGTGAATCTTAAGTGCAACATCCTTGCTAATCTTCTTTTAATTGATGGCAAAGACAGTTCTTGTGTTTTACACATCAGTGCTTTCCAGTTGGTGCCATGCTGAAGGACTAGGCCTTAAGGTGAAAAAGGAATCCAGGTCTGAAAATGCTGCACTGCTTCCTAGGATATTGTTATCACTCTGATATAATTATAATTTGGAATCAAAAAGCACGGGTAGAACAGCTGCTTCTTCCTTGCCATTGTGATCCCACATATATCCTCTGTTTTATACCTGTGCTAACACATCCTCTGAGCCTAGAAGGAGTTAGCAACATGTACTTTTATGAGTCACACTCCTGATGTTTCTACTTGAGCCAAACCCATGAACTGTGTCATGCCTAGTTTCATTTCCACATTTGAAGAGCTGGAGCTCATGGGAGCCAATTATGAATAACATTGCTGAATGTCCTAGTATTCTTTGCTGCTTAAGTGATACACTTGTTCTTCTGGATTGTCTAAAAAAAGGATGAAAATGTGTTTTTAAAACATGTTGAATATGTTAGCTAAGAAGTTTAAATGTTTTGACCAGGCAGGAATACCTGAACTTAGTGTCAGGTTAATTGGTTGGCTTGGAGTCTGGTGTTAAAAGTACTTCCTCAAGAAAAGATCAGGCTCTAAGTATTGTAATGCCAATTTATTTTTCAGAGGTTTTAAAAGTTTTTCTTGGTTTTTAAAGAGACAATAACTTTTTTTGTCATTCATAAAAATAATATTTCTTGAAAGACCCAGTGAAGCCACCCGCACTGTCATTAAAAGAGACATATTAGTTGTATTAGTTGCAAAACAGATAAGAGGTCATGGAGCTTGCAATGAGTTATGTATCCAAACAGGAATAGACCTATCAAGGTAACTCCTGTTATGGAACTCCAGGGTGAAAAAGGGAATGACAGGTGACATATTTGTTATATTTTACTCAAAGATGGGCTTTATTTTTCTACTGTCAGTGCATGGTTAACAGTTTTTAAAAGGGTTTATCTCAGAATATGCTGTTGTCAAAGAAATAGGAATTGCTTTACTGAAGGTGAAGTAGTTGGCTCAACTATCCAAAAGCACAATATAATGAATAGACTGAATTTTCCATCTGTCCCACTTAAAGTGCACTTGAAATGTAATCTTCCTGCATTCTGATTTTTTCAGGTTCTTTTTAGAAGTAATAACTGACTGCTAACAAGTGTCAAGCTCTTAGTGTGTATATTTCTAGTTATTATGAATTTATATTTCATTACTTGAGTGTGAAAACAATAACAATATTCTTAAGGGATGTTTGCTGGTTGTTTCTCACTCCTTTCCCAGCTGTGGTAAGGATGTGTATTTATCCTACCCAGGTATGATGCCTTCAGAGCTGAAAAGCCATGAGAACACACAGCATATGTGGCTATGCTTGGACACCTGAGTGGGAGAGCAGGAAGAGAGAGGCTAACAGCCCATGTTGTTTCACTGCACCCAGATAGCCACAACTCACACTTACACATATGCTCTTGCCTTTAGCTTGGAGTGGTTTTCCCCGTGCAGCTCCGTGCCACGCTGCATCACACAGCATGAAAGCTGTTGAAAAGCCCATAGGCTGTTAGCACAGGAATGCTTCTCCACCTAAGCACCATCTGCTCACCAGTGCTGGAAGCTGAACCCACCAGTTGAACTGTTTGGAGGCAGCTGAAACACGATGCAGACACATGATCAGAGAGCACTGCTCCATGCTTTTGCTTCTTTCTGGTCCTCTGGGGAAACCATGCCACCCTCCTGGCCTAAGGAAAACAGGAGTCAGTCTTTTGTTAGTTGTTTTTATAAGGAATGTTTGGTCTTCTTCGAAGGTGCTATAGTTTAAGGGGAATAAAAAGCATCTTGGCTGATGAAACAGAAGAGCTTCACTTTGAAGAAGAGAAGAAAGCTGGTCCAGTCAGACCATTCCCTTATGAAGGGAGGCTGCAGAAGAGAGGAGAGGGAGAAAATGAACTTGTTAATGCAAAAGCCAGGCTTGACTTTATGCCCTACCATTACTTACCTTGTTTCACTTTTTCCAGTCTCTCAGGCAGGCTTACCATTCCTAACAGCAGTTGTTGCAGTAGGAGTAAATCACTGAGTTAAGAGTTAATCTCTTTTTCTAACCTCTCCCAGTGAGAAGGGTTACATGCCTGTATTTAAAAGACTGCAGTGCCAAGCACGGTACACAGAGAGGCAGTGCTGAGGCAGATCGCAGAAGCACCATGCCTATGCTCTGTCTGTGATAGCTGGGTTTGCTGGGAAGCTTTTTTTTTTGCTACTTTCAAGGCTTTTTTCCAGTATTTATTTTTTTGGCGATCTAGGAGAATGCAATGCCTTGGCAACAATGAAGGTGTCACGGCACGACTCACGTTTAAGGCACTATTAGGGACAATACTCAAGGGACAAGGTATTCCTGGTGCAGTGAACTGTGATAAGGAGACTTGGAGTCTCACAAATTTAAAAGAAGTTTTGAGCCTCATTTAAACCAGGCAGTCTCCTGAGTGCATGTTAACAGTAAGGTAGCTCTGAAATTTTGAGCAGAGAGCAAGCCTGTTACAACCCCAGCACATTCACTTCTAGTCCTACTTTCTGGACTTCAAACACACTGAAGCAGTGCTGGAAGTTAGATGTAATTGGGATTCTGCAGATAGCACAGCTGCCTCACATAAATCCTTAGAGGTTTTTTTCCTTTCACAACATAGCCTGGAAAGGCTGGCCAGGGTGTCCTCTGCCAGAGCTGCTAATTAAGACAAAAGAGTGGAGAGACATTTAATCCCTGTTTCACACCATGTTTCAGAGGTGTAGCATTTTACCCTTCAACTTCACTTTCCTCATGATGTTGCTTTGGGTTTTCCTCTTGTCCCTGTTCAGTGGAGGCTGTTTATTGCTTTTGTGTCTCTCTGGTCCTTTGCTGAAATTACTTCTGCATTAAGAAGGAGTAAAGGCCTGCCCTTTCTTACTCTCTGGTCACCAGCTTACAGTTCTCAGTCTTTATAAAGGTGATAGAATCAAAGCAAACAGCAGAACATCTCTTGTTTCAGTGTAAGAGAGAGAGTTGACCCTGTCTAGCTTGATGGGGAAAGCTTGGAAACATGAAGAAGGTATAAACTGTGTTGGCACAGAGAAGAAAGTCTCCTCAGCCTATTTTTTGAACCTCACTCTTTTGGTGCTAACTCCAAGATTTTGACTGCTTTGCAGAAGTGCTGTTGCCAATATGCTAAATTTGAATGCACACCCAAACACATGCATATATGTGCAGCTCTTTGGGGCTCAGTGACTCAGCCTCCTCTTGCTGCAGGTTTGTTTAGCAATCATTCTGCCTGCTTTAAGCACCAGCTTTTGCCTTGCAGATGCATGTTGATTGCTTCACAGCAAGAGGAGTAAGAGTCCTGCCTGTGCAGAAACATGTATTTTCTGGTGCTGTCTGAAGTGCTTTGTTCAGTTGTCTTTTGCTGTGGGTTCCCATCAGATCTCCCCCTGTATCAGAGCATGAATCTGAAAGGGCTTCCTGACACCTGCTGTGTCATCCCTAGCTCTGTGGTCTAAATCAAGCAAGGCTGTGGCTCTGGCTGTCCCAGCTTTCCTTCTCAGTGCTGTGAGCTGAGTGTTGACTCTTCTGAGTAAACTGGTGATTCATATGAAAATGCTCAGCTATGTGGGAAGAGTCACAGAGCAGTAATATGAAAATGAAGGTTTCTTTTTCCAAAGAATCTTCTGCAAGATTTTACTTTTGAAAACATTTTTTTTCCTTCTTCAGATCACAAACAGAAAGAAAGATGTGTTTATTATTTTTTCCCTCGCTTAAAAATTATAGTTTTATATGTAATTTCAGGCGAAAATCCACCTGCCACATTAAGAAAATAGAAAAAGAGCTTTAAGACTGGCCCCTGCTTCAGTATTTTTTTCCTTCACAATCTCTCTTCCCCAGTGTCTCTCCCCTTCATCTCTCCGCCTCTCCCAAAGTTGGAGAGAGTCTCCCAAATTCTCTACTTGCTTCTCATCTGTTTCCTCCTGGCTCTGAACATTTCACCCCACCTTGTGGTGTTTTCCTTACTGCAGATGTTTCTCAGTAGCATCTCTGAGGATATTTCTCACCTTTCTCAAGACATCTCAGTGTCTTTCTGTAGGTCAGGTTGTGATAAACAAAGCAAGAAAGTAGGTTATGTGATGGTATCTTCAAGTCAGAAGGCATTTGGGCTGCCGTGGGCAGAGTAATTCAGAGCTGCCTTCCTCACAAAACTCCTATTTAAAATTTGTGCTTTGCCTGTATCCTCCACAAGGCCAGAGCCTCACAAGCAGCAAGGGAAGGAGATGGAGACCAGCATGGATACAAAGCATCATTCTGGATGGGCTTACAGCCACACACACCTCTCTCCTTGGGCACTTGGGGAATTAAAGGGGAAACTTGAAAACAGAGCTCTTGCAAAATCACCTAACCACCACCATACAGTCAGAGGGCTGCTGACCCTAGTGAAGGCCCTAGATGGTGTCTGAATCCTGCCTTTATGCATTTAATGTCTTAATGTTTTTGAGAAGTATATTTCTAATGCCTCAAAGGAGCAGGAAAGTGCACAGCTTGCTGCATGGCAGGCCCAGTGCTTCACTCAGATTGTATTTTTCCTAATGTAAGGATTTTTTTTTTTTTTAATGGGAGGCAAAGTGTAATATTGTGTCATTTATACAGGACATCAGAGATGTGCTGCACTCTGGCTGAAAAGACACCCCAGTGCCTGGAGTAACTTAGTCCTTGCTGTCAGTTTTTGCTGGCAATTCTGCCATGCAATTTCACTTTTAGGTAAGTCCTGCTGTAAATGTAGTATAATATAAATGAAAAGGGAGGCAGTGGGGGAGTCAGAGTAGCACAGGTGGGAGAGACATGAAGGACCACAATGCTCAGAGAGACCTGTGGATAGAAGCTCCTGCCTCTCAGCCTCTGTGTGCCATGACCCCATGCCCCCCACACACGTGCAACCTCCAGCACTTGAAAAAACAGTAAGAAAATAGCTTAAATCCTAGTGAATTTTATCAACTGCTCCTTAATACAGACAGGTAATTGTTGCATAGGCTTAATTGCTCCTATCTGGAATGAATGGTGTGCAGCTGATGAGCCCTGTGGGCAGTGGGAAAGCCCTGTCTGCCCCTGCTGCCAGAGGGAAGGAGGGGAGGGAGGGATGCAGGGATGGAGGCACAGGGGATGGAGGTGTGCAGGGACGCTGGACGCCCCGAGAACACAGTCCACCTCCCGGGGATTTTTCCCAGCAGATGTCACTGTTCACCCACCAAATCAAACACTCCCCGGCAGCAAAGGGCCTTTGGAAAAAGGCACCGCAGGCTATTACTTAAAAATGAAATACGCTGCCTCAGAGGAACATTTCCACTCGGGGATGGGAGGGAGAGCAGTTTATTTTTATAAAGATGGCATGGGATGGAAATTGGCTGTAAACCTGCAGGAGAGCTGCACCTGCAGCAGCCCCCTGGCCTGGCACTGCCTTACCTGGCACACAGCTTTAAGGTGGGCAACGTGGGGTGGATGGGAGCCTCTGAGGGTGGAGGAGGAAAGCTTGAGCTGCTCTCACTAATGTTCCTGCACTGCAGGGTTTAGTAGGATTTAATAATGACTAACCATTTAGTGATTTAATCATGACATAATTTTGTGGTATTAAATCATGACTAGCCCTACCCACGCTTTATTTATTCAATATGTAGGTCCTTATGATGTTATATAGACACAAAATTCATATTCAGTATTGGAAGAGCTGAACTATCTCTCCCTCAGTACATAAATTAGCCATGAGCCATTTGAAACTAGGCTATTTACACTGGAAGCAACTTACATTCTGACTCTCTTTTAGAGATTTTTAGGGATACTCTTCAGTCCTGTTCAGGAGAGAGGCTCTAGGAGGGCTTTGTTTTCCATGCAGTATGACAGAGCTGTTCCTGGCAGGCAAGCAAAGTATCACTGCAGAGATATGCAGATACAGCGATAAGGCAGCTCAGACACCCGAGTGACAGACGAGCAGAGATGCTGCACTGCACACAGGAGACAAGGCAAGCTGGGGTCTTGCTGGCCTAATGATGGGGCTCTAAATGGGATAATGGGCATGTTCAACGTGGGACATCAGAAATGCCCACAATGGTGTAGTTGCAAATCTCATCATCTGTGATTTTACATTTTAAAACAGGAGAGAAGGTGTGCATCAAGACAAAAGCAATCATCTTACTGCTGGGACATCATTAGCCTGGAGCATGCTGACACTGATAGGGGCATGCAGCACAGAGCAGCAAAGGGCAAAACTGTGTGCTACACACTGCTTATCTCAGGGCCCCTGGGTGCAGAGCACTCCTGGTGCTGCAAAATCCCTGGAAGAAGCACTTCTCCACCTGAAAACATGTTCATTTTTTTCCATTTCAAAATCCTGTATTTTCCTGCCAGCCTAAGCTCCCTTGTTTGCTCACCCCACTGACACACTTGTGCTTTCATAAGCACAGCAGGCTCCAGTCAGGAAGAAATTTAGACTCTTTTTCCCATTGTCCTACACAAAATCTGATGGAACCCTCCTCTCACCTGAATTTCCAAACTGAATTATTCATAATCATTTAAACTTGTGCCAGCATTGTCTTTTGAGGTGAGGAGCTCCTCTGTCCCCCAGCAGGTATTTCTAGGAAAGCAATTGCATCCCCCTCTGTCTCTCCTCCCCAGGATAAACAACTTGGGCTCTCTGGGTCTCTGCTTGTTGGACTGGCTGCACAGTACTGGCCCTCCTAGCAGGCCCACCTGGGGTCTGGGCATTTAATGTTCCTCCTTGTGAGGGGGGGTGAGCAGAAGCGAACTGTTGTGCTGTGTGAGCCCCTCTTGTACCCTGTACTTTGGTTTTACCAGGCATTTTTCATTTCTTTAAAGAGCTCAAGATGGAAAAGTTTGAGCTGTCAGTGATGTCTGAAAGCAAGTGTCTGTATTCAGACTGAAAGCTATTGCTAAGGCACTCCCTGAGATTGCTCCAAACATGATTTCCTTGAGGAACCTCACCAGTGATTTCCTGTTAGTTCAAGAATTCTCCATATGGGGTGATTCAGTCGCATCTCCAAATAGTTCTTCACCTCCTTGGCATGTCCTGACAGTAAACTCGATTTCCAGCATTATGAAAGAGTGGTGAAGGTGACTCTGTGTGGAAGATGAGATATGTAAAACATGGCATGGGTGGGCCCAAACATTGCTGTTGTTTTCATTGTTCATGAAGCCTCAACAGAGAAATAATTGGTTTAAGCAAAAGGGTCATTGAGTACCCAAACCCTGTAATGACTGTGTTCACTCATGGGGCCGGGTTCCTGACATGGTTTCTGACCTTCTCTCTAACTCATGAGGCGTTTCCATCAACTTTGGCAAGATTGGGAAGAGTTTGTTACAGAAAATGTTGGAGGCAGATCATTCTGGGGTCAGGGAGGAGATGCCTGTGAGATACTGATGAAAAAGAAGAAGCCAAAGCAGGACAGGAGGCCAGAGCTGGGCCTCTGCAATGTGGCAGAAGAAGGAGTAAATTATGCCTCAGGTGCTTTTGGGGCCCAGGGTGACTCCCCTCCCGCACGTGCCTGTCTGGATTGAGGGACCAGCTGTGTCCAGGAGCGAGGAGCCCAAGTCAGCTGCCTGGGTGAACCACTTCAAAGCTCCTTTGCTCAGACAGTGGGTGAGCATTTTGCTAAGGCTGTAGAGTGACAAGACTCTCATCAGCTGAGTCTTACCCTGCCTGAAATCAGATTGCCTCACTTGCCGGCGCTCGGCTCAGCCAAGAACCATTATAAATTGGCCCTCATGAAATGCAAAATGCTTGTCTGGCAGAGTTAGAGAAGACATATTCCATTCCTTGGGTTTTGCTGTGACTGAATAACTCTGCAGTGAATGGATAAGACCCTGGAGAGCACCTTGTTTGGGAGAGGAATTTATCAGTGTCGAAGGTGTAAATTAAATGCAGCACAGACCTGGAGTCAGAGAAGAGGGGAAGCTCAGTGTCTGCACATCATGCTGGTGCAGTGTGTGCTCCTCTGACAGCACCAGGAAGAGTTTGGCTCACCCAAAATAGAGCATTGCAAACATGGGCATGAGCAGAGTGGGTCTAAATAGCGTCAGACTAAAGACATAGTATGGGCCTCGGTTCTAGAACTCAGCAGTTTGTAGTTAGATGTGTGCACATGGACTCCCAGCCATAAACCAGGTATCCAAATCTTCTGCTCAGTCCAAGGGCTTGATTCAGGCCTCTCAGCATAGGTAGTGGGACCAGTGGGAAACCCAGGTCCTTCTGGAGTGGCAGCTGAAGACATCTCAAGTGGCCCAGGCTGGCAGTGGCCCTAGCCCCTAACTCATATTTAGGCACCTGTGTGGAAGAATCTTCCTCACAGTGTAATCAAAATACAATGGAAAAAGGCCACTGCTGCATCTTAAAAAAACCACTTTGTGGATACAAACTCAATTAAAGCAAGTGGTGGTGGGCTGACTTGCTGCAGGCTGTGTGTTAAGCTGGAAACAGTCTGTCAGCACATGCCTGAGGCTCCTGTGCATCCTGAGGATGACCCCAGGAGAAGGTTTTGGGACTAGCAAACTGTGTAAAAAATCTATATAAGCTGTTCTTGATGGAAAGTTTGTGCTTTGCTAAATTACACTATTTCATGAAAAATGCCACCTCCTCGCAGTAAGATGCAGATTTTTGTTGTCAAAAGGTAGGTTATAGAAAATGAGCACAGAGCCAGGGTACAAGGATTTCTTCATGTGGGATGCTGGGTTGTCTTGTGGGATGGATCATCTTAGCTAGCTGCTCACACCATAGCTGCAGCAGGAAAATGAGGCTCCTGAATCAGTGCTGTTGTGAAACACAGCAATACTCACAGCCAAACTTTCAGAGGAAAGCTCATATTTTGTCTGAAAGTTGGTAATTTCCATGGAAATATCCATAGAATCTCTTCACTTATTTACATTTTGGTTGTGAAAATATCTTGCTTTCTGACCGTCCCTAGGGAGGACCATCCCGGGAGAGGCAAGGACTCCAGCTCAGGGGTCTTCAGCAAGGCAGAAGGCAGAAACAGCAGTGTGTTTCAGATGGCAGCAGTCACCAACATCCAACCTGGAGTTACAGGAGGGGTTTATCAACACCAGGCAGAAGGGGAAACCCCAAGATTGCTCTCACAGGGCAGGCAAGAGAGCATCTTTTAATAGGTGGCTCTAAGCAGAGCTAAAACATACTAATGATGGGAGAAGTGTCTTTGAGAGAGAGGCTTGGAAATGTGAATTACAGGGTTCACAAAGAAACTTTCTTCCACAATACACACATTTCTTTAAAAGCTAGAGATGTGAAGGAGACTGAGAAAAATCAAGGCCAATCAAAGCTACCAGGTGAAACAAAAAACAGCTATACTCCTCCTGCCATTCCTCTGTAGGCTCATTAATAGGACTTATCTCCCATTTTTTACCACCCTTCTTGATGAAATGTCTCTGAAGCACAGCAGAGACTGCTACTGCCTCGGCCCAGAGGAAATTGGCCAACATGTTCAGAAGCTGCTAAGAAAAAAATGGACATCCAGGAGAATCCTCTGATCACATTAGACTTGTTTCCTTCAATGCACAGGCTAATAGCAAACCTGTAATGTACACATGAATTGGTGGCCCTGCTGAGCCTCCCACTGGACTTGGATGGATCACAGCTTGCATGGTCGATGCTAAGAAGTTAAACAAGGGTACAGCTTCTCAAGGTGATAGTTTAAAAGTCTCTTTTACAAAGAATGTGGAGAGGCAGAGAAAGGTCAAGCATTGTTCATGGGCAGACTGAGGGAGTTAATCTCTCTTGTTCTCCTCCTGTGACCATGGCATCACAGCACAAGAAGTATTTTTGGTGTGTGATATTCAGTTTCACAAACATGTGAATCCATAACTGGACCAAAAGAATCAGACACAGAAGCTTACCTAAAATACTTCAAAATGCACAGGGTTGTTACTAAAAATTTGCTTTTTTAAAATTTTCAAAGTGACACAAAATTCTTGCCCAGCACTTAACACCTGCAGATAGTAACAGCTGCATAATCTCAGTAATTATGCAAACAATGTTCTCTAAGCTCAATTTAACTTGCCCCATCCTTTCCCTCAGCTAGAAATTTGGTGCTAATAAAAAGGCCTATCAGTGTTTATTTAAAGAAAAGGGAGATGTTTGCAACATCATTTCTACCAAATGAAGAAAACGGAACTGAAGACAGAGCTCTACTGTCTGATATCCTTTCTTGATGCTGTTAAAGGACTATGCAGTAAAAATATGGATTGATTTACTGAAAATGTGGGATTCATTAATTTTCCTATCTAGGGGAATCCACACTAATATACAGTTCTTCACCACTCCATGTGAAGAATTTGATTTTAAAACACAAAAGATGTTAAATTCAATGCACAGCAGTAGAAAAAGTGGGAGTATGACCCTTTAACAAGGGCAACAAATTTGCCTGGAATCCACCCTCTTCCACAGTGTGGGGAAAACCTTCCCTTTCACTCTAGGCTCTAGAAGATAATATATGTATCAAGATGCACATATGTCTCAGATAAGAATGTTCAGGGCAGGAAACCTAGGCTTAGTCTCATACTTACGGAGCCATTGAACCAAAAGGCTAAGCTGTTCTAGGTAACTCCTCTTCAATTAGAGGCTTACTGATGGTCCTGCATGTGAGAAGCATCTTCCTTGATATGGGAAGTACCAAACCTGAGAACAAGCTTTAAGGTAGAAGAACTTAATTTTTTAAATTAGTTTCTTAACATCTTAAATAGTCCGTATGGCAAAGATGTTTATGAAATTACTTCTGCAGCTTGGATAAACCCCAGCAGAACTCTGTGATGTGTAAGAAACTGTAAATATTGCACATGATCCAAAAAAGCTGCCCTGCATCTTTCTAGAGAACAGAAATTTCTGTCTTGCTGCTAGGTTTGGACTGCACACTGACTGTGAGCACTCCTGCAGTCACATGTGCAGATGAAGGGATGGCAGGAAAATGTGGTTTTGGCCTTTCTCTCCCAACAGTCCCATGCCCTGGGAGGAGTTGTGTCAGAGAGGGCCTGCAGAGGGGAGCTTCTCCAGCATTTAGCACCAGCAACAGAAAGGAAAATGAGGTTGGAGATGGTGGCCTTTGGGCACCTTGTCCCTGGGGTGTCACATCACAGTTTGCAGCACCTGCAAAAAAGGCACAGCTCATCCTGAGGAGTTGTGCATGTGGAGTGCTTTCTGCTTTTTACTGCTAGGAGGGGAAATTCCACATTAGGAAATTCTCACCCTAGACACCCAAAAATAATGTAGGCACTACTCAATGAGAGTGGCAAATTGCAGCTTCTCATTATTTGTGTCCACAGCTTGAGCCTGGTGCTTTCCAGCCAGACTATCCCCAGCTTGGTTTGCATTGGCTTTTGGGTTTTCTTTTGTTCACAAAAGGGTAAGATTTCTCCTTTGCTTAGGACAGACTCTGAGCTCTCTGAATGGGTCTGCCTGATTCCATCCCTCCAAACCACTTTGTGCTTTGTCCTCCAGACTCTTCTACAATTGAGCAGAGAGGATATTGATACACACTGTGGGCCAGATTCTGCCATTCTTCTCAGCTGGAGATGGTCATAATTCAAGTTTTGGTGACAGGGTGCTGCCTTAGAAATACAAGATCATAATGTGAACTTTCAGTATTTGTTATTTCCCATTTAGAGCTCTTACAAAAAAAAAAAACCAAAACCAAAACCAAACCAAAAAACCAAACAAAATCCCGAACCACTCAGAGGTCCTTGTTGTCAAGCACTCTATAAATCTATGTGATGATATTTTCATTTACTTTTTATTTACTAGTTCAAAATGCCACCTTCTGTGATTTATGTCTTGCAGTGTTCACCAGCAGCCTTTAAATATATCATAGCAATGATTTATCAACAATTTTCAACAATTCCCTATTGGAAGTGAGGTTTTGTGTGAAAAATTAGGAATTACAGCACTTTCTCTCACATCAGGCAATAGCTTTTGACTAATAAATTTTGCACCCAGACATTTACCACTTCTTTAGTTTGCAAATGATGATCATGATTCTTAATGGTGCAGTGTTAATAATAATTAGAAAAAAAAAAGAGATGGCTTTCCAGAATATGACTGAATAGGGCTGAGTGCTTTGTTCCAGTATCCAGGACTTTGTCAGCTATTACCAGGCAGTGAATGAACATTTATTCACCTTTGAGAGGACCACAAAAGATACATGATTAGGATGAATTTTAATTATTAGCTTCCAGTGTGTGAATGTTGTAGCAATGCAGTGTGCCCTCGGGGCACTGCCCTCAATTTGAGAGACTGCTTTGCCTCTGCCCATCCACGTGTAATTTCTTTGCTCCACACAGAGCCCAGTATTAGCCAAGTTCAAAGGAGAGTAGGGATAATTTATGACTCTTACACTTTCACTTGTTAGTCATCAAGATGAAATTAGGTCCAAGAGAAAAAATGCTCAGAGGATTGGCTCCAACTCTGTATACCATAAAATTAGAGTGCCAGAGTGAGACAGACTCTATGGGCAGCTCTGCTGCCCTGCTGGACCATTTCCATCACTGATGGAGAGTGACAGGCAAACCCAAAGGGAAATCAGCCAATGTGATGTTTGAATTGCTTTCAGAAGAGCCTCTCTGGTGGCAGCAGTGGGACCTGGGCATGCTGTGTGCTCAGCATGATGGTGCTAAGTGAGGTGAAACCATGCCTTGCTCACCCTGTTCATCCTTTTTTTTTCCTTGTTGTTGGTACTCCACCTGGCTTCAGCTAGACATTGCTATTTAGAAACTAGAGCCAGTCTTTGCTAAGTTTATACTAAGATCAAACCCCCCAGTTCTTACTATATCCAAAAGGAGATTTTATTTTTCCCTCTTTCCATGCGAAGATGCTGGATTTTGTCCCACCTACGTCTTCCCAGTCCAAAATCACATCTGAGCATGCAGTGCTCCTGAGGTCTCACTGAGAGCCAATGCCCAGCATCCAATGGCCTTTAAAGCTCATCCAGCTCTGCAGGGACTCATGGTTCCAGAGTGAAAAAGGAGTCACAGACAGCCTGTAGGGTTTAAACCTTTTCATATCCTTTCTCCAATTGAACATCCTTTGCAAAATGAAAGAATCATCATCTCATGATTATGGTTGCATAAGGAAATTACATGAAAAGAATCCACCTTTTTTTGAATGTATCACACGCGCCTAGAAGAACCATCATCCCAGAGACAAATAAAATATCTTTTGATCTTCCATGCATGCATGACAGAGGATGTATAAATCCAAGTAATGGAGCTTGTTCTTTGCTGCAAGTGAACTACTTGGTGCTGGAAGTGTAGCCACCTATGAATTTGTATTAGTTGCAGAACTATAGTTGTCTGTAGTAGGCTTGTCTATAGAAGAGGCAGGATTTGGTTTGATTGATTGGGTTGTTTTTTTCCCTTTTTCTTTCATAATATAGGCATTTAGATTCTTTCAGGGTCTGACTGGGATGCAGTTAGTTTTCTTCATACCAGCCTGTGTGGTGCTGCGCTTTGCACTTGTGGCCAAAACAGTACTGAAGAGACACCAGTGTTCTGGCTGCTGCTGAGCAGTGACTGCACAGCATCAAGGCTGTCTTGCCAATCCTCTCACCCCAAAAATGACCAGGCTGGGGGTGGGCAGGAGGCTGGGAGAGAGGAGTGGCCAAAGGAATATCCCATACTACTGGATTTTGTATCAGTAATAAAGACAGAGATAAAGGGAAGAGTGAGGAGACATCATGGTTGTGATGTTTGTACTCCCAAGCAATTGCTATATTTACTGAGGCCCTGCTTCCTAGGAAGTACCTGCTGATGGGAAAAGGGAATAAATTTCTCTTTTAGTTTTGCTTCCTTGCACAGTTTTTGGTTTTCTTACTCAACCCATGAGCTTTTCCATCTCATTTTCTCCCCCATTCTGCTGAGGAGAGGGAGTGAGAGTGTCTGGGTGGGTGTCTGGCAGCCAGTCAAGGTGAACCCACCACATCCTGCCAGCACAGCGTACTGCCAACAACTTCAAAGCCTTCAGCCTTTGTGTGACTTCACAGTTGGATGTTTGAGATTTTAATTTCTGTATGTATTGCCAGTGACAAATTGAAAGGTTGAGTTTTACTGTGAGCTGTGCTGAGCCTCAGAGGGGACCATCATGACAGTAAAAGTAGGATAGGCCTTAAAATGGTATAAGGCAGGGAAAGCAAAACCAAAGGCAAATGCTGTTTGTGATTAAAAACAACACGGAACCAATTCAGAATAACTTTTTCTCCTTTTAAGCAGTGTTAGTTATTCTGCATACCTGTGCCAGACCCCCAGCTAAAGCTGCACAGCTCGAGGGCTCTTGGCTTGCCCAGCTGCCCATGCCTGAATTTGGACAGCTGGTGGGTGCTGCTGTGTCAGCACTATGCTCGACCAAAATGTATACTCCTTACTCCTTACACAAAAACCAGAAATCTGAGGAGATCCTCCAGGAGGGGTGTGAGGAACAGAGCCTCAAGCTGAGGTTTTAATGACCATCTATGAAGATCTGAGAAACAAGATCATTAAACCTATTCTTGCAGAGATTTGCTGTTACATTTTTTTTCCTTTCTCAGTTTTCACAGAATCTCAGTGACTCACCTGAAAATTTTCCTCCTCCAACATCCCTTGTGTCTGACATCAGAAAGCTGATTTTCCTTGTCCCTTTCCAGGACAAGACCAGAGGTAGCTGGAATTGGGTGGGTGAACCTGTATTTGTCAGGTTTTCCTGTTGGGAATTTCAGATGTTAGGACAAAGAACACTCAGTAATGCTTAGCATGGTAATAGACATCATTCCTTTATGTAACTTGTACAGGCACCAAGCCATCCTTACTCATTGATCTGACTAATAACATTGTTTAGGCATCTCAAGATAACCCCAGGTGCCCTTTGGGATTTATTAAAGTTCCTGAACAGGACAAGATCATAGGTACCCTACATCCAGACCACTACTTCAAAGGGCTGCACTTTGGGAGTGGATCCTACAGGATCCAGGGGAGCCAGAGGAGCTGACAGCCATCACTGCCTAGCTGAGAGCAGCACCTGGCTGCTCAGCGCTGCAGGCAGAAGCCCCTATCCAGGCAGCTGGCTGAGAGCACTGTGTGTTGGAGGCCCTGCCCTTAGCATGAGTACCCGTGTTTTCCCGTGTCCTTCTTTCAGTGCTGTAGGTTTGGGGGTCCTCCTGCCTCAAACACCCACCATAAACCCAGTCTGGCTCCACAGCTTAGGGCAAAGGATTCACTGCAATGCAAGGCAAGGCACTTCTGCTCCCTTTATTTTAATGAACTTTCTGCATTTTAAGGTTTTAAGCAATGATTGTCTAAAAACACACATACAGTTCTACAGCAGTGTCACGTAGGTAGAAGGTGTGGTTTACAGCAACTCAGTTACTCCCATAATCATAATGATTGTAGAAACATAGAACCATAGAGCTGTAGAATGGTTTGTTTGGAAGGAACCTTAAATATCATATTGGTGCAGCCCCCTGCCATGGGCAGGGACTCCTTCCACTAGACCAGGCTGCTCAGCCTATCATCCAGCCTGCATTTAACACTTCCAGGGATGGGACAACCACAAGTTCTCTGGGCAATCTGTTCCAGTGCCTCACCACCCTTGCAGTGAAGGATTTCTTTCTAATATCTAATCTAAATCTGCCTCTTTCAGTCTGATTATGCACTGTCAGACTTAGTGGTAAGTCTGGCTTCTACAGCCTCTAAAGCCTAAATGCTCAGGTGCTTATCTGGATTGCTTAAGCTAGGAAAAAAGAATTCCTATGTTAACTGCAGTATCTTATTTCAACTGAGATTTTCATAATTTGTTTTGGACTCTGCAGTTTTATCCATCATTGTATCTGATAAATCTGACTCTGCTAAACTGCAGAGGTTATAAGCCTGTAAAACAGCGCGGCCTCAGCAAAAGCACAGTAGTGAAGTCTGGGAGAACTGGATGTTTCAGAAACAAAATGGAATTTTACTGTGTATGCTAAAAATAATGTAAGTGCATTGGCTGGGACAAGGACTCCCAGATAAGCTGAAGCAGCAAAGCAGAAATCCTTCATTTGGTGATCAGAGACACAGAAGGGTTTGCAGGGAAACTTCTGGTGAGGGTAGCTGCTGGTAGTGATTTCTCTGGCCCCAAAGCTCCCTGAACTTTTGCGAAGTTTCACAACCTTTAACTGAACTTCCCATAGGCAGAGCATCCCACAGGATGGCCTAAAGCCTTCACCTCTCTGTTTCTCAGCATCCTTCTCATCATAAACTCTTTCATTTTGTCCCCTTGGGTTCCCCAGCTTTCAACGGAGAGACCTCGGGATCAACTTGCCAGCGGTGCAGAACCAACGTGTGCCAGCCCAGCTCAGAGCTGATCCCCTCTGTGAGAGCAGAACAGCTCCTTCTGTTCTCATTATGTAGCAGTCAGCCTTGGGTTTTCCTTGACTCACTTGGGGTACTCCTGTGGCTGTGGCTGCGCTTATCTGGGGGTGTGTGAGTGTCCATCTTGCTTTTGTAGTTTCCAGGGAAGCAGAAGTCCTGCTAAAGCCCACCAGAGTGATGCTTTGGGAGTGTGAAATTGGCTTCTGTGCTGCAGGCTCTGGGGAACAGCACAGGAGCTTGCAGGCACAAAGGCAGCTTGGGTAGTACAAGGGGTTTGTGTGCTGGAGAGAAACAGACCTGGGATTGCTTTGTCCTTTGTATCTTTTTTCAGCAAAATGTGGTGTGCAGTATTCCTGTGAAGTTCCTGTAGAGAGGATGTATGTGGTATTACCTGGCAGGCTTTTAGAGATTCACTCTCTGTGGCTCAGGGGTTTTCCTCAGTAAGTAGCTGCAGACAGACCATCATGTTAATAGTCTTTGGTGGTGTTTCATGAACTGTTCTAACACCCTTTTGAAATGATTACCATTTCTTCACTTTGCATTATCCTGTGCCACTGAGTTCAGTGATACAATTATGTGCTGGGTGAAAAAGTTCTTCCTAATCTTTGTTTTAAACCTGCTACCAGACCATGCCGCTTTTCCCAGAAAAGCAGCAAGTAGGGAACAACTTTCCCTATTTGTTTTAGCAACAGTGTGTTGACTTTGGAGCCCTATGTATCCTTTCAATCCTACAATTTCCAAAGTGAACTCCTAGTCTCTTTAATCATTGTTTCATTTGGGTGTCATACCATCCTGCTGCCCACCAACACTGCTTCCAGCTCTATTGTATTCCTTCTGAAATGGCACAACCAGAGTGATACTCAGTATTCCATGAGTATATACTCTGGGGATTTTTACAATGGCATGATAGTATTGTTTGGTTTTTTTCTCTATTCTTTTGCTTGTAATTCCTTCAGTGCCTTTTAAACTACTGCTGAACATGGAGTTACTCCCAAAGAACTAACATAGAACATGGTTTCAAGATTTCTTTCCTGATTGAGTAAACCTTCTTCATACTCCATTAGATATAGTTTAAGGTTTTTGGTTTTTTCCCCATGTGCATTTTTTTGCAGTTACAGATACCAAAATTTGCCTGCCATTATCTCCATGTTGTGTAACCCCTCTGCAGCTCTGCAGCATCAGCTTGTCTCCAGCTTTTCCCCAGTTGAGCCTGGCTGCTCTGAAACACTCTGCACCCCCTGTGAACTTGTCACTTCACTTATCCCCCTTTTCCTTTCCAGGTCATACATGGATATGCTATTTAATACAGGTCTCTCAAATCCTCACCAGATCCTGCTGTGAAATTTGCTCCACTGTAAACTTGGACCACATCTGTGTCCGTTGTGTTATATCTTCTCACTAGTCACTGATTCAGAAGAATGTGTTCTCACATGTATCCTGACAACTCAGATGCTTAACAGTCTTTGGTGAGGAACTTGTTCAAAGCCTTTTGAAAATCAAACTGTGTACACCTCCAAGATACCATCCATTTGCTTGCATACTAATGTCTCATTTCTTTGGTTTGAAGTGAGTATTTCTCATTTTATGTGAACAAAAAATTATTTTCTTGCATGTCTTCATTGAGGACTATTACTCATGTATAAATGCCAGAGAAGATCATTGGCAAAGAATAGCTGCAGCTACATGTCTGTTTACTGAATTAGTTTAAGTTAACCCACATCAGCTGGCTTTGAATTTAGTTGGTTATATCATTGCAGTTTATTTGACTGAGAGGAGAGAGACACTTCTTCATTCTTTGATAACGTGTGTTTGATGAAGAGATCAGGCCAAGGATATTTCCAGTCCATTCTGGTCATATTACTACTGAACAATTCACTTAGTGACAAAGACTGTACCCAGAGAAGTGGTACCTGGACCTTAAATTCTCCATCTATCAAATCAGAAAAATAATCACCTCCAGTCCATGCCAAAGATGCCATTATCAGCAGACAAGACACAGTCTTTTCTTTTTATAAAAGGGCAGATTGCAGGCTTTGGCAAATCTTGTAACAAGAGGCAATTGTATAAATATTTCAGTTTTGTCTTTGTCATGCATGCATAAAGTGATTTGGAGCCATATTAAGGACTATATTTTCATCTCCATGCCTTAGAATGATTTTTGCTTTGGAAATACCTCTGTGCCTTACCTATAAAACACAAATAACCTTTGGTCAGCCAAGAGCTGGCCATGAAGGCAATTGTGGATGACTGCTATTATAAAACCTCACATAATAAAGCTAGTTATGAAAAGAGGAAGAAGACAAAATATTAATACTTATCACAATATCACTTGTAAGTTTTATCATTGTTTCCTCGAGATGTAACAGACACACAGTCTGAAGCAAAAAAACAAGAGATTCAACTTTGGCTGTTGAAAAGTTTGTAAAAACACCTGTAGAAAAAAAGGAAAGGAAAAAAAGAGACTTTTTCATCTCTTTACTGGACATGGAGCACCAACAGATGTCTAGTGCCAGACACAGGCAACAAAAAGGGAGGTTTCACAGGGAAGATGCAAGCAAGCTTTGAACATCTTGGTTGGGGCTGGCATGAAGGAATGATCTCTGTGTTTCCAGAGACATGGCAGGTGGATGATTGAGGAAAAGGTGCAAGAAGAATCAGAAATAATCTCACAAGAAAAAAGAACATGATTATTGTTTGACCTAGAATAAAAAAAAGGTAGACACCAGCTACTGTGGAGGTGGATCTCTATTGTTAAACATGCCCTTGTTCAGGAACCTTATTTTATCTTTTAGAATGTCATTCTATGTCTGCCTATCAATTTAAAGTCAACATTTTATTCTCAAACCCGGATTAGTGCTAAACCTGATTCTGAGTGACTTGGCTGGCAGCAGATGACTCCTCTGGAGGTCTAATGCAGGCAAACCCAGGGACCAGGAGCCCTAAATAAGCATCCAGATCTTTGTGCATTGCTCCAAAACAAGGGTTGTTCCTACTGCCCTTGAAATAGAATGGATCCAGGTAAAAAGATGAAATCAGTGAGATGGAAAAGAAGGAATGTGTCTTACAAGGGCAAACTAAGAAGTTCTGTGCTAAAGAGGAAGATGCTTCAACCCTACAGGGTGTTGGTAATATACTAGCAGAATTTAATGGACTTCAAGATTGTGATCTAGTCAAAAGCCCTTTGCATGCTAATTTCCAGAACATTTTAAAACAGAATACCCATGCCAGACTTTTGAGTCTCAGGAACAAGAAAAAAACCAACTTTCTATGTCTGCAGTAAGAATATAAAAAATAATGTAAACTACCAGCAAACCTCTCCTTCTCTTGAGAATTTTAATAATGGAGAAACTTGTTTTTTATATTAGTTTACTATTACATGTATTTTGGGCCAACAGGCATTGCCTATATTAAGTAATTAATTGCTACCTGAGTCTTAAAAATTTTAGTCTGGGGCAGTGTAGTGGGTTGACCCTTGGTTGAATTCCAGGCACTCACCAAAGCTGGTCTCTCACTCTCTCCATGACTGGACAGAGAAGAGAAAATATAACAAAAGGATCATGAGTTGAGGTAAGGACCATGAGAGATCACTCACCAAATACTGTCATGGCCAGAGCAAGCTCAGCTTGGGGATATTTATTAAATTTATTACTAACAAAATCAGAGCAGGATAATGAGAAGTAAAACAAATTTTAAAAACATCTTCCTCCCACCCATCCTTCCTTCCTGGGCTCTACCTCCTCTCCTGCAGCAGCGCAGGGAGATGGGAGATGGGAGTTACAGACAGTTCATCACATGTTGTTTCTTCCACTGCTCAGGGAGAGGAGTCTTTCTCCTGCTCCACTGTGGGCTCCCTCCCTCTTGAAGAGAAGCTCTTCACGAACTTCTCCAATGGGAATCCATTCCACAGACAACACTTCTCCCCAAACTGCTCTGGTGTGGGTCTGTTCCACACAGGGCAGTCCTTCAAGCACAGCCTGCTCCAGTGTGGGTTCCCCACAGGGCTGGTCATGAGTCCTACCAGGAAACCTCCAGCCTGGGCTTCTCTCTTCACAGCTTTACAGGTCCCTGCCAGAACTCTGCTCCAGCATGGATTTCCTATGGGTTCACAGCCTTCTTTCAGGCATCCTCCTGCTCCAAGGTGGGTTCCCTGCATGGGCTGAAGGTGGGTCTCTGCATCCCCTGTGGATCCCCATGGGCTGCAGGGGCACAGCGGCACAGCTGCTTCACCATGGTCTCACCGCAGGCTGCAGAGCAATCTCAGCTCTGGCACCTGGAGCACCTCCTCTCCTCCTTGTCCATCGACCTTGTGTCTGCAGAGTTGTTCCTCCCACATCTTCTCACTCTGCTCCTTTCTGGTCCCAATTGCATCTGCACAATATTTTTTTTTCCTTTTTAGATGCATTATCAAATAGGCATTACTCTCATTCCTTATGGGCTCAGCCTTGGCTGGTGGTGGGTCCATCCTGGAGTCGGGTGGCATTGGCTCTGCTGGGCATGGGGGAAGCTTTCAGCAGCTTCTGACAGAAGTCACCCCTGTAGACCCCCACACCAAAACCTGGCCATGCCAATCCCATACAGTTCATGGTGGAATTTTGTACTTGGCAGCTGCAAAATGCACCACTCTTATTGATAGAGTCAACCTCCACCTGTACTTGTTCCTGTGATTCTTGCTGCTGTTCATGTTTAAAGATGATTTTTATCATTGGGATATGTTTATTTCAAAGCATTTGAAGAGATTGGTTTTATGGAGATTAGCATCATTATTAGAATGGTGCTTATTTTACTAATCTCTATTATGCAACTGTTCATTCTTGATTATTAATAAGCATTTCCTTTTGATAGAAACACTTCCACAGCAACCAATTATAGTGCTTTGTGCAAACACAGGATTATGAATTCCAGTGGGGAATAAACAACAAGTGCTGTGGAATTTTAAAAACAAAGAGCTTGTTTTCATGCAAATGCCTCAGTGCTAAAAAATGGGGAAAATTATATGCTGGGGAAGCAGAAGTTCCTTCCAATTAGAATGTTTTTCAACAATTTCCACAAAATGTCTAAATTAAGAACTTAGCACTGTACTGCTGGAGCAGTACATCTCATCTGGTATTCTCTCTCCAGCAGCAGCCAATGTCAGAAATGTGTAATCACAACTCCTCCCCAGATCCATTTTCCCTGAAAAGACTCACTGGATGTCATAGCTGGTCCAGTCTGCCTAATTAGGCAGGACTACAGCCATTTCCAAGCAGAGCTTTTTACTGAGCAGATCCAGCTGAAAGAGGATGCTCTGACTTTGTGATTTGTTTCCTGGCTCTAATACTGCCTATATTGGGCAGTGCAGCTGGAGTAAATGGTGTTTCTGTTCTGCAAATTCTTTTTGTATGATTAATGCTGTACCCTTGATGAGAGTTTTTGTATCTAGTGATAAGCAGAGGACAAGAAATTTGCAGAACCTGGTACACATTTGCTCTTTGCTCTGCAAAGGGTGGTCTATCTGTGAGAGGTGAGCTTTGTGGTTTCTTTTAAACAGCTGATAATACTTAGGCTTAAACCAGAACACCATATATTACACATGTCCAAGTATTAAGATTAGAATAAGATACATGCCAAAAATATTTCAAAACTGCTTATTTAATTTTGGTTTTATCAATCAGGAGATTTCCTCTGTATTCATTGCTTCAATTTACTGTTTATAGCTCCACAGTGTGATTTTTTCCCCTAACAAATACAGCCTTGTACCCCTTACCTACAATAACGATTGCTTCAAATAAAATTTACTTTCTGCCTGTGAAAACAATTCCAAGGGTAAATAGCAATTTGCTAGTGTGTGCTTTAAATAAGTATTATTTTGTTGATGTCGTATGTGATTATTTGGAAAAGAGATTTTATTCCCTAAGAATTGGCTTGTGCTGTGAGGGAACTTGATCACTTGACAAAAGCAGACATACAGTTCCCTCACTGTAGGAAGAAAAAGAGTATAAATGTCCCATGGGCCCATTTCAAAGACACAGCAAAATCAGAGAGCCTCCATCCTACAAAGGTCAGCTGTGCTCCTGATGCCTGGAGAGTGAACAGACACTTCTCTCCTGAGATGAATTTCCCTCAACTTCAAAAAAAACAGGGTGGTGAGGCAAAGCAAGGATGGCACAGCATATAATGAGTTCTTCTTTGAGCTGGAGCTCTGCATTTCTAGTGTGGTGCAAGGAAAATGACTCAAAAAATCAGGCAGACCAGAAGCCCTGCTATAGCCAGAGCTGTGTGTTATGGGCTGTATGGGGTGCACGTACAAGGTGCCAGGAGGGATAAGCCATAAATCTCTCTGCCAGCCCCACAAGGGCCATGTTACAGCAAGAGATGGCCCTAAGGTGTGGTGGAGGTTGGCAGGGATGTGCCTGGGACCTGGGCAGTCTGCTGGAGCCCTTTGCCAGGATATGACACAGCTCAGTGCACCCCTGGATGAGCCTGGAAAGACAAACCTCAGGCAGTGCCCGGATGCTGCTGAGCCTCAAAGCACTGGTGCAGGATTGAGAGCAGTGCAGGAGTGTGTTCACATGGAGAAGGTACCAAGCCTAAGAGACCCTGAGCTTTTAATGGTTTTGCAGTTGTGACTGGAGCAAAATTCTCTTGGGTCCCATTTATCCCAAGTGCAACATGGCTGAAATCAGCATGAGCGGCCTCTTGGTTCGGTTCCCCACAAATAGCAATGTCAGAGCTACCTCTTAACTGCTGGGATTTTATTAACCTTGTCAGTTTTTCTCAGCCATCCAAAGGAATTCAGGGAGCTTAAAAACCAGAACAACCACTCTGGCTATAAAGTAACTGGGTCTTAACCTGCCAGCCTGGTCCTTACAGGGCAAGAGTTGGAATTTCACAACCACCATGTCTCTCAGTAGCAATAACAGAAATATAGGGGGTTTCCCCCAAAAAAATCCCCCTGAAGAATTCCTTTAAAGATTCTGTAATTGTTCTATTTGTTAAGCTCTGATTTTCTCCGTTAGGATGCCTCTGGTTTTATCATGAGAGAGAACCTGATCCTGCTGGAGCTGAAGTCAAGGGCATCTTCAGCACTCGTTGAAATGGAGCAGATGCAGAGCTGCAGACGATTCTGTTTGGGGATCCCAGAGCTCAGCAGGGCTTGCCTTGGCTGCTGTGGTGCTTTTGCCTTGGTGGAGCTGCTTTAGAGACACAAATGGTCTCTTCTATTTCTTTTAGAGCAGCAGAGTCAGTAAGGTCAGCTCTTGTTCTGGGACATGGGGTGAGAAAACGCTGACTTAGGAGCAGGACTGGTTCCCAGGCACAGATGCTTTAGTGTGATTTGCAAGCCTGGCACACATCTGCAGGTTGTGCCTTAGCAGCAAGCAGACAGTGTGGCACAAGTATAAAGCCAAGGTTTTTATTTTAATTTTTTTCTCTTTCTTTTGTTTCCTTCTTCCCATGAATCTTTTAAAAGTTGCTACTGTTCTTAAGCACAAAATGGTTTGTGCTTCTTCACAGGAAGGAATTAGACTGCAAATGTCTGTAACTACTGGGCTGACCAAAGCTTTTTTCTACTTCTGCTTAGTGTTCTGCAGTGGCTCTGGCAGTCCTGCGTCAGGCTCTTCATGAAAATCTTTTGCTTATCCTCAAAGTTGCAATTTTAAACTTTTGTCTTTTATTCACTCATTGAGATAAACCTTGACTGCCCTAAAGCTCTGCCACCTTTTGCTATTTCTGGAAGTTCCTGGCAGCTTGGTTGTGATTCTTGGTTCTGGCTTGAAGAGTGTGTTCACATGATTAAAAGCCATCACATTTTCTTCTTCACATTAGTGTTCTGTGGGAGCAGGGAAATATCTCATGTGCCACATATGAACCAGGCTCTCAGAAAACCCATGAGAAGAGGAATGAGAAGAGGATTCTATGAGTACAGTTTGACCATCTTCAGCTACACACATAGAGTCTAGTGGACACTGTTGTCTAGTGATGAGTAAATTCGCCACCATCAGCCACAAAGACACTAAATATGTGTCTTTATTCAGGCTTGTGGAATGGGGGAATTTGTACCACAAATTGTTTTTTATTAAGTAGCTGTTTGTACTGGTTTTTAACACTTAAAAAAAAATTAATAATTATGCTGCACTCTGAGCAGTGATGATTTGAACTTAAATTTCAGCAGCATGAAAAGATCCCACATGGGAGCTGGTCAGGAAAGCTGAAAATACAAACAAAGAGCTTGATCTTTTCCCACTGCTGTAGCCTTTTTTCCCTGATTTTGCATAGTTCCTGCCCTTCCGCCTCTCGGCAGGGATAAACCTACTGACCTCATCAGCAGATGTATTTTTAGATGTATTGTTTCTAGCTAGCAGGTTGCAACAGAGAGGGCTGTTAACATGTGTTACTTTGAGTTTGTGCTTTTTGTGTTTCAGAATACAAATAACTGCAGCCTTCAGCACCTTTGAAGGGGATGGCCTTGCTGCTCTTTCCTTGCTCTTTTATGGACTCACTTGGCAGATGAAAGTTCTCTCCATCAACAGAACAGTCTTGGATTTGGCCACTTTTGATTTGTAATGTATTTGATATTGTTTATAACACTGCTAAATAAACAGAATGATTACTCTGGATTTGACTGTCTCCAAAACAGAAGGACATAATGTGTAACGTGGAAATTGATGTTTAGTAATTAATGCTTATTATGCATCATCACAGAGACACTCATTGTGAGAGCACACACCAACACGGCTCAGCTGCCTCATGGTTTACCTGTACATTTCCTTACTTGAGTGATAATGTTAGAATACAAGATGTGCCTGGAAAGCTGTGACTCCAACTCCTTCATGGACAAAATTAATTTTGAGCTACATTTCTACAGGAAAAATAAAGTGGAAAGAACTGAGAAGCTTTCATAGAGGGCCTGTTTCATTAATATTCTTCTGCAGCCTGGTGGGACAGAGCTCTGATTGTCATCTGTATACCTCTCCCTCCCCTGTTCTCCTGGCTTTGTTGACCATAAAAGTGGGCTCCTGATTTCCTAATTTCAATAGTAAAATAGAGCATTTTTGTGGAATAGGGACCAATTCAAAATAACAAGGGAGAGCCCTCAAATATTTAAATTGAATGACAAATGAAAAAATACACTAACTGATGGTTATGTTGACATGTGGCCAAACACCTCCCTCTCTTCCTCTTCAGGGCACAGTCCCCTGCACTGGGTGACCCCATCATCCATGTTCCAGAGGAGTAAAGCAATGACACTACACCTGCTTTTGGGCTTTTGTGCAGTTGGACATGCCTTTGCCAAAGTGTGCAAGGTTTAAAGGCAAGGGGATGGGGGATGTCTCAGCAGATGCAGGGCCGCCTCCAGCCCCAAGCCCTGGGTGCATCCCAGCACTATCTCTGTGGGAAACAACCTGCTCCTGGGGCACAGTGTGGGTAAAATTGTGTCTATATCAAGAAGGGAGGCTTGTCCTACACATCTGGCCCAAGTACCAGAGCCAAGCACGTAAAAGGGAGGGAGGAAGCTCTCTGGGCCACCTCTGCCATGACAAAGATAACTTCTAGCCAGTGAGGACAATCATGGGGACACTGGGAAAAGCAGCATCGTTTTCCATGCAACTTCACTTCCTTCTCATTGCCTCTGTGGAAAGAATTCCATTGGCTGCTCTGTAGATGGTGTTATATATAGCCCAAACACTTACTGCCTCTACCTATATGGATACCTATTGTGTAGCAAAGAAAAACAGCGGAAGATAATTAATCCTGGAGGCCCACTCCTCTCACAAAAAATCAATAAAGCGTTTTCCTTGCTATTTTTCCAGGTAAGAGAAGAGAGGACAATTTTTATTACAACTGACAGTTCCCTTCCCTGGAGCAGAAAGGTTTTCCCTTACATCCAGCAGAGACAATAGTGTTTTGCACCTGCCAGATGCTGTTGCCATGGCAATTGAACTTCACACTTACATTGGAGAAGCAAAGCCCCAGGAGTAGGTACAGAGCAAACACAGCAGAGAGGGTGCTCTGCTGGGGGCTGCCAGGTGGCCCAGGACTTTGCCTCCCTGCTTTCCCCATTCAATAGATGGGTAATTTAACTTTTCATACAATTTTGGAAGGAGTTTTGATTGAGCAAATGATGCTGGCTGGGAATTTTCCTGCCAGCAGATTGTGTTTGGGCTGCTTGCCTGTGGCTCTGGATGCAGCAGTCTGCAGGAGCTGAGCTTGCCTTCAGGGCTCTGCCAGCCCAGGCTGCCCCGACTCCTTGTGCCCTACTGGGCCTGTCCCCTCCTGTGCCCAGGCATACATGTCGTGGTTGGACTGCCGTAGGCTTTTTAAAGAACCCATCATTTCCCTGAATTCCTTCACTGGTGCCTAAATATTCACAAGGTAACCTTGCAGGTGGCCCAAACCCACTCCAGAGTGCACAGGGGCCACGAGACTGTCAGCAGGCAATTTATTCTCAACACCTCATTTCCCAAATGTCCCAAGCAAATGCACATTTTGGCTGAGGACTTCCACACCAAACTTAATTCCTGAAGGACTTTCCATTGTTCAAACATGATTAACAATCAAGTGAGGGAGTGTGTGGTGTAATGAGCACCCAGAGCACCCTTGGCTCCGTTGCTGCTTTGTTTGAGAGCACCACACATGAGGATATGACACATTGACCAAATCATGGATTGGTGCCCCATCCTGCCAGGCATTGCATACATCCAGAGAAACCTGGTCTCGAGAGAAATCCCTGTTTATCACTGTACTTCTGGCAACAAGACAGGGTTATAATGTGGTGAGAGGCGCAGCTGACAACTGCAGAGTGCTGTGCACTCACTGGAGGAAAGGAACTTCAGTTGCACAGTGCTATTCTTTTTAAAAGAGAATTTTCTATGGAAAATAAACCCCAAAGCTCAGAGAAATGTTAGAGGTGAGACATTTCATTAGGAGAAATGACTGGTATAATTAAATACTAATCAAGCAAGCTCTGAAGAAGCATGCTACAATTGTTAGCCTCTAGGACCTTGAAGAATTGGCTTTCTTACAATTTCTACTTTTAAAAAAGGCCAAAATGCATGATGGAAAAAGACTTCTGCTTTGAATAACATACTCCCAACTCTGTTAACCTCTAGTCACCTTGGCTGAGAGTAGTGCCAGTCTCTACATCTCACTTAACATGTTCATTTAAGCTACTGCATGCTCATATTCAGGTTCCTTCTGTAGGTAGTGGAGGAACAGAGTCATTGCTCTCAAGGCAGACATCCAACCCCAGTCTGATGAACCTGACAAGTGCCTGCTCCCCTCCCTCTTTCCCAGTGGAGCTGGTGCCACAAATGGAGATGGGCACCATCTTCACTGGGCATTTCTAAGCTTAGATAAGTGGCATTTCTAAGCTTAGGTGACAGGTCAGCAGAGAAGCAGCACTGCAGACAGGCAGGAAAGACCAAAGTCCAGCTGCACTCGCTGTGTTTCCTTGGAAGAAGCTGTTCTTGAATGTTTGTTGTAGTAAAGCATGAGATAAACTAAAGAAGTGAGTGGGGACAGAGGGTGCTGAACTCTGACTACCCCAGCGAGCTATCCCAGCTCCCCCTTAACACAGGAGAAAATGTTTCGTTGTTCTTTTCCTGCTTGTTGGTCCTGTCTAATAACAGAGTACTTCATGGAACACTGTCTGTTTCTCTGGGTCTCCACAACAAGAATTCCTTTAGTCTTTCATGGAGACTGTCACAGAGCAAATAATAAACCGATCTGTCTGGGTAATTACAACAAAATCCATCACTTGAATGGCAGGAAGAAGGTAGTGTGCAGTGGCTGAAGGAAGGGTCTTCCCTTCTCATCGTTTGCTCTGTGTTTCAATCAGTCAGGCCACTCAGCTTTGAATTATCTTCTAGAAAATGCTGAGGAGCAGGGCTGAAGCAGAGGTTAGTCTTAAAAAAAGGATCAGTGAAGAGTTTGGGTGGGGCTCAGTGTGGCTGCCACTTGTGAACATTTGGTTCCCTGGCATCAGAACACGCAGCAGGTGAGGATGGACAGCTGGACTTTTTCACCAGGGCATATTGAAGGGGTCAGACAGGCCAGTGAGGGATGTGCAAGGGCTTTGAGAGAGGGACGTGGCTTTTTGAAAAACATTTGACCCCCAAGTACCACCCCGTGCCACCCCGAGGTGAGAGTGGCTTATGCTTCATTTCCCATCCATACACCAGTTTCCCTGGAAAATGAACATATTGTACTCTGCAGAGGCGGACAATTTGCTGAATTTCATTTCACTCCTTCAATCTGCTTAATGAATAACAATAAGCTTGAAAGTTTCACTGCATTCCAGCGCTGAGCTGAAATTTTCATTAACAATGGGTTTTCAGACCTCACTTGAATTTGATTCTGCCTGGATCACCTGCCTCTTGCCTGTCCTTGCATGGCTAAATTTTATCTTGCCAAATGAAAGCAGTCACTCCATGCTTACCTAAAAGGCAGAAAAAAAATAATCTAATAGGAAATTCTTGAAAGAGATTTGTAATGCCAAAAGTTCCTGCATGGACAGATTTCACTCTTCTGGTAGTTAATATGACTCATTTTGAAATTGGATAATTGCTATATGATGGTGAGTTCATCACTTCAAAACAAAACGAGGTGTGGGTGTGTTTATGTGTGCATGCAGGGCATTAGCATTTACTAACCATTAA
This sequence comes from Geospiza fortis, assembly GCF_000277835.1. NCBI lineage: Eukaryota > Metazoa > Chordata > Aves > Passeriformes > Thraupidae > Geospiza > Geospiza fortis. The sequence continues at coordinate 9,345,695 of NW_005054315.1, forward strand.
AGAAAGTATATCTTCGGTCTAGTAGTTCAACTGTTTCCCAAATTGTAGTGGAAACCCTGTGTTATATAAATAGTTAAAGCCTGGTCAAATGCTGGTGGTCTTCTGGATTCTGACCACCATTCATCCTGGGCATGTGAGCTCTGTCCAGGAAAGGGTCAAGATCCTTGCAGGAAGGACCCAAATACACATGGCTGGATGCATGACTGAAGTGAAGACACAGAACTTGCAGTGGTACAGCCCAGACTCTGGCAAGACTTGATGTGGTCATCTGGGCTGAACCTGCAGTGAAGAGAGACGATCAGGGTAGAGGTAGAAAAGGGTTCTAAATAATCCTTTTGCCCTCATAAATAATTCATATGATTTATGGCTATCTTTTAATTTAAATATGCTTAGATTATACAATAAGTAAAAATACAGGTATTTATATACTTTTTTCTCTTAGAGATTCTAGCAAATACATCCTTAGAACTGAATTCTTGAGCAAGTCAGGACCAGGCTGCTTCAGAACTTTCCAATGACATGGACTGGCTACAACTGCACCTCCTAAGGTGGAGACAGAATGGAAGAATTCCATCTCATGTACTATTCCATTGGGTGAAGAAATGCAAATGTCTGAAGATTATGGGGATCTTGTTGCTCTGCCTTCACCTAAGACCCAGCTTCTCCTAATATTTAACCTAATTCCTACAAATCACAAACGAATGCCCTGAACTTGAGTCCTTCAGAGATAACATCGCATTTCTTAAGTCTTTCTCATATTCCAGAGAGACATCAGAATTGGAAATTTTCAAAAGCAATCTGGGAAGGACCTTGAACAATGTTTTGAAGTTAACATTGTTTGGAGCATAAATTTGGACTAGATGACCTGCACAAGTCCCCTTTGAGCTCAATTTCCCAGTTAATCTATCTTTCTCTGCAGGGAGATTCTCCCCAGAGAGTTTCCATCTTTCCTGAAACACAGTATACATACACAGACATTGAACTACACCGTGGCTTTGAACAAAAGTTATTTTGGACGCTTTATAATACTGTTCATACACCTCAGTATTATCTTCACATAACATTTCTCACTTGTGTTCAGCCTACGATGGATGCATCACAACCCCTACATCCTTTCCTGCATAACTCTCATGGAGTTTTTCCCAACCCAGTAGGTCTTGAGTTTAATATTTTTGTATACCTGAATTAACTTGCACTTATCTTACTGAGTCTTTTAGATTTTTTCAGCCTACATCTCCTGCTTCTTGAGATAATTTTGAATTCCAACCCAATCTTTTGATGTACTTTCACATCAAAGTCCCCTCAAAGCTTGGTATTTACAGATTAAATAACCAGGAGGTTATTAAACACTTCCTGATCTCTCCCTCTGTTCCACCTACTTCTTACAAGTGAGCCACAGAGGAAACATGAAAGACCAAAGGAAGATATTATTTTGCTATTGGGTACTACTTTTGAGCTACATTTTCACTGAGAAAAATAAAATCCTCTGTTATGGCCACCCCTAAATAAAAGCAGTGTCATGCCCCAGAGCATGAAACAGTAGAAGCCCTACCAGGATGAAGAGTCATATCCTGAACCAAGCCAGCTAACAGACTTGAGACACACATTTCCCTCCTCAAGGGCAAGGTGCAGAAGGAGCAGTGGGGGAATAAGGCTGGCCCTTGCAGCACAGTGCTGAGAAGTGTGCACCAACATCTGTCGAGCTGCTGCCTTCCTTCACAGAGCTGTGCTGTTACCTCCTCCCACTGCAGGGTGTCTCAGCAGTCTCTGTGTCTCAGGCCCATGGATTGTTGGCCAAATGCTTTTATTTCAGCCATGCAGAAGAGCCTCTGCACAGCTGTTTCATATTAACCAACGTGTGGGTCACAGTTGTAGGAGCCATCTGTGCCGAGTACCATTTTGACTGCTGTCCCGATGCTTCTAAGAGTAGCCTTGCTCTCCATCTTTCTCAAATGTTACAGAGCCCCCAAGACTACACAGCACATTTATTAAGAGATCAGAATTTGTTCACACTGATAGCACTCTCTGGGAACATAGCTCTGAAGTGAAATGCTTTTGCCATGCACAGATGTCAAGCCCCATACGGCTACCAAGAGCCAGACATGGAAATGTCAGCAGTCTGTTAAACAGGGGGTGGAGGGAAGCTTTTATGATTATCTCCAATTAGCTGGAAATCTGAGAAAAAAAATCTTGCTAAAGAACTTTCAGGCTTTTAATCACCACTTGTTGATGGCTACAGCTCTTCCCATCTAAATGTAACAAGGGCACAAAGTCCCTAAAGCAGATCTGTAACCTTGACTTTGCAAGGAGCCAAAGACTGGACTGTCTCTGCACAAAGCACTCCTTTGGAGCATGCAAACAAATCTGCCACAGACTTGCATCACATTGGTGCTGTAAACAGCTTTATTTTGTCCATGAAGTCAGCTCATCACCATCAGGAATGATGGGCCAGGAAGCAGCAGTTTACTTCCAGGATGCTCCTGCTTGCCCTCAGCTGTTTCTCTCAGTGCTGGTCAGGGGGTTCTGCACCAAGCTCCCAGATTTAGGATACATCCTTGTTGTTGCAGGCCCATGTAAGTTCATGAAATTATCTTTGGACAGGTGCAGCATAAAAATAAGAATATATTGCCAGACAGCAAGGGCAGCAGAATGGCTATTCCTTGGTGTTGTTACCCCAGAAGTGAGATAAGCTACTTGGGATAAGGGAAGTCTAGCTGTGCAAATAATGTTTTGTAGTTAATAAAATTAGAGAGAAAATTTGTCAGTATTTTGGTGCCTATTCTCCTGCCATTTCTCCCTGCAGGCTATGGAAGCAGTTTCTCCCAAAACTCACTATCTGCAGAGGTCAGAAAGGGCAGCTCACATCAGAGGAGGTCCTGGTACAGATACAGACACAACTTTTTCTCTGCAGTGATGGCCCTACTGCCCGCCCCAGTGCTCTGCCTTCCCTCTGATCCTCTGCCAGGTTCTGACTTTTCCAGCTCCTCTCTTCCACTAAGCACATTCCACTGGAGAATACCAATTGGATCATTCCTGTTCTCACAAACTCCGTTCTATTACCAGTAATAGGCCACATTTCAAATATGTATGTAACAGAAAGAGCTAGCACTCCTACCTTCTGCATTAGCTCAGTTCAGTGTAGAAATCCAGTTTGTGTATCCAAGTTCAGACTTAGATGTCCAAATAGGAGACCCCACAAAGCCTTAAGTAGAAACTGTGATCCATAAGCCTACATGACTAATGTCAGGAGCATTTTTTACTCAAAAATCACTTTTCCTCTCAGAGATGAAAGCCTTTCCAATTATTGCTAAGGTAGGTTTAAGACTTAACATTTAAATGCTGTTTATCACAGCCTGTGTCCATGCTTGTACCCTTATTGAGAACCATTTTGGGGAGATTCAGTTCATCTAAAAAATTCATAATTGTAGGTGTCTTCATCTGAACTAATCACTCTGGCCTCCTTTTTATAATCAAGAGAGAGAAATAAGCAATTTATGCTGTGACTCATCTGACATATCTTAACATCTGTTTTAGGGTAAAGTGAATCATGCTCTAGAGCTGTTCCTTTTCTTTCTTATTTTTTTTCTCAAGGCAGCTAGGTTCACTAAATTGAGCAGCAATATCCACACACCTCTCTCCCTTGCTGCCCTAGAATCCATCCAGATCACAACATTTCCTCTTAGGCTCTGAATTTTTGCTTCAGCTTTTTCACATATGCAATTTGTAGTCTGGTCAGTGCTGTGCCATGGCTTACAATATGTTCACTGGTGAAGTCCTTTGGGAGATATCCCTCAACACTTTCTTCCTACATCTCCCCTTCATTCTGCAGCTGTTTCCTCATGTACTGCCAGGGAATGAGCAGGACATCAGAACATCTCTGTGCCGTGTGAATGTCTGCAGCCTGAGTAAAACATTTGTATTTTCCTAGGGCTGGCTGACTTATACTTTGCTTCTGTCTCCATGTTTTCATGGTGTCCAGCTGAAGCCCACTTAGGTGGTAGTTGAACACCCTCCCATCCTCAAGTTAAAGAGGAAGAATACAACAAATATAGTTTAGTGAGAAGGAGCCATATTTCAGAGTCACATTCTGCGTGAGGCCAGCCTCAAGTGAGCTCTGCAGAATGCAAGAGGAGCATTCTTGTGGAGAGCTCTACCGGCATCTCCAAGAGAGTGTGAGAGAGATCTGTGTGTGCCATTAGTGTTCTCAGCACAAGCTGAGAATCACATTTTCTTGAACCTTGCTAGAATTTCAAATATACCTGCAATACTGATTACCTATAGATGTATTAGTTCCATAGCACCATTGCCAAATTCTCCTAGCATGGCCTCAAATTGTATCTTGCATCACTACACCATTTACCTAGGTACCAGAGGCAAGCTGTATTCCAGACAGCACTAATCTCTTGGTTTTGCATTGATATAGTATTGGGGTGAGAGCTGCCTGGGGCAGGCTCATGAGAGACATCCATAGGAATTCACCCCTCCCTGCAGAAATTCCAGACCCAGACTCCGTTGGGCTGTGTGAGTTTACTTGCTGCTGAAGAGCTGCTTTGCAAGTGGGGTAAAAAGGCAATCACAAGATGCATCATGCAGTGCAAAAATGTGATCATCTCTGCTCCTGGAGATCCCTGAGGATCCCTGCAAGTCCCAGAATGCTTCTTTCCCCTTCAGCAGCAACTGAAGCTGGGTTGTTTCACCCTGCTATGGGTTGTCTGAGTGGCACAGAAGGCTGTCAAACCATCATTCTAACGTGAGGTAACAATTTCTATCTCTCAGAGGTGCAAAGAGGAGAAGGCAGAATCCATTGCTGCTGTGCCAACAGAGTAAAGAGATCATTGCTCATGCCTAGAAAGGCTCTGCTTAAATATCCACTGCAGTAGCTCATTGGGCTGCACAGAGATCCCACAAACTGAGCAATAAATTAACTCATTCTGGGTGGAAAAGGGACAATCATACAGGCTGATCCAGAGACATCCTGTGCTGACACCCTCTCTTCCTCAATTGTCAAAATTAGAAGCACAGGAAGGCTTGGGGTGGGATGCCCCTTCCAAGGGCACTTAAAATCACAAGGCTCATTTACCTTACAGGGCTTTTTCCACTGTAATATCATGTATGAGCTTTTGACATGTGACCTAGTTTTCTAATCCTCCAGTCACTTCCCATATTTCTTAGTACTTGCTGTTGTTTTGTATTGGGTTCTCTCTCTTTATTTTTAATAGAAATTATAGAAGCCACTGTGATCTAAAAAAAATTTGGACAAAAGGAAAAAAAACAAGCAGAGGGATAGATTGCAACCTATTTCTAGTTTCAGAAAAAACCCAAGCAATTCTATTACTGAAAAGGAATCTGTAGTGCACTATTAAAAGATAAATTTCTTTAAGAATGAAATTACTCTAAGAAGGATGAATATTCTATTGCATATGTAAGGTTGGTGTTCATCCAGGAGAAAAAAGGACCTTTTATAAGGTCATATGAAACATTTGCAGCAGTAGGAGATGTTACTCATTTACATTCCACAGTTTTTTCTTCTTTTAAATATTTTCTAGCAAAGAAAATGGTTTCTGGCTAAGAGAACCCATTCACTAGATTTACTTTTCTCTTTGGTTAGCCCACTATGTACAGACAAAAGTGTAGTTTTGCTATCTACTAAATCTGAGCAGTATTTAACAACAAGAGCAGCCCAGCTGAAACAAATAGTCTCCTTTGTGGAGGAAGAGATAATTCAGTGAAAAAGTGGCAGAACTCCAACAAAAGGCTCAGTCCTGAGAGATACTTAGTAATCTGGCACTGATCCATCATGGCCCTCAGTTTGAAAACTGCAAATCTACCTGTGTCTGTATTGTCAAGCATTTCCTTAGGCACAATGCAAGAGCAAAACACCCCAAATCTTGCAGGACACAAGCACAAACAAGAAGAAGAAATAACCTGAGCACATCTTCTGGGTATAACAGAGGTCTATGAAATTCTAGGACAGGTGATGAGGTTCAAAAGGTTGACCTGAAGAAGCACCTGATTCATGTATAACTGTTGTGTGAGCCAGTTTTTTAATAGGCAATGACTGGTGAGGTAGCTCTATTGCTACCAGCTGGTATCCTGTTCTTCATCTTTGGACAGAGGCTGGAAGCAATTAATGTTAATCCTATTACACATGCTACATGGAAGATTTGAAAGCCAAAGCGATTTCTTGGAACTTGCTTTAATTTTTTATTTTTTTGGGGGGGGGCAGGAAGGGCATGTGGAGAGAGTTGTTATATTCCTTATCTTCTTTTAAACCTTACATCTTCAAAGTTTCCATATTCTTGCAAAATATGGTGAGGGTCTTTTTTTTTTGTTCTAAATTGGGGTATTAGGCACTATGTCCCAAAATGATGGTATTTGAAAACCAATAGTTTTGAAATAGTTTAGTTATGAAAATGATGGTATTTGAAAACCAATAGTTTATTTTTTCAAGGATACTTTTAAATTCTATTTCTGGAGCTTTAAAGTTCTCTGATTTTTAAAGGTGTTTTCTTACCTCAATAAGACTGGAATGATAAATGCAAAAAAAAATTGTAAGGCCATTCCATATTCACAGAGGTCTAGCTGAATTTTTTAATCCTATAGTCCATTTAAGTAAGCTATTTTAGTGACCACTGGCCACTTGTTGCTTTATAAACATTAAAAAAGTGACTATTCTGTGTCAGACCATCATGGACTGCAATTATTCCCCAACAGAGGTTAATCCTGGATGACTTGTGAGGAGGACCAGGATATATTGGATATTTTATCTGATCTTTAGGCTTCCATAACTGTGAGGTTTCCTACAGGGATGCTTCCTAGCTTTGCTTCTTGGTCACCAGCTTTCTGAGGAGGACCTGGCTCGGGACTGCCCTAGGCTGAACAATCCTCTAAAAAACTCATACCTGAAGTCTTCTGGAGGACTCTTCCATCTAATTTATCTTTAAAAGGTGGCCTCCTTTCCAAAAGGAATTCAAGAATCATTGCATGGTGTGGATCAGAGCAGATGCATACTTCTTGATTTCTCTGGTGCAGTCGCACTGGAGAAAAATCGAGAGGATTAAACTGGGGGGTTGTTTCTTGCTACACATGTGCCTGTCAGCCACTGAGTCATGAGCTGGTCAAAAGCTGATGGGATGTGGTAGCTGGAGCTGCTTTTGAGATGCTCTTTTCCCATGCTGAGGATTGACAGAAGCAGCAAATGACTGCCCCTGTGCTGAGCCATGTGCAGGGTGTCCTGCACCCCTTTCCCCCAGGACCCGGGGTGAGAGCTCCTGGCCAGCTCCACTCCTGGCTCTGCATGTGCAAGGGGATGTGCTGGCTGCTGAGGCATTGCTTTCCTCCTGAACATTGTCAGGCTTTTGGGGAAAGCTGGGGCCACATGGAAATATCCCATGTCTGTGGGCTGCCAGCTGGACTGCTGTGAATAGAGGCTGATATTGCTCCATGAGCACAGACAGAAAGAGGCCATCCTTCCTTCTGTGGAAAACAGCAGAATGATAATTCTCTTGTTTCCTAATAAGGAGATTTCACAGAGAACTTTAGTTTAGCCAATTTTTGTCACACATTGCTGGTTAATTGTTTTTGTCTCTTAATTAAGTTCATCTGCCAGGATTTACTCAGAGAATTGTAGCTAAGAGCTCTTTTGCTGACTGCAAATGTCTGTGGAACATTTTTTCCTAAATTATTTCATTTGCTGTGTTTGAATTTGTTGATCAGAGTTGTCAAAAGTTTAGGACAGGACTTTTGGGTCATTTAAGGAAGGCTTCAAAATATGTAATTGGCAAAGTTTACATTTTGATAATGATGTTAGAAGTTCCCACATCTCCCTTCCCTTCCAAAACCTGAAGAGCACAACAACAACAGATCAGAGGTGGATATAGATTTGCTGAGCTTCATAATAGCTACCTTAGAGAACCTAAACTCAAATCCCATAACTTGAGATGATTCATCGTCTCGCAACAGAGTCATCCAAAACTTGGCATTGTGCGGCTGTAAGGGAAAATTCCACAGCTTTGACATATCTCTGATTTTGTTGTCCTTGCACAGTTAATTTTTAAAAGGCAAAACAGATGCCACTTTGAGAAATCTAGTAAAGAAATTAAAAGGAAAAATAAGACATGATTGCTGGTTGAACTAGAACAAAAGGAACAGAAACATTTTCTTAAACTTTATATACTGCAAATATGTAACTGCTAATATTGTGCTTATCAGAAGAAAATATAGAAAAAAGAATGATCCCTTATACCAGTAATTTTTTTTCCCCTTTTCAGAATAATTTTGAGGTACCAAAATTTAAATTTACCAAAATTTGGTAAATTTACCAAATTTTGTGGTAAATGTACCACATCGGTAAATTTAATTTGAAATTATTGTTTTTTCCTAGATTTTGGAAAGGCGAGTCTTCTGTGTAAAAAAAACCAAAGCCAAGTTTGGCTCCAAATTGCAGTTAGTGTTTGAATATGTACTGTTGTGAGATATAGCACATGTCCTCTTGCCCTTGTATTTTAGTATTCATACTGATCACCTCTCATTTTCTTTTTCCTGGGTCAAGAAGAATTATCTGTACTTGTATGGCTTCAGAAGAACTGCTGTCATTACTTATATAACGTCTACATCTTCCTTATATTTACCTCTTATTTATATTTACCTCTTTACCAAATTATAGGTAATGGAAACAGAATGTGATGGACAACAAGGCAATTGCTACAATGCCATTTCTCAGCCTGTGTCTATTAGGACCTCCCTACTCCTGGAACACTGAGTCCATATTTCCATTTGATGCTTCCAAGAAACACATAAATGCTTCCAGACATATGGGGTAGTGAAACATCTCTAATCCTGAACAACTGGGAGACAACTTCCCAGCAATCCTGAATAAACCTTCCCGAAACCACATGAAACAGTCCATCTCCCACTGCAGTCAGGACTTGAAGAACCTAACCAGGAAACTGAAGCTGAAGCTCTCCAAAGTTCCCTTTGGCTGTGGAGCAAGAGGACAAGGGAGCAAGGCCAGGAAGATGCATCGCTGTGTGCATTTTCAGGCCATGTTGTGCTGGAGAAGATTCTCCACCCCCCCGTACATCTTCTTAGCCTTATAAATCCCATGGAAATAGTGCACATAAGGACTTTCTATCTATTTGTAGAGTGCTTGGTGAAATGGGAAGTAATTTTTGATGTTAAATGCAGTGGGCAACAAAGTTGAGAGAAAATTAAAGAAAAGAAGCTGCCAGTAGGTGATGGGTAAGGAGGAGTTTCATTCCCATCTGGATATTTCCAGCTAACCCATATAAAATGAAATGGTTTTTTAATATTTACATAGATTCCTAGTCCATCAGTCAAGAAGTGGTCTCATAAAGACAAAGCATGAAGTGTAATCCTGCAGTACGCAGGCATGTTGGCACTAGGGAAAAAAAAAGATAAATATATTTATGCAGGCTGAATTTGCTCTATAGAATAAAAGGGATTGCTACTCTGTGGCAAATGACACTGTCCTTGTACCTTGAGCAACCACAGTCACAATAAGTCTCTGAAGAGAACTGTAGAAAATGAAAAAAGCAAGCGTCAGACATGGTCTTTTAAGAAGATTATTTTTTCCTATCGATCTTTTATGGAGAGGGAAACTGATTTTTGTCCCATCTCAATCTTAGAGTTTGTTACAAGATTTGCCATTTTTCTAGTCTTCAGTGAACAGAATAATAGTTTGCTTTTTTCCTTCACCTTGGAGCAAAACACTGAAACCTAGAGTTATTGCCACAAAACAGATGGGGATATTTCTCATGAAGATGAAAAAGCAAAGATCTAATAAATGAAGAACATTTGAGAAAAGAAGGTTAAAGTAGGCTCTGCTGCACGCTGTTTGGCATTACTATTTTAGCAATGTAGAGGGTTTTACAAACCAATGCTTTTTTATGTTTTAACTGCTGCAATGCGTCTGAAGGGAAGGGTGGATTGTGTTCAGTGCTCACTGCAAAGGTGGGTGCAGTCTGGTCACAAATCTGGCCATCCTTCAGCACTTCAGATCTCTCACAGCTCTGTTCTGGCCAAAGGGGTGCAGTACTGCCAGGTTTTCTCTGTGGCTTCAGCATCCCCCTTCCCTGGGTTTTT
>NW_005054315.1:9355808-9378526 GCF_000277835.1 Geospiza fortis
CTGACACCATGAGACAGGGACCCAGCCAGGGCAGGGATCTGTTTCTGGCTTGGCTTTCCCCCTTCTCTCTGTAGGCTCAGAGATGCTGGTGGATAATATCACCAGTGACCTTGTGGTTTCGGTCAAGGGCTGCATCTGATGCAACTGTGTGAAAATGAGGGTAGGAGTCAGAGAGCTGGGGTCCCAAGACAGGCAGTGCTGCGTAGCTGCACCCAGATACTCTGGATAATACCCCTGTTCCTGCCTAGCTCTCCCTACCCAGCTTCCTTGTTTGAGGTATCTTCTCTTCCAGAAAGGAATAATGTGACTCTCTGTGGGAGCACAGTCTCTGCTACACGAATTAGCCTTTTTTTGCTCCTTATCTTTTTGACTGAGCAGTGGTCTCAAGAGGGGAAAATGAATTGTTGTTTTGTGTGTGTGGTGTTAGGGTTTTTTTTTTTTTTAATATTCCTTTGATTTCTAGCCAGCTAAAGTTTTCTTTCAAAATTAATATATGGACAATCTTATCCCCTGAGACTAAACATGAAGAATTTGAGGCCCATCAGAGAGTTTATCATAAAGTTAGCAGCCTGTGAAAACTAATGGTCCTAATAGAAATTTATAGATTTTAAATCCAGAAAGGACATTGGGAATGCATCATATGACCTCTTGCATAACATAATTCATAGACTTTTACTTAAAAATTTTCACCCACCTTAACTAAACCAAATAATCTTGAAAAGATAGATGGCCTCATTTCAACAATTCAAGATTAAAAAACATAGCCCAGGATTTTGTTTTTGTTTGTTTTGTTTTGTTTTGTGTGGGTAATTACTTTCACTATCACAAAATTTCCCCACTTCTGTTCTGAGTTTATCAAAACTATAATACACATCTGTCTGCTCCGCAAAGAGTCTTCTCACATCTGATCTTCTGACATCTGATCTGCTCATATGCAGAAACAAATAATTTCCTCCCCATATCCTGCCAGCTAATCAGAAAGAACTCCTTCATGTTTGGTGAAAGAGCTAAATTTTACATTCTTCTTGTTGTGTAGTGGGCTTCATTCTTGGGAGGGGTTGTTTTCTAAGGGTTTTTTTTAGTATTTAGCTGCTGTGTCAGGATCTTCTTCACTTACACAGCAAGTGTTCTTTCCTTTTAGTTCAAATGGTGGAAAAGCACGTAGAGCATGTTTTGTGGGCCAATCCATCCTTGAGATTACTGATGTTGGATAGCAGGTCTGCTTCTTTACACCAAGGCCTTTTCTATTTTTGCCTGTATAGAGGCAAGTCTTTCAATCAGTGAAACTTTGGAGTGGGTAAATTATAAAGCAAAGATGTGCAGGGCCACATGTAAGAAAGGGGCCTTTCCTTTATGGTCACCAGTGCTAGCAATAACCCCTATGGGTTACATGGATTTGCAGTACAGTATTGAAAGCTTTACAGAAATCCAGAAAGATGACATCAGCTGGCTTCTCTTGATCAACTAGATGGGTTACCTTGTCATAAAAAGTAATTAGGTTTGACATGAACTCATGCTGGCTGTGACTGATGACTGAAGTGTCTGAACTTCAGAGTTTTTTCTGTGACTCCCAGAATAATCTTCTCCATAATTTTACCAGGCACTGAAATAAGACTGAGAGGCCTGTAGTTTCCAGGGTCAGCTTTTTTGCCCTTCTTGAAAACTGGGACAATGTTAGCCAGCTTCCAGTCAACTGGGACCTCTCCAGATTCCCAGGATCCCAATTCCCAAGATTAAAAAATCACTGAGAGAGGCCTCATGGTGATATCAGCCTCCTACTTGCTCCTGGCAAAACAGTATTTAGAATGAATGAGGACCCTTTGATCTCCAGCATCTCACCCTTGGTAAAACAGCAATGTCACCAAAGATAGCAGGATGAGGGTTTGAACTTTTTTTGGAGTATTAAGCAGGCCATTGTTTCACATTTCCTACTTGGGTCCTTAAAAAATTCCATTTGATCTAACTTCACTGCTAGTAGTCCAGAAATAAAGCAATTCCTTGGGGCATGAATGCTATTCAGACAAAATAATACCAAATTTTGTCTGCTTTCCCTTGCTGATATCCAGCATCTTTGCCAGCTCATTTTTCCTTAAAGAGGAAATAACCCACTTCTGGAATTTAGATTTTCCTGACTTCTTGGAAAAAGGGAGTACCAAGTGTTGTGAATAATGTTCCCCTTTGAAACCTTCTCAAAATAGCCTCGAAAATATCTACTGCTTTGAAAGTTTGAAGTTCCCTGGGGGTGTAATTCTGCTGACATTGATGGCATCCGCCAGCAGAAACTCTGTTTCTGCAGTTTCTTCTGTGAGCTGCATTGCCTTTTGCTTGATAAGGAAAGCTGCATGAAGCAGGTCCAAGCCCAGCCACGAGTTTATTTTGCTGTGCTTCAGTCAGGCTGTGCTCAGCACTCAGGCAGAGCTGATGCTGGTCTGACAGGGGCTGAACTACCCTGGTTAGTGGGGTCACCGCTCCCAGCTGAGGGGGAGAGAGCACTTCTCCCTCAAAAATATTTCGTACACAAGTGTTTGATCATTTTCCTGGGGAACAAATCCTCCCAAGATAATGAATATAAGTCAAAAAGCAAAGATCTCTCACATTACCAGAACAGAAGAGTTTCATAATTCTTACTGAACAAATCACATGCAAGTGAGTCATTCATAATTGCTTTATAAAAATAGTGAATAAATGCTGTCTTATTCTATACTTGATTAAGCACCTGTATAACTTTAGTCAAAAGAACCTGTCTTGTGAGCATAAAGTTGTGGGAATAAGGCTCAGTAAGAATAGCACCTTGTGGAAAATATGAATCCCACAGCCAAAATGTCTTTGGGAGATGCAGTTCACTTGTAAAGCATTTTCTACTTCAGGAAGATTTGCTTCTGTGCATGGGAAGAGATTGTGCTTGTCTCTCTTTAGGTAAATGAAACTGTCTCCAAAGTTAGCATGGTAGAGGCAAGAATTTAATCTATTTAAAAATTAATTCCTTCATAAATTTATTGTCTATCTACCTAGATAATGGATAGGAAAGATAGTTGAATTGTGTTTTCTCTTTGCTTAGTTACATCTTTGTTCACAGTACTTTTTTCTCTTCCTGGAGTGAAGATATAGGCTGAAGTCTGGGTAGAAAATAAAACCAAGCCAAATCCTTGGATTCAATACATCAGAAGGAGAAAAGCTGTGCCATGCTGAAGTTAGGCAATCTCATTCTTTTAATTGAAATGCTGTCAGTTTTCTGCCAGGGCACTTCACCATCTCTAAAGCCAAGTTCAGTCCATGTAAAAGTCAACATAAATGTTTGATTTTGGCTTGAAAAATAGTTTGTTTGACAGGTATTGCCTCAGAGTGCCAAGCAGTCTTTAGTCCACCCACCTGCAGCTCTCCTACTGACAGGTGAGCAAATTCAGCACTCCCCCAATCAATATTTTGAGAAGTTGCATGTGAAAAGAAAGCCCCAGAAAGCTCTTGCAAAGTGAAGCACAGGGTCTTAACATGGAGGTTTAACAAGTCCACAGGCATTGTCCAGATGAAGGCTGCCTTTCAGACCTGCCTTGGAAAAGCTGAGCATTTCTGTATCACTTATGTCTCATCCACTTGATGGGTTTGCCCCTGGACCCCTGCAGTTGAAATGTCTGATGAATTTATTCACTCCATCCCCATTGGCTGCTGGGGAAAGGTATTGAAGAGTATTGGTCCTAAAAGGGAGGATTCTGTGAGAGACACTATTGAAAGTTTTACTAAAATCCAAAAAGTTTATATCAACTGGCTTCCCTTGATCAATTGGGTAACTTTGTCATAAAAGGAAAATGAGTTTGTTAATCAGGATTTACCTTCATGAACCTGTGCTGGCTGTTCACGAGGGGAAAGTCCTGATTAACAAACTTAAAGTTTGGCAATAAGAGTTCTCCTCAAGGCAGTCTGAGGACTGTCCAGCACACCCTAAAAGAGATACCTCCACCTGGTCAGTGAACCTGCTCTTGAAATCTATATGAAAACCCCTAAATTTAGGTGTCTTTATCTGTGATGTAAGCAGCTGTGGTGGAAACGGTGTAGGGCGAGTTGCTGCCATCACTCCTGCTCACAGTTCACCTGGGACACCAGGACTGCCCCTTCACACAAGAACTGGTGCAGGTCCCTTTTTCCCATGAAGGAAGAAAGTTTTTGAGCAGTCCATCCTCTGCGTTGCTGGTGTCTCCCCACTCAAAATGCCTCTGAGTACTTTTCTAGAATAATTATGGTGATACTCAAAGACATTTGAAGCAGAATGATGCAGCTGCCTTGTCATTGCTCTTAGCATGTGAAACAAAAGATAAGCAAATGCAATATTCAAAATACTAAGGGTTCATACATTAAAGGGTATTAAATGCATTTTCCTGTCAATCCTTAGCTCAAAAACTTTAGACACAGAGCTATTTCACCAGGCCCTCGGCAATATCCCAAAAGAGTAAGCCTAGTAGGCCAGATCTGTAAAACAAACTGCTCTTCCAAGCCTGGCAAGTTTTTAGGGCCATGACAGTTCCAGTCAGATAGACTATCAAGTTCCTGGCCAGTGCTGTCTTAACACGGTCTCCCTGGTATTCTGTGTGTCCCTTGGCCATGTCCTAAAATGATTTGGGCAGTCCCTGTCTGCTCCAAAGCTCAAAGACAACTCCAGCTTGTCTGACAGCTCCTCTTGGAGCGGAAGACTTGTGGGGACTAATTGGAGGAGTAATTAATGGTGTTTGTTGCCCTGGAAGAGCTGTGCTGTGCTCATAGACTGGGCTGGCATCCCTCTCCTGATGTGCTCCTGCTGACAGGATGGAGCTGAGATCTGGGCCTTCTCCTGATCCTGGGCACAATGGCAGCTCTGATTAATGCTCTTGTCACCTCATGCATTGATCCTTCCAGCTCATCTCCTCATTTCACCTGCTTGGCCTACTTCAGGAGTCAGCTGCTCTGCCATGGAGCCTCCATCTCTGTCACATGGAAAACGAGACCTGCCCAGCCTTGGTCTGCCCCACAGAGTGACCTGTGCTGGCTGGAGTCTCATGGAGTGTTTTGCCACATTTGTCACCCCACAACTCGCAGGGGCTTAGTGCTCTGCTGGGCACCACAGGGTGTCAGTGCTCACCTCCAGAAATGATGCTGACTGCTTTCTGAATTAATTATTTGCTTGATTACCATGGTCTGAATAGGAGAATCTCCATGCCCTTTAGCATAGGGCACAGGAGGGTACAGTGCCTTCCCAGTGCAGGGCTGTACTGCTCTGAGAAGGGCACAGGAGAGGTGGAGGGTGTGAAAAGGCTGAGAAGAGGGCAGTCACCACACCTCCACCCCTGCCAGCACCAGAAGCAGGGAAGGTCCCCCTCTACCTTTTGTCATGTAGGTTACTGAATGGGGATGCAACGGTACTATGTAATATAGATTTGCATGTTGTTAAATGGTCCAAGACTGATTCCTGACACTGCCTGCTGTTGTAGCAAGGCTGTGAGTGTGGTCAGACAGATAATGGCCTAAGGCAGAGGTAGTGCAGGCCCAGAATGTGTCCTCCTTCTTCTCTGTCTGGGGAGAAAACATTTCCATACCTGACACCCTCTCTGTGCTGGGGCCTGTGGCACACATGGTGACAACACTGTGACAGCCCAGGACCTGTCCTGCCCACACAAGGGTTGTAAAGGCATGGTACAGAAGTGTCCTGAGCTGTGCTGTGTAACAAGACAGAACAAACCCAAGGCATCTGCTAACATCCCCACCAGTTTTGCCAGTGTATGTGTACTGCCCTGTAAAATTGTTGTTGCCATTGTTTTTTTCTTCCAGGAATGGAAGAAAAAATTTTACAGTTGCCCAAACATGTTCATTTTATTTAAGGCAGAATATGTTTTTAGTAGAAACTGTGACCTTAAAAGAGCAATTTTTCACCACTGGATGGCAGAATCTTCCTCTGGTCTAACAATCTAATAGCAGAACAATTTGCTAAAATTAAAGAGAAATTGGATCTGTCATAATCAATCCAAAGTGGAAGGATCTACTGGAAATGTAATTCCAGAGGCAGAAGTTACATATTTTAGAAACTCCTTTCTGACTATAACACCTGACCTTTCAATATCTGTCCTGTTCACATGAATTACTGGGCACTTGCTCTTCTGAAGATTTGTCAGTGTCCCACAACATTAATCACCATGTCAACATAGCGTTTGTATTTACACTGAATATTTTTTCCCTTCAACTCCATATTGTGCCACAATTAAATGTCTGAATTAGGGAAATCACAACATACTTGGGAGAAGCGTTTAGGAAGATGCTGCAGTTGTTAATATTATATTCTCTTAAAAACAGAAACGATAAGTACAGGTGCTAAAGTTCAATTAATATAGTGATTGAACTACCAGTGGAAATATTATAAAAGAAACAAATATATGTACAATATCTATAGGGAGGCTGTGGTATTTTTAAATCTTACAACTTTTCAGGAGTTACTTTTAAATAGGGAAAAAATGTATTTATTCACCACTGCTTCTTTTACTTAGAGTATACACTGAGCAGCTTCATTAGACCATTCCTGAGAAAAATGAGAATATTGAAATTAATTAAGACTTCGCCCTTGCCAAGTGGGAAGACAAACTCCATCCTTAACCTCAGAGGGCTTGGAATTAGTTTCTATCAAGCAGAGACTATTAGTTTCTATTAGCAGAGACCATTAAGCAATCTTGAGTATAGTTAAGAATCTAAAACTTTGATTCTTTTCTGAGTTCTACTTCCATGGGCATATCCATGTGAAGGTTTTAACAGAGATTTGAATAACCTTCAAAATAAATTTCACAACACTTGGCAATCCTTCTTTTGAGAGAACTTTTTAAAATGTTTGAATGAAAAGATTTCCCCAGATTGTTAGCCTTTAAAAGGAAAACAAAAAGTATGTGGATAGATAAGAAAGGAGAAAAACCAAGATGTGTCATGAACTAAGTTGTTTCAGTGTGTGAAGCATCCACTTTGTATCTTTGACTTCTGTAGCATTCTGTGGCAATGACTTCAATAGCATGATTATATACTTTGTACAGAGTACGTCTTTAGAAGTCTTTGTTCATGGCATTTTTGCCCTTTTCTTTACTGGTCATTTATGAATTCTAAGCTTTTTGTTGAAGGGATTTTAGCTTAAAAGAGATAAATTAACATTTAGACTGATAGGAACTGAAATATGCATTTGAGTCACTTTCTCGGCAACAAAATATATGTGATATCATAGAAAAAGTAAAAGAGAAAGCAAGCAGGGCAGTATGAGTGCAAATCAAACAGAAGTCACATGGACATCTCTGGAGGGGTTGGGGATGCCACTGGCATTTCCATGAACCATGAATTTCCCTGCGTATTGGCAGGTGCTGTGCTGGAGCAGCATTTCAGAGACAGCAGTAGCTGATAGGGCAAACCCCACTGAGGGGCTGAGAAATTGCTTATTCTCCCCCTTCTGGTGACTACCTTTGGCTCAGGATTACAGTTTACCTTGATTAAAGTGACCCCCAGGACGACCTAAGATCCACCCCGCCCTTCCTGCGTGTGGAGCAGCTCTCCTAGCGTGCTCTTAAAAGAGCATCTTAACCCTGAAAACTGCAGAACTGCGTTTCCTCTGTGAAGCACCTGTCAAGTTGTGCCAGAGGGTAAGAGGGCCTTGAGAACATCTGGACAATAATTAAACAGGAATTTCCAGTAACTAGACCTAAGTGGCTTGAACAACAAATTTACTACTGATAAAGTGAGATGAATTATCCAGTGTAATCCTCTGTGTTTTCTTCTGTCCTGAATAAAATGTAACTTCGTAATTTACAGCGAAGGAACACTGGGAAAGGTGCATTTTCACTTGAGGGCTAATTGCAGGCCAAATAAAGGACTTTATCAATGGCAATACCCAGCAGCATTACAGTTCACCTGAGTGCTAGGCTCATCAGAGAAATGTAGAATTTGAGCTGCTGATTAAGAAGTGCAAAACAAGATTTAGGGCAAATAAACCATCACTCATGATGTTTTAAAATATCCTATTAAAGCTACAGTGAAAGTATAACACGAGTTTGCAGCATGGCCTGTAGTTTATTTTTCTAAGTAGCTCCTCATTCAGCAGAGGCATGTCAGGATAAATGGTCAGACTCAACACAGCAAGTTACTAATATGCATAATGTAATATTCAGAACATTGAAACATTGATGTTACACCTGAATTAAACACACCTGGGGCTGCTTTCTGGCATTGGGCCAGCAGGTCTAATCCAGCCTCAACATGTTTTTCAGTCTCTTCCTTTTGGAAGAGGGGATGGGATGTGCAGCCAGACTGTGCACTCAGAGGGGCTGCTAGAAGGGGCTTTCCCTGACCAGATGGACATGTGAGGGTCTCTGTTGCTCTCCCTGTGAGACCCTGCAAAGGGCAGGCCATAACTCTTCTGTTGCCTGTTTTCTTATTAAAAACACTGTCTACTTAGTCCTTGGCCTTCTATTTTTCTCTCAGCTACCGTAGGGATGGTACAGAACATCATCTACACAGGTAGAAATTCCTTGAGGTCTCCTCCTACGATTCACATCAATAGTAATATTAATGCTGACACCTTACACTTGCTATAGCTCTGCTGTGTTACAGTTAAATGTAATTTTTGATGAACAGCGGACAAGTTTTTTCTCCCTTAATGCATGGGGAACTGCTAAAGAGGGGGTTCCCAATACACTGGTAAGAGAACACGAGGCTCTGAGTGGCTGATTTTTAGCGCTGCTCTTGTCTGACATGACACAGCCCTTAGAGGCTGTGTCCTCATCCCCTGCATGGCAGATTCTCTTTGGAAGGAGCCAATGGACTAATTCAGCACGTCAAAGCTAATGTTGCGAAATCCTTGGGTATATCAACGTTCCCAAGCACAGTCATAAATGTCAGCAACTCCAGCGACGGGATGAATTACAGCGAAATTATGGTTTAACCTGTCACAAAGAGTAGGCTCTGAAATATTGGTAATCTTGCCTGTGTTTTGCAATATAGGTCTTCAGCTGAGGTCACATTGAGAAGTAACTGATGGATGTTTAACAGAATAAATGGCACATAGACTGGTGCTTCAAAACTCTTCCTTAATTTTTGTTTGTGCTTTGAACATTTATTTATTTTTCCCATTTCTTTTTGCAAGAAATGGGAGAATCCCTGTATGAATATCCCTATAAAATGCTGCTGTCTTTCAGCATTAATATCACAGGTACAGGGCTTTGTCTCACTGTGACTGATCCTGTATGAAAAACAACCCTGCTAACCTTGGAAGACCACGAAAAAGCTGTTGGTCCTCCCTTTATCAGCGTCACCCAACCTATTAATGAGATGCTAATTGAAAGGTCTTCACTTTTATGGTCTAACTCTGCTCCGTAAGGTCAGGATTAAATGTGCTTCCTTAACTGAACTCCTCAGGGTTCATTCCCTTCCTCTGGCAAAAGGACTTGAGAGATGGGATTCAAGCTTGATGTCTTTGATGTGAGGAAGAAGTCCCAGCACTTATTTCTGACAGCTTTTTCTTCCAACGCTTCGAGTCCTTCTTAAGGCCCTTCCGAAGGCTTAAGGGGCGCCTTTGTTCTTGTGCCAGCTCTGTGTGGATGCAAACCATCACCTCAGGACACTAAATTGTCTGGCTTGCCAAGGTGGAAATCTGCTTCTGCTTCAGAAAATGGGGTCTGATTTGTGAGGGCATTTGGGAAAGAATGGGAGGTGCTATCTTTGTGACTCACTCTCTCAGGCAAAATGCAAAGTAGGGTAAAGACTGTACAGCAGCAACAGGGAATAAATAGGTTTCTGTTTTGCATAGCTGTTATCCAGGGATACAGGGCTAGAGCAAACATATTCAGTGATAAGGCTCCTTTTTTTGTCGCATCGCTGGGTGTAAAAATCACTGCTCTAAGAGTGAGCAGGAAGAATTTGATGTGAAGTGGCCAGAATAAATGAAGATACATGAACGTGGACCAGGGTGGGTTTGTGCTGAGAGGAGCACCTGCAGTTCTTGTGAAGAGAATGAGAGGGAAGTCTCTGCAAATCAAGGTACTTTATTTTTTATTGTAAGAAAATAGAAAACCTGAGTCACAGTGAAATGAAACTCCCCACGTCTCCCTAGAAATGGTGGTTCACACTCCTCCAGAGGCTCTTATTCCCTCGATGGTCTTTGAAGGGTAATGAGGTGATCAGTGGAGGACTCCTTCAGCTGTTAGTCTTCCCTGGACTGAGTGATACTGCAGAGAATTAAAGCTCCCAGAAGACAACAGCCATTCCCACGATCTCAATACATTTTATTTCTGTAAGTGGAAGAAAGGCTACATCAGAATCATTCACCCTTCCCCTACTGCCCATTACTTCCCTTATTGCTGCTGTATAAATTAAAGCTTGCAAGGGTTTTTCTCCTAAGCAGACTCTTAGGGCAGGTGCAAAACTCATTAAATGAAAACAAAATGTTCAACCCTTCCCTGTTATTTTCCTCTCCATCTGGCCTGCTTAAAAAAATCCTAAAACTGAAATAGAAAAAGGTAGGAGTTTCCTGTTTTGCTCCCTAAAGGGAAAGGCCAAGCTGAGCCCTGGTGCAAACAGTGAGACCATCCACCCAGCCTTCAAGTGGGGCTGACCAAGAAAGGAGAAGCAGTCTCAGAAGTGGGTGCAGGGATGCTGAGCCCTGTGCTGGTGCACAAGAGGAACAAGGCATGTCTCTCCTCTTCAAATCACAGCCCCAGGCCACCACTGGGTGCAGACCTATGTGCAGACAGTGTATCCACCAGCAGCTTAAGGTGGCCATTTAGTGACAGCAGATGCACTGAGACTGGCACCAGCCATGGTGTGCTGCAGTGAAATGCCACAGAGACAGAGATACACTGGCCTCATGGGAACATGCAGTAAGTTTGCCTCTGCAGTGATTAAATGGAGTTGTAAACAATGGAACTGCAGAAGGGCTAAAATGGCCATGCAATGCCTAACAGAGCCCTTTACCATTTCAAGTTATGAAAACCCCGGACAAGGAAAAATACAGCAAAACCCACAATTTCCTAGAAACTTTAGGTTGACTATACTGGGGTCCATGGGTGCTGAAAGCAGCCATATTCCTGAATGGTAACTTGCCAGCAGTGTTGGTAGGGCTTTGGTAATAACACCAGAGCCCACATGGCAGTTTTGCTTCGCCCTGGTGTGAACTAATGTCTTCATAACTCTCTGTCAGCGAATTGTATTAGCTGCAGTTCAGAGCAATCAGTCTCTTGGGAAGTTACCATTTGACTTTCTCACTTGCCCTTACTAAGTAATACTATAAATCTTTGAATCATCTGTCTGCCTTTGATCTAGCTGTAAGTGTGTGGAATGCTTGGTGACTGGAGTGGAGGAAGGAGGGAGAGAAATGCCTCATTGCTGTGCTAAAGTCATTCAGAGTGCCGAAAACGGAGAGATGGATATGGCTTATCTTCCTAATGAAATTATTTTAGTTTGCAATGTTGCAATTTGTGTTATCACACTGCAGAGCTGGGGAGGAATAATTATTTTTGTAAGCGTATATTTTCTGGGGGGGAAGAAATGTTTAGTTCTATCTTAAAATAGCTTCAAAATAAGATCTTGTCAATAGCAGAACTCACAGGTTGTTTGTAAATAGCACTTTGAGACACAATTATACAAAATATTTAAACAAGGCAGATTGGAGGAGAGACATGCTGCTTGCAGGTGGAGCAGCCATGGCAGAACGTGGTAAGAACCAGATGATAGTGTAGGGTATGCTGAACTTACAGCATCAAACCCCCGAGTCATGAGCCCAAGTGATGGCAGTACAGAAAAAGCACTGGATTTCCCAAGGGTGGGATTTATCTCATTGAGTTCAGATCTTGCACAGTCATCTAGAGTCCCTTTAGCACATAACAAACAGACTCAGCTCATTGCATGTCTGCTGGAATGTGGAGCTGACCTTGCTTTTTGTCCCTAGTTATCTGGATGCTGCTGTTTGCACTGCCCCTTCCCACAGGCCAAGGGACAGTTTCTCATCCCCTGAGCATTTGTTACCTATGTTTTTGTGACATTGTGAAGTGGGAGAACAGACACAAGTGCTGGCTTAGCATAGGCTGTATTAGCATTTGTAACAGATATCATCTGGTGGGCAGCTCTCTTGGAGTGGATCAGTCATTGCTAAGGAGAAGCACAGCAAGTGTGCTGTGGGAGGTGCTTTGCTGACAGTAAAGCGCCTCAACATGGTCTGTTGAGGCTACACTGGCTTTATTACACCATGTAAATGTCACACAGAGACCACATTGCCCTGACACCTGTCCAGAAAAATGAGAGTGGTAGCTGTGCCAAGTGATATATTAAGAAAAACAGGAAAAGAAGGGCATTGTACTCAATATTTGCAAGGCCATCAGCCACATCCATCAGTAATCACATCTATTAACATGATTACTATTGATATCATACCCTTCACTTCTGAGCTTCCTTAATTTGAGCATTCATGGAACTCAGGTACCAGCTGAAACGCTTCTGATTTTTTTCCCCTGAATATTACTAGATGAGATTATTATCAATGATGAATAATCTTTGAAAAATGCCTTCCTCTGAGAATTTAATTTTGGCATCCTTTTTTGGTAATATTTAATACTCTCTGACTGTCTGCAAACAAGAGCAGAAATGGGAGAGAAATGCATCCTTGAGCACACATTCAGTGCTCAAATTCAGCTGCAGCACCAGATTTGAATGAGACAGCAAAGCAGGACAATCACCTTTTACTCCTGAATGCTCTTGAGGTCAAAAAGGAGAAAATGCACCATTCAGCTATAGAGACTTCCACTTTCTGCTTCCAGTGAGGCAATCACTTTTTTGCTGTTATCAGCTACTTGTGTTACTGTCTGTTATAAAAAATCACTCCCACACCCTTTATATCCTTGTATTGTGCTTGTTTATGCAGTTCTGCTGAGGCTCTTATGAAACAGAGGAAGCTTGAAACTAATCTTCCTATAATATTACACATAGACAACATGTGTATGTGTGAATATATATATATTTTTTTCTGGAGGCTGGTATAGTCAGGCTTCCCTGGATACATTTATCTATCTCCTAAGAGGAAAAGTGTATCTTACTATTAAAAAAAAAATCTATACCTGTACCTATGGCATGGAATCATAGAATGACCTTAGAGATCATCTTGTTCCAACCCTTGTTCCATGGGCAGGGACACCTTCCTTCCACTAGACCAGGTTGATCAGAGCTCCATCCAACCTGGCCTTGAACACTTCCAGGGATGGAGCATCCACAGCTTCTCTGGGCACCTGTTCTTGTGCCTCCCACTCTCATAGTAAAGAATGTCTTTATAATATCTGATCTAATTCTAGTGTCTTTCATTTTGAAGCCTGGTACAGTCACTCTTGTAAAAAGTTCCTCTCTCTGTCTTTCTTGAAGGTTCCCTTCAGGTGCTGGAAGACCTCAACCTTCTCTTTTCCAGGCTGAACAATTCCAAATCTCTCATCCTTTCCCTTCAGGAAGCGTGCGTCATCAACTTGAGAGGGATGTTCTAACCAACATGGTAGCCCTTCTCTGGGCTCACTCTAACAGGCTGATGTCCTTTCTGTGCTGGGTCATATCCCAGATATTCCTGGAGCTGGATGATATCTATATATTTCCACAAACACTGAAAAAATATAGAGAAATAAATGTATGAAATGGATACCCCCATGCAAAGCAGCAGTGGGATCCTTGCCTCAGACAGTCTTACATGGGCTCAAGCCTTCTGCAGCTCAGAAAGGCTCAGAGGGAAATTACAAGTCCAGTCTATCTCTGTTGTCACAGACATGTCCACAAATGTGAATTATGCAGTGCAGTTTTCTGGTTACCTGCTCCTAAAATGTATGTTGTACGTAGGTCTGTGAATACCACAGAAGAAAAAGGGAGGCATGCCTTGTGATTAGCTTTCCAGACCTTATGGGAAATACTATTTTCTGCTTAAAATATACCAGGGTTTCATGGTCTTGAATTTCTTATGAAAGAGGAAGGCTTTTGATTTTCAGAAAGGAGGGATGACTGGAAAACAAGTTGGATTTGCAATTGTTGAGGAAAAATATTGACATTTTATTACATACCAGGACAAAACTATCCCCTTCCCATTTTTGTGAGCAGTAGGGAAGGCATATTTTGTGAAACACACTTTAACTGTATTTACACTTTGAGGCAGGTGAGACCCAGCACACTGAAAAAATGTGCTTGGTGAAAACAACAGGCAAGAAATCCAGGTGCCAGACTAGTGAGAATTGGGCAATGAAAGCACTTTACTCTCCTGTAACAGAATCAGAGGTGTAAGTGACAAAAACCACACTGCCTGCTTTCCTCCAACAAGTGGGATTCACCTCGGGGACTGCTCATCTAGATGCAGCATGGGACATTTGGAGAGGGAAAGGTTTCTTTTCTTTGGGAAGGCAGAGAGCAGGTGTTGTGGTGCACCTTCCACCTGTGTGCTTTGGTTAGTTCCTTCTGCCATGAGGAAGTGCTTCCCACTTCCCACATTTACAGCAGAGCACTCCCACGGTGTAAAACAAGCCAGGGGATGCAACTTCAGGCCAGCTAGCAGGATCAGCTCACCAGCCAGTGCCAGTGCCTGAAGACAGAAGGACAGGAGGAGGTTGCATGAGAAATTCTAATTCCCACTAATGGCTGGGAGCAGAGGCACATGCAAGTTTGATTTGATGCATTTTCTTTAGTAGCAAAGCAGGTCATCTTGGATCTGCTCCAGACGGCTTATTCTTGTCTTGTAATAGAGTGAATAAATATCACTCCTTGCTTGTAAGGCCAGGTCCAAGCAGGTGACTTTCCCCTGGGGAAGCTCCATCAACCCCTCCTCAGCTCTACCAAGTTCCTTTGATTAGGCTGAGTGCATTATATAGTAATAACTCTCTCCAGTACTTTGGAAAACCTGCATTAGAACCAGCAAATGGGGTGCTGGCAGTCTGGATGGATGGATAGCCTAGGTCTGATCACAGCAGCAACATCAAAAAGAGCAGCAGGATGTCATGCTTTGGCAAATGCAGTGGCAGGACAAGAGGAAGAGTGAGTGTGTTCAAGGAAGCTTAAACAGATTGTTGCAGCTCAAGGCCTTACATGTGTAGGCACAGATCACATAACTGAGCAGTGGGACAGATCAATCCCTAAGAGAGAGGCCACCCCCCTGCTGCTCCCTTGCACCTGCCCTGGAGCTGCCTCTGCCTTGAAACACCCTCCAGGGTATGGCAGCCACTGCACTGGGGCACATGCAGCTATCTCAAAACACCAGGCATTTGTGAGTGTCCTTTTCCCAAGCTTACACAGAAGTTCAGATGCCCCAGGATGGACATGCTGGCCTCTGCAGTTCCCAAGCACAACCAGATTGCTCTGGGATGCTGGCCCTCACATCACTAACTTCTTAAATGAAGAGAAAAATCCTCAGAAAAAACTGAGTTTTTCCTTTAAGGTTCACTTTTTCATTCTACAGGAACAGTGGAGATTTCCTCTACAATGAATAAAGAAGCAGGTATCTCTTTCCAGTACCTACACTGCCTGACAACAGCAAGCCACAGCTCTGCTGGAGCAGGTTTTCCAAAGTACTGAAGAGGGTTATTGCTATATAATGCACTCAGCCTAATCAAAGGAACTTGGTAGAGCTGAGGAGGGGTTGATAAATAGTTGCATGGAGCAATTTGCACATCCAAGAGTAGGTGGGAGCCAAACTGCTGCAGTGGGGTCTCCTGGGGGTGCAGCATTTTCCTTGAATCCCTTCAAGCACTCTTGATACTCCTCTGAGGCAGATCCTAAAAACACTTCACAACCAGCCCAAGGGATGTCCTCCAGCCTTGGCACAAAGCCTGTGACAATCGTGTTTCTCTAACAAGGAAACCCTATCCAGGAAAGCCTCTGATCTGACACTGGGGAGTAATGCTCATCATTTAGATCCTTTTAAAAAGGAGGAAGAGCTTTGGGACTGGGGTGGGGGCACCTGAAATAAGAAACCTTGGTCCTTGAGTGCTTACCTTGGGTGTGTTCTTGGTTGCTCAGCTGGGAGGTCCAGCCAGCAGTGCTTTGGAGGCAGGATGTCTGCAGCCCTTCAGGGAACTTAGGGCTGAGAACCACTGTGCAGACCAACAGCACTCATCCCCTGGACACAGGGCTGCCTTCTCCACCTTAAAGGTAATGAAGTGAGTGAAAATCTATCTAATTGAGCTTGGTCTGCAAGCAAGGCAGGTTGGGGAACTCTGGATGGTCCCCAGAGCACCAGATGATATTCAGGTCCAGTTTTAATTATTTTTAGAGCAAGTATCTTCAGTTTAACCATGTAAAAAGCTTCTGAATTATGTCTACAAACCAAATAGGTACCAAAAGGAATTCCTGCTACACATGAAAGCTTTCTGCTGCTCGTTGCTAAAGGCAATCATCTCTACATCTTTGCAGGACTTGTAGCCTCAAAGAACAAGAATCAAATCTCTTAGTCATATTTTTGCCCCTGAAATCCAGTACTCTGCTTTTTACCTTTTACCACTGAAAGTCTGTAGTTTCAGAATGCAGCTGGCAGCTCCTGTACCTCTCTAGCCTCAGCCCCTTTCTTCTCCTTCCTTTTGTGTGTTTCTTCCAGTTTACCATCTCCATCAAGTAACTAGATGTTTTCTATGATTGTGCTCCATGATGAGTTAAATGTTACTAAAAGTATTAAAGGATTCCTATAGAACAAAATGCCCCTCTGGGTGAAAATACAGTAGTTAAATGTGGAAAAGCTGTGTCTCTTCATGCAGTCAAAATACAATTTAAAGCAGCAAGGTTTCAAAAGTGCTTTAGTTGGGCAAACGTAGTGCATGCTTTTGTTATCAAAATATATATGGGTCACTACTGCCCTTTGAAATCACACAGGGTCTCTGCTGGAAGATTACTGAGATGAAAATTATGTCTGGGATTTCACATTGCACTTTGTTTTTGCTCTCAAACTGAGGGAGAGGTTAGAGAAATGCTGATGCTAAGGGTACCAGGCTACCTCTGAAAATCCTTCAGCTTTTCTTTGGTGTTTTCTGGCCTAGGGATATAAGGTAATGGAAGTCAGGCATAGTATTTGCTTCAGGTCCTGCTAGGTTGCAAGACACATGGTTATAAAGATGTTATTGAGCCCTAAATTCAGGTTGTTTTCTGAAAATAACATTCATTAATCATGATTTTCTTCTTTCCTTGGGATACTTGTACTTGGATTTCTGTTGCCATCAACTTCTCAAAAATTAAAAAAATTGAAGTGTTTAATGTTTTAACACTGTAAACTTTTAAGGCCCTAAATTTTTAGTTTTAATTTTCTAGGGGGGAAAGGTTCTTCTGAAAGATGTGCATGGTTTGCAAAAATCTAGTTGGAACATGTGGATTTTGGAAAAACCCCATGCAATTTCCAACTGTTAATGTCCCATCTGCCTCCCTAAGACTCCAGGCCCTCTGCAGTTTCTTATCTTAGCTCAGTCTTGATGCAGCTTTTTATATGATTGCCCCTGCAGGGATGAAAGCAAGCCCCACTGACAAATAACTACATGCACCACAGACATGCAGCTTCTGGACCAACCTCCCCATCTGTACCTTGGGCCGAGGGCCAGGTGCTGAGAGCTGGGACAAGACAAAAATAAAAGTATAAAACTCTGATTTATTTCTTTTCTGTACACCTGCACACAAGAGGGTGCAGAATATCCTTGCCATGGTGATGCAAGTGCACATGTTGCCAGATAATTTGAAGGCTGGATAATAAGTGCCTAAGTGTATTTTTTAAGGAAAGTGCATATGTTTCTCAATGCCTGCTAACAAGCTGCAGAGGAGTAGCACGGAAATCGGCATCCCCCTGCCCCCGCTGAGCCTAGAAAATGCTATTTAGAGCAGTTTGTTGTAATTTTAGTGGAGAGATTTGCTTTAAAAGCTTGTGCTCTCTATAGTATTATGCAACATATGCCCTGAAAGGCATGTTATTTAATCTGTTTTCTTGTTTGTGTTCTATTTAATGCTAAAGGGGAAAAAGGGAATACAGAAGTTTTCTACTGTCCTCACCACAGCAGCTTTTTGAGCAGGGTTGAGAAGCAAAAGCAAGTTCTGCTCCAGGAAATATGGCACAGGATGGATGCATTTTGGACAAGCAGGAAAGAAACCTGAAGGTGTGGAGCCAATCTCTGCCTAGCCCTGCATGCAGGAGAGGAGATTGTGCTGCTGGTTAATGTAAAGACCACAGGGGTTGTGTGGTTTGGCATTGCGCAGGCACTCCAGCCATTTCTGGGCAGCTGCTGTGTGGTACCTCTGATAGCAGCAGCACAGGTTCAGCTCTGCCTCCTCACATCTCAGTGATGGCCTCAGTCCAAAACTTCAAACAGAAACTGGTGAAACTTGGGAAAAATCTTCTTTTTTAGCACAAATAAAAGTCAGGATTGCTTCTGTTGCTAACCTCAAGAATAAATGGCCCTGTCTGTACTATTTAATGAAGAGACACCCAGGACAATTCCTGCCACAAATTCCTGTTAATTTTGGGGCAGTGAGGTGCTGCTCCAGAGAAAGCAGAGTTTTGTTTCCTGCTTAAGCTGCAGGATTTCTGCCTGGTGTTTGGCTTCTGGCCTCATCCTGCACTTCTCTCATGGGCTGAACTGAAACAGTGACATTCTCAGGGGGCTCTGGGGAGCACCCTCAGCCCTGTGTTCAGACACAGCTGCTGAAACATCCCCAGGGTGGTGCTTTGGCGCTTAAAAACCTCTCACTCTCAGTAAGGGCAGCTCCGTTTTCCCACTTTTTGCCAGCAAGAAGAAGGTGATTCCCAGGAAATTGAATACATTAAAACCCTGTTGGAGATATTTTCCCAAGCAGAGATTTGGAAGGCATGGGGTTGAGGGAAGGTAAAAAAAGGAAAATACTGTATTCAGTTTCTGGGCAAGTAATATACAGAATAATTCTTATGCCACTGTTGGTCTCCAAATCTTCAGGGCAGGAGCAACCTGGGTGAAGCCCAGAGATGCAGCAAGTTTCTCACCACTGGCCATGACTTCCTCCAAGAGAAGTAGTTCTTGCTGGTCCCTGCAGGACTTCCCCTCATGTGTGGAGCAGACACCCTCCCAGGTTTCCTCATGCAGGTCCTGCTTTAGCACTCCCCAGCCTGGTGCATCCCCTGCCCTTTCAGCAGCCCTGATGCTCAGATGGTGTAGGTTTTTTAATTTTTTTTTTTTTTTTGTGTGTCTCAAAAGCAAGCAGTGACAGCTCAGAGGTCCCTTCCCCCTTCCCAAGCCGCAGCTCCTCAAGGGCACTGATTTTTAATTTTTTTTTTTTTTTTTGAGGCATTTCATGTTCGGGAGAATTTTCAGTTTGGGTGTGGGAGTCTTGGCACCCTGTATTCTGCATCTGCCCAGGGTGGTCTCAGACCCTGATCATTCCTTCATTCCTCAAGAAGGAAATCCTTTGCTGAGTTTTGTCTAATGCTATGAAGCTCCTCTGATGTTATGGCCCATGGTGGCTTTGCAGCCTCACTCCCCAGCCCTGGCCCAAGCACACCTCACCCTCCTAAAAAGCAGAATTCTTGGCTGTACTGTCACAGCCATTCCAAAAAAACAACAAAAAACCAAAACCAAACAAAAAAAAAAAAAAAAACCAAAAAACAACAACAAAAAACCCCCAGACTTCCCCAGCTGCATGATGTAGTTGTGATCTAAATACCCCAGGCAGCATTTCCAGAGCTTCAAGTAAGCACACAGCTAATAAAGGGATTTTTATTGGCACAAAGGATCCTTTTCAGTCAGTGGCTAAAGGAAATAGGACAAACCTGGACATAAGGAGGGGAAGTGCTTCAGCTCAAGCCCCCTAAATCCCTTATGTTTTGTCAGATGATCCGACTGCCACAAGCGACCATACTTAGAAAAACCCTACTTGTCAAAATTTCTGATAGCAAAATCCCTCTTTAATCTACTCTGAATCAGGCCATGCTGGCTTTTTTTATGCTGCCAGGGTATCCCCAACAGCGACATTGCCCAGGAGGATGACAGACTCATAAGAGCAATGGCAGCTCTGGTGAGGGAATGCAAAAACGGTCCTAGATTTTGTTTTATGCAGAGTGCTGCCCAGAAGGGTGGGAATTTTCTCATGGAGCAAGGCTCAGACTATAGCTTCCTACAGTGAGAGGAGGGAATAAAACAGGGCTCTCATTTTTTAAGAGCATGAGGAAGGATCCACTCCTCAGGCAGAAGATTTCCTTCAATAATCAAGTATGAATACAGGCCACCCAAAAAAAAAAAAGAATGGAAAAACAAGGGAGTGGCCAGGCTTAAAAACAGTATTTGGGATGAGATGCTTTGTAGTCATGCGCTGCCATGTTCTGGGTTCTGGATCTACCTCAGGGGTGTGTTGTGGCCAGTAACTCTCGAGGCACCTCAGTTAGAAAGTAATGATTTTAAAAATGCACAGAAATCAGCTGGCACCTTCCAAAATCAATACAGCTTTGATTAGAGCAATCAAAGTAAAGAAAAAATATCTAATTTATTTTCTTTTGGATATTTTTAAGGGAAACAAACACTTGAAAAACCTGATGGTATTTTACTGAGTAGATGAATAAATGTGTGATGGGCTGATCCTGATACCAGGTACCCACCAAAGATGCTGTATCACTCTCCTCCTCAGCTGGACACGGGGGAGAAAAACATAAAAAATAGCTTGTGGGTCAGGATAAGGCCAGGGAGAAATCACTTACCAGTCACCATCACAAGCAAAACAGATTCAGCTTGAGGAAATTAGTTTAATTTATTATAATTTATTATCAGCCAAATAAGAGTAGGGTAATTGTGATGGTGTTTGCAGGGGTCCCAGGGTGAGGGAAGAGAATGTTGACTCCATGTTTCAGAAGGTTTGATTTATTATTTTATGATATATATTATATTAAAACTATACTAAAAGAATAGAAGAAAGGATTTCATCAGAAGGCTAGCTAAGTATAGAAAAGGAATGATAACAAAATCTTGTGTCTCAGACAGAGAGTCTGAGCCAGCTGACTGTGATTGGCCATTAATTACAAACAAACCAACATGGGCCAATCACAGATCCACCTGTTGCATTCCGCAGCAGCAGATAACCATTGTTTACGTTTTGTTCCTGAGGCCTCTCAGCTTCTCAGGAGAAAAAATCCTAAGGAAAGGGTTTTTCATAAAATGTGTCTGTGACAGGTAATGAGGAACAAACCCAAATTTTAAAACAGCTTCCCCTCACCTCTTTCTTCTTCCCAGGCTCAGCCTCAGAATTTCATTAACTTCTCCAGCACAAGTCCTTCCCATATGTACTGTTTCAGTGTGGGTCCCTTCCATGGCGTGCAGTCCTTTGGGAACAGGTTATCCCAGATTGGCTCCCACGCTGGGGCAGGTCTGTTGGCAGCACCTGTGACCCAACAGGGGACCCACATCACAGGTCCTGCCAGGGGCCTGCTCCAGTGTGGGCTCCCCCAGGATCACAACCTCCTCTGGGTATCCTGCTCTGGCATGAGGTCCTCCATGGCTGCAGAGCCATGGCTGCCTCACCGTGGTCTTGGTCACAGGCTGCAGGGCATGACCTGTCCTGCTTCACTGACCTCAGCTGCTGCAGGGCTGCTGCTCTCACATATTCTCACTGCTCTGTTTCAGCTGATGCTGCTGCTGAGCAGGGATTTTTGTCCATTCTTGAATCTGTTATCCCACTGTCACCGATGGGCTCAGCCTTGGATAGCAGCAGGCCTTTACTGGAGCTGGATGGCTCATTGGGCACAAACAAAGTGCCTGGCACTTTCTCACAGAAGCCACCCCTGCAGTCCCCCATTGACAAACCCTTGCAAAAACTCAATATAAAATTAAAAAGAAACCTGACATTTCTAGACAGGCCCAAATGAATCAATTAACTTGAGAGAAAGCAAATTAAAGTGCTGGTATCATATTTTCTGAGACCCCCATTGAAGGGAGGAATGATGAATCTGACTATATGTTCTTGGAAGTCTAATTTATTATTTTATGATATCTATTATATAAAAGAATACTATACTAAACTATACTAAGGAATACAGAAAGGATACAGACAGAAGGCTAAAAGATACTAAAGGAAACTTGTGACTCTCTCTTCAGAGTCCGACACAGCTTGGGCGTCATTGGCCAATAAGTAAAAACAATTCACATGTTGGATGAACAATCTCCAACCACACTCCAAAGCAGCAAAACACAGGAGAAGCAAATGAGATAATATTGTTTTTCTTTTTCTCTGAGGATTCTCAGCCTCCCAGGAGAGAAATCCTGGGCAAAGAGAATTTTCAGAAAATATGTGGTGGCATGCTGGTAGTTTAATAATAAAAAAATCATACAAATTTTTATGAGTTGTGGAAAAAAATTCTGGAGTGTCCCCAGGTTAATGTAGTTTGTGGAGTAACAGGAAAAGAAAGGATCAAGCTTTCATCAGCTAACTATAGCTTCATTGTTTAATGAGAGCAGAGACTGGATGCTGAGCATAAAAAACTTAACAACTTTTAGGGTAGTCTCAGTCTGTGTGCCTAGTTCAGCCTTTTTTGCTTTTTTTAGTTGTGCCACATCCCAAGTCGACAATCAATGGAAGGTCCTGCTTTGGTATCAAGCTTGTTACCATCCACAGATGGAGAGGCTGGATGCTGAGCATAAAAACTTCACTTTTAGGGTAGTCTCAGTCTGTGTGTCTAGTTCAGCCTTTTTTGCTTTTTTAGTTGTGCCACATCCCAAGTTGACAATCAATGGAAGGTCCTGCTTTGG
>NW_005054316.1:0-35818 GCF_000277835.1 Geospiza fortis
TGGATACTTTAATAAAATAAAAAAAAAACAAAAAGTCTTCCCCAAATTCAAAGCCATCAAAAGGCATGGCATGCCAGCAAGTGCAGGGACACAGAGCAAAGTTTCTCCTCTTGGTCCCCATTGAAATCGCAAGATTCCGTTTCCCTTCCCGAAAGGAAATTTCATTTCCTTTCGGGAAGGGAAACGGAATCTTGCGAACCCAAAAAGAAAGGCTTACAAACACTCTGCAAAGGAGATAGGATCAAATGAAATGCAATTGGAAAAAACCCAAAAAACCCCGAAAATTAGGAGATGTTGTGTCTTCAAAAACTGCCCTTTGAGGAAATAAACTGCAGTGCAAAGGACAAAACCAGGGCAAAACTAAGCTCGCAGATGTTGCAAAAGCAGGGGAAAAAGTCAAGGAGGAAGATCCAATTTGGAGGGGAAGATATGAGGGACATGGCCTTGATAGATACAAAAAAAAATAAAAAAAGATAAAGGTATTCCCCAAAGACAAAGCCATCAAAAGGCATGGTCATATGCCATCAAGTGCAGGGACACGCAGTAAAGATTGCCAACATTGTTCTCCCCTGAAAGCCAAAACAGAAAGGAAGGACTTACAAACACTCTGGAATGGAGATACCATCAAAGGAATTGCACTTGGAGGAGAAAAAATAGAAAAAAATTGGAAATTTGGTGACTAGAAGGAAATGGACCGGGATTATGTTAGGTGCAGTGCAAAGGACCAAAAGAGGCCAAAACTAAGCTCACAGATGTTGCAAAAACAGGGGAAATAGTCAAGGAGGAAGACACAACTTCGAGGGGAAGTCATGAGGGTCATGGCTTGGATATTTAAGAAAGAAAAAAAGAAAGATAAAACTATTCCCCAAGTCAAAGCCATCAAAAGGCATGGTCACATGCCATCAAGCGCAGGGACATGCAGCAAAGATTGCCAACACAATGCTTCCTTGCAATCTGGCATAGATTACTGTGGGGAAATTTTCTGCTTTTGTCTAAACCAGATTTGTTTGTTTAATTATTCTCACACTAGCACATTTTCCGTCATTTGCCTGCAGGCAGGCTACCTCTTGATAGAGCCTGCGTGCCACACTTGGCTCTTTCATCACAACGGGAGCAGAGATTGTTCTGCACTTCTGAGAGCCACCTCAACCTGTTTTTCATGTTGAGGTTAGAAGCCCAGCAAGAGACATCAGGGGTAAAGTGTTGCCACAAGATGTTTGGACATGCCTTCTTTAAAGCTACTAGTTAACACTGAGATTTGCTGCACTTTTTTCTCCTTGCTTCACACTCACAAACTTTTGGCTCTGCCTATGCCTATGCAGAAAGAGAAGTTTTCTTTCAGAAGCATTACAGACAATTTACAGTTCATGCAAAAATATTTTTTGTTACAATTCTTCAAGGCTAAAACCATCTTAATTTAGCAGTCTGGAAAATTACAATTTGATCTTTAGTGTTGATAAGTAGCTGGCACTCTGTCTTAAGTAGGAGGTGTCAGCTGGGGACTTAGCTGCTTGAAATTTGAGCATTACTTGGACCCAAATAAAAGTGTATTTGCAAAAACTGACACAATTACTAAAACTAACACAATTACTTCTCATCAAGCTAAGGTGCTTGAATTATTTCCAGTGCTTTGACTGCAGGCCAAATCAAAACACTTTACAAAGGAATCATGATGCATTAATGACTTAATCTGCATAGTGTTTAGCAGCTTGAAGGTCAAATATATTCATGAGAACATATAATCTTATGTTTTTCTGGTGAATGAAAAAGAAAAAAGTTATCTATTAGAGAAGAACAGGATCAGAATATTGAAAAAAATATTACACGCTTTTGCATGGGTATTACAGATGTTATTCCAGTGACAGATGTCTGCAAAGCAGTTTCAAGAACACTCATGAAAACTAAAGGATATACTTCAGCCATCAGAATTTAAATAGGTACTATGCTGCCATATGGCATAGCTGTTTTCAAAGCAAATACAAGGGTTTTTTTCTTTTCTAAGAGAGCAGATGGCAAAGAGGTTGGTATCTAGAAGCTGTCACACCTAGATCATCAGTATCAGTCAGTTGCATGGGAGAGCAGGTGATTTTAATCTGGTAGCTTTTCAGTAGTTTATACAAATAATGTGTGCATTTATTTCCCAAACAAAGACAAACATATATAGTAAGATTCTTGTGATAAACTAAACATGGGTTTTGTGCAGTATTGACAAGTCACAATTTGATGCACTAGAAATGTGAACCATCCCTTTTCACAAGTGATCTTTCTATCTCCAGGGACTTACCAGTAACACTTGTAATGTACAAGCCATCCTGAGACCTGGGAGAGCCCAGACTCTAGCACTGCTCACCAAACACCTTGCAAAAGCATTACAGCCATCAAAATGCCTTTTATGTTGCTAGAGCTGATGAGAAAGAATTAATAGAAACATAGGTTATCACCCAAACAGATGATAAATGCTGTATTTATGGTTTGTCTCCTATTAAAGGATGCAGAACAAGCTTCCATGAACAGAAGTTCTATGGCAAGGTGAGAGCAGACCTCAGTGAAGTTGTTAAAACATGCCATCATTTGTAATTTAGGTCAGAGCTGTAGGGAAGTGAGTTCCCCCAGCTGTCCCCACTCTATGTGCTGGTTTGCATCACAGAGTGCAAATACACTGGAGCTTTGTCAGGAGGTTTTTGCTGTGTCTCAGTGGGAAGGGGAACTTCTTTTCTCCCAGTAGCAGGAACATGGCAGTTCAATATAGACCAATGGCAACTGGATCAAGAAAACTCCAGTGGTTACATTTTGGCAAATTTGTGTTTCCAGTCGAATATCTATTACCAGAAAATTTAAGCAGAAAATATGGCAGAGCCTTGAGATTTTCATAAATTAAAAAAACCATACCAAACCAAACCAAAACAAAAAACATTAAATCAATAGTAGACACAGTAATTGTGACAATCATCAGACAAAAATCTCAATTCCTTTTTTTTCCTTCTTGAAACCAAATATGTTTTCTGATGTTTCCTTTTCAGTTTTGGATTAGGCTTTTCTGAATTTGCTACTTGACATGAGCAAAAATTATGCAAGAAAAAAAGAAAGAAAAATACACAACACAGAAAAGCATACCAATCTTTTTTAAAAGTTTTTTTTCCTTGATTAAAACAAAATCTGATCCAATCTGTTTCTGACTATCTTCTAACAAGCTGCTACATTTCCTTTCATTTAATTTAATTACAGTTATTTTTTATTAACACATTGGAGAAGTTTCATGACTTCCTATTTGGGTGCTCTACCTAAAATGCACACAGATAATCAATTGCAGTTTGTCACAAGAACTGGGGATGGAGCAACATTTTATTAGTCCCTAACTCCCCTTTCTGATTGCAATGGAACAGTGGTCATGTCACTGCTTCTGTTGCCAGTTGGCCACACAACTACAAAAGCTAACAAGGGATACAGGTTCCCATCTAAAAAACCCACTGAATACATTGTTATTGCCAGAATAAATTTGATTGCAAGTATTACAAATAACCACAATACAGAGAAAAATAAACAAACCTGTGATATGGCCAAACCATCATTTGAGCCTTTTTACTCAGCACTCATTTAGAAAGAGAAAGTAATCAAGTGCCTCTCAGGAGGAGTTTTACCAATTCCTTGTTTTCCCTTTTATTTTTACTTCATCCACTACAATATATTCTTATTCATTCTAAAAGGTCCTTCATATTTTCAGTTTTGTTGTGTTCTCCATTATATCCCATAATTTTATTTTCTGATGGTCTATTTATAAATTTAATCAAACACACACAAATAGTTACTGTAGATAATGCAGTTGAACTTCATTAAAAAACTGCAGGAAATTATAATGGCATTGTAGTGTACCAGAGTGGAAAGACATTCACTGCTGCTCTGTATTGCTGCTTTTCTGAAAACATACTTATTATCCACAAGTACATCCTAAAAAATATCATATCTAATAATTGTATATGGGTTTATGTCACACTGGCCATTTAGCTGTTTACATCTTTAAATTCAACCTTGTACTTGGACTAAGCTCTGCATCTAAATTAATCGTCTTGAGGCCTCAGTAACCATTCTGCTTCCTTTAAATCATATCACTTATTGCTAAACTTCCATACTACTACAGAAGTTTATCCAAGAATTGTTCAATAGACTGAATCGTGGCTAAAAGATATAATGCTTGTAAAAACACTTTTATGGCCTTACAAAGCCATTTAATACACTGCAATAAATATTTGGTGAATTTACCATACAGTCATTCAATGAAAGCCTCATATTCTAATCTTTTGATGTAGATATTCTGTCACAAGTAGAAATACTCTTCAACATGTTGGACACTAATGATAGATCACATCATGAGAGGAGGCCCTGCCTTCTCCCTTTTGCTTGGAAAGGAACCAGGGCCAGTTGTGAGCAAGATCTCTGTCTGTGGAACAAAGCCTGAGGGCACAAATGTCTAAGTGGCCATTTTCTCTGCTTGCACCCAAGGCTGCTGTGCACAGAATGGACACACAGGGTATTAAAACTCATAGCTGATGTCTGAAACATTGCAAGAAAATTGAGCCAAGCTGAGCAACTTTACAGCCTTCCACAATTCTTCTCTGAAAAATTCAAACCTCTTCTTCAATACAGAAAAAAACCTCAGCTTTCCTTGATGGGAAAAGAAAAACCTTTGTCTAAAGAATTCTTTGTAATGAGTTCATTTGAAACAAGATAATCTCAAACTACAGCCCCATCTGTCCATTGCATGAGGATGATAGCTGTCTGTGAACGACCAAATTACATTTGTGCAGGACTGTTGTGCCTGTAAGACACAGCAGTCTCACAGGTGTCCTAACAGCCCTTCTGGACATGTTTCTATCAAAGCAGCAAAGTTCAGATGCTGCTGCAATTCCCATGGCTTAGTCTTTACACCTGCACTGAGGGATATTTTTTTCTCCATTTTCCACGTAGGTCAAGTCAGGAGACAGCAGAAATCTTACCTGCAACAAACTCAGCTTTCTGTTCACCTGAAGAGCCAAAACCCCATGAGTGGGCAGGGCAAACAAACATGACGTTCGACGGTGTTGGGGCAAAGAGGAAGCTGTCAGGTCAACCGGGACCTGAAAGATCATGAAAGCTACAAATCTGCTGAGCATCACTAGCAGCTACTTTAACTGAACAAGCCAAATAGAGAACTAGGGGTTATTGATAATACAGCCCAGTGCAAACTGGGTGATGCTGACCACACTGACTCTTGCAGCCCTGGAGCTTTCTCACCTGCAGCCCAGGAGCCTGGGAAGACTCCAAAACTCTTTATGTTTGTACCAATATTAGGGGCCACTTCTGTGTTAAATATGCAGAAACCACAATATTGCTTTTCTCTGAATTGGAACTTTGCCCCTCAAATACTGACTTTTTAAGAGTGACCACCAAATTCTGTCTCTTTCTTCATAAGAGATAACAGGGTAAGACTGCTGAGCAACTGACTGTCTTTCCTGGCTCTGTCCAATTAAAATCTCATTTGCAGTACTTTTATTAATAGATTTTTCCCACTTTATGCAGGTTTGGAGGGTATTAGAGTATTCAAGTGAAATATTAGAAGAGAAATCTGAACATACCTTTCAGTGAAGAGTACAGATGCATTATTCATTCAAATTTATCAAATTAGGCAGTGAAATTACAATATCTTCCAGGAACTAAATATATGGTCCAGACTGTTTGTTAATTAGTGACCATTTGTCCTTATTCTTCAGTGTGCTGTGCAATGTTCAGCATAAAATTAGAAGACTTGTCTTTCAAAGAAATCCAGCCATTTGATTTACTTTATAAAATGGCCTAAAAGGAGACAAATTTTACAAGACATTCCCATAATTTTTGATTAAATGAAGTAGAAAAGCATAATTTTTGGAGTATATAATACCTATTTCATATATATCTACTGCTCTGGTTGGATCTGACAAGAAAAGATCTCTATAAATCAACAATACAAGAGTGACATTTAGAAACAGTAAATCTGAAAGAGAACTATGTTGCTGTTCTATTAAGGAGCTATACTAGCTGCCAACTCCTACAAAAACTGGAAAGTTGCCACTCCACATGCTTGGTATCATACCGGCATTGAAACGACTTATATTACTGTTAGGAAGATCATTGGAAGTGTCTCCTCTCTCTGTATTTAACTGTGTATGAGACCAGCAACAGCAACCATGAGACCACACTGATCTCCTAAGACCCTTTGGAAATACAAAACAGATATCAAAGGTAAAAGCTGAAAGAAATTTAAAAATCATGTGGTGAAGCTCACAGAAATAAATTAGGAAGGCAGTCCTGACCCAAGTAGCAAAATTTCCATAATGAACAGGCTGCTTAAGTCTTTGTTTGCCCATGACTTAATCTGGCATGGGAATAACTCTCCTTTTGAGGTAACTGTGCCTTCAAACTACAAAAGATAGTTACAGCTTTGTCATGATGCAGTGATCTTCTGGAACTGAGCAATATCCTTTGAGCATTTGGGAAATATCTGATTCATAGTTATCATATTAGACTTTTTTATGTTATGTGCATGAAAAACTCAACTCCAAATTAAAGATGTCCATGTACAGCAAAATGAAACAGGGATTAAAATAATCTCCTTCACTACTATCCACCTCCCTTTTTATGTTCCCCATGGTGCTTGAGAAAATGACTCAAAGCCGAATATTTCTGTGGGCTTTGCTGGTGATCAGACTGTTCTTCTCCAAGATTCCAAGCTTGACAGCTG
This sequence comes from Geospiza fortis, assembly GCF_000277835.1. Classification (NCBI taxonomy): domain Eukaryota; kingdom Metazoa; phylum Chordata; class Aves; order Passeriformes; family Thraupidae; genus Geospiza; species Geospiza fortis. The sequence goes on from NW_005054316.1 coordinate 6,752, forward strand.
CTTATGGTGCCATCCCTTCATTTGCTCTCTTGGCAATCTGCTCTGCCTTGTAACATCCTGAGGAAGAAAGGAGGAAGGAAATGAGAAATTACTCATGACTGTGGGCTAAAGAAGCAATAGCAATCATGAAGTGCTTTTGCATGATCGATCTATTAGACGCTTCTGTTAGCAGATTTCACTTATGGAAGGTCTACTTGGGTCAGAACTTCTCCCAGCCCATCTTGTGAAACCCTTCTGAAGGCAAAAAGGTTGCAGAGATGTAATTCTGCTCAGAGAAGACCCCTTTCTTTCTTGACTGTGAGTGATTTTTACTACCTCTCTCAGTCCTCATGCTACTGAAGTGTTTGTTGAAAAATAATTTTCCACTGAGGTTACACAGATCTTGTTCACCACATTTGCATTCTCACTGGCATTGGCCAGAATGTGATAATTCTGTTTGATGACAAATGCAGAGATTTTGATTCTAGAGTGAAGCCAGAAGAAAAGATATGCCTGAAGATATGTTTGGAGTGTTGTGGGGGAGCAGGAGGAAAGGCAGGATAGTGAGAGTGATCATTAGTGCTGTCTGAGTGCAGTCATTGACATTGAAACCAGAGCAGTCTCTTGGATGTCAGATTCAGAGTTCAGATTTAAAACAAAATACCTTGGCTCTGTCAGTGGAGGGGTAGAAGGAGGGGAGAAGGGGGCATGCCTGCTCTCACTATAGAACACTGATTGCATCCTGTCTCCTGCTGCTCCTAGCCTCACACTAACCACTCAGTCTCCTGCTCTCCCCAGCAAAATCTCCTCAAAAGATTTTGTTGAAAGGCTCCCTGTCATTTCTTGTTGTTCTTGATGTAATTTCTTCAATGCCATATCCTGATCTGGCACTGGGATGGGTGGTGCCAGGTCATTTCTTTGTCATCAGGGGAACATAGTCTTATGAAATCTCATGCCAATATCATATTGCTTATTTTTAGCTCTGCTACATAAGAAAAGCACAGAGGAGTTGGTGCTGTCAGTTCTGTGAGATTCATGCATGGCCACCAGTTTAACAACTTTATTTTTACCTACCCAGGGGATCACATGAAATCATGATAAAATCATTTTTCCCATCTTCTCTTTCTTTTACTTAGCTGTGAGATTTCTGTGCTGCAACAGATATATGAGCAGCAGAGGAGAGGAGAGAGTGAAGGAGAGGACAGGTGTGTGCTAAAGGACAAAGTTTCATGGACGCTGCTCTACACAGTACTCCCACTCCTTAACTGTCCAGGTGCCCTTCCCCCTCTCGGTGCTGGCTGCAGATCTGCCATGAAGTTCATTTGTAGAGAAACCATGCCAAATTTCCTCTTTCATGGAGGCTGCCGTGGCTTTGTTTGGTACACTGGCAATATAAAGGACCTTGGAAGTGTGTGTGAGTATAAATGACACCCTTTAAGGCCTCTCTACACTGTATAAAAAAGCTTAAGTGTAAATTAGAAACAGATGTAACTGTTTTCCAAAAGATACAGTATCACCTCCAGTAATGGCATGTGAAAAATCCTTGCACTTATTTTTATTACTTAGATTTGAAGTAGTAGGAAAATGATAAAATTATAAAAGTCAGGGGGTTGTGTTTCTTCAATGCTTAATAATTTACAGAATGATGAGTTTACTGTGATTCAAGGCAGCTTCTTGCTGATGATACTTCAGGCTACCTATCTTTGTGTCCTCCAGATTATTTTTTTTTTTTATTATTAATGTTAGGTCAACTTCTAAGCAATGTTCTTTGCTGTAGGCACAAACTCTTCTGGAAATGAAAGTGTTTCATTTCCAGGATGAGAAGATAAGCCAGATAATGCTGCAAAGGAGCCTGGACCTATACACACTCTGCCACATGAACTCAGGACTTACTCTCCATCCCCAGCAGCATCACCATCCCATCCTCACACATCCCCAGAATAACAGCAAAGCTGCCTGCTCCTCTGAGGGACAGCCACAATTCCCCAGCAGTGTGGCCTCAGCATCCTTGTCCTGCTGGGATGTTCAGCAGTCTGGTGCTGCTGCCCTGGAATTTTTGAGCACGTTTGTCTGTGTGTTGTCCTTGGTAATGTTTCCATAGATGCCTCTGGCATGCTGCTGCTCCCCACTGGGAAGGGACTGTCCTTGCTGAGGTATTTTCTGAAAATTGTCTGAATTGCTAGCCTGACTCCATTCCTGTTTAGTGATAAATCTTACATACTTTCCAGGACAGAAAGATACTTTTTTAGAAAGTATCTCTATCTAGAAGATTCCTTTTATTCATGTCAAGTGGCTGTGGGTCACATTTACTCTCTCCCCAGCTGAAAGAAAACTAACTGCTGCCAGCATTTTGGTCTAGACGTTTTGCTTTGGTTCAGATGGATCCTACATTTTCTTCCTCAGAGTTCACCTTTTAATCTTCTCATCTAACATTCTGTTCTTCCTGTGTGTGGAAATAAAATTCCAAATATAAGTAATCGGGGTTCCAGCCAAAGCTTTTCCAGAGTAATCTGAAAACTCATTAAAATTTCTGAAGATTTTCTTCTAAAACCTTTCTGCATTTTTACTAAATTAGCTTGCTTTGCAATGTCTTTACAGGCTTTGTCTGTGACCAAATCCTCCTGCTTATTTGGTTCAGCAGCTCTGGCCTCAAAATACTTGACTTGAAATCCATGAGCTCTATGTACAAGTCAAACAGTCAGAAATACAGCACCTTCCCCAGTAATCTAAATAGCTGTAAAAACTGGAAATGGTTTTACACCCACACAGTTCCACTGAATATTCTTAGCTCACTCTGTATCCTCAATAGAACTAGGTTTGAGACCAACATTTGGAAGCAGTGCGGTGATTCAGGAGATTTAAAAATTCTATTTCTCAACTAAATGTAAGTCCCATCAGCTCCTTTATTCCTAAACTGTTTTTGAACTAGCTTGAATCCCAAGCCATCTGTTGGGCAGCTCCTCTGGTTCCCAATGTGCATCATTGTCTAGAGATCCCAATCTGTTCCAGAGACTGTGGGAAAAAGCTTATACACTGTAGTCATCTGTCTTGTCTGATGTGGGAGGCCAGATGCAGGTAGGAAAGTAAACATCCTTTCTGAGCCAACAGAACTAGAGATGTCTATCAGTTTACTTGTTGAAATCTCTATTTGCTTCAGAAGGAGATTCATTATGTCATTTTTTCTGACTTTGTAGAATGAATCCCAAGGTGTTTTGTCGCATAGTGGAATTTTTGGGTTGTTCCCACTTTTCAGCTATGACATCTTGAGGGAGTGTACTTTTCTAATCAAGGATGACAGACATCCACTAGGACAATCTAATTAATTTATGACTTGTCTTTGACAAGTAGTTTTTATTGGTTGATCTCCACTGGTACCCAGAGGTGTCAGATGAAACTAAGGCAGTAGCCACTTTTTTTTATTATACTTGCCATGAAAACATTTCCATTTGGATGTTCTCCCAGTCCCAGAAAGGAAGTTCTAGAACTCATAGAACAATTTTCTAGTTTGCCCTGGGGAAAAACAAAACCTCCCTTCTGTCAGTGGTCTGTTTTTTAACTTTTATATTGTTTTTCACCTAAATGACTGCAGTGAGTTCAGGGCAGTACACTTAATCCACAACCAAATATTATTTTGTCTACTAATACATCTACTCACATCTTTCCTGACAGAATAAGGTTAGCTTGCTCCCACTGATCCTGGTTATTTTATTTTGCTCATCCTTGCACCTATTAGTTGCTGAATATTCTGCCTGGCATTTTGATACCCTAACACTGAAGCAGAAAAGAAAGGGAAAGGCAGAATTAAGGGAGGAGAGGACAGATTTTCAGCTGTGTCTACTCTGAGCTCTCAACACTGAAGCAACTCCTCCAGTGTGTTACTAATATCACCTTTCCCAAGTGAAATGAGGATTTTATAATAATATGCAGGTACCATATGCCACTAGAAGGTATTTCAAATTATGCGGCTTCACAATTAAAAAACACCCAACACAATGTGGCTACAATATGCAACTGATCACAATACAGCAAAAATCAAATATTTCTGCAAAAATGGACATTTTCATCTCCTGCTGGGAGTATGATTATGCCTTTTCAATATGCTAATCTGAATCACACAAAGTTGACCTTGCAAAAGACTTTCAACAATTTTTTCTTTAGTCATTTAGAAATATGCCTTACTAATTTTGTCTAGGTTATGCAAAAACAACCAACAGACATTCATTAAAGCTTTTATTTGAAAGGTGTTTGGGGTTTTTTTAAACTATTTGCTAAAACTGAGAGAATATAGGAAGTTTTATCTACTGCCCAAATAGAAGTTTGGGACAAAATCTTGCTTCACCTTATGCATCCACTAACTGCTTATATCTGTATCTGCCGTTTTCTATCCTAAATTTGTCCATCTGCATCAGCATTTTCCCTATTTCCTCCTTTATTTTCTTCACATGTCCTCTAATGTGCTGTATTATGTGGATGTTCTTCTGCCACTGAGTATTCTGTTCTATTATTTTCTCTTTTCCTGTCTTTCTGTGGCCAGTTTTCCCTTTACCCTTTCCCATGTACTATTATGGATATATATACACATACACTCCCTACACAGCATCAGAATTAGTTATGAGGCAGAAGAAAGGGAAGCAGAGAGATCTGCTTTTTTTTGTCTCTTTTGTTTCTCTTCCAATTTCTACTCCAAAAAATGGTGTCAGAGAAATTCCAACAGCAGATTAGTCTATTGAAAAGGAGGCTTGCCAGTCAGCCTGAAAAATCATTTGTTAGCTGTCAAGATGGAAAATGCATCTTCTGAGGATCTGAGTGAAGTCTTTCAGCAACAGCCCAGCACTGAAGGAAGTGGGATCCTTCTCCTCCTTTGAAATCTTCAAGCATAATCAGTGAAGTGTTTGCTATATTTTTTTAATTCCTTTTTCTCCCACCCTCTGATTCTCTAGCCTTCACACTTGCCTTTTTTCCTGACCTCTGCTTCTCTCCTTTGATCATTATCCTCAACCCAATCTTTTTTGAAGACTCTTACATTCCTCTGTGCCTCCTGAAGCAAATTCCCTTTCCCCTTATTGCCTACTTACAGTTGCTTTCCCACTTGGCTTGGCCAGGGGGACAGTGCTGTAGATACAAACCCCAGGGGATGTCTCTGTTTCTGGGCAAAAAGAATCACCACCTGAGAAACAAATTTCTTAATGGCTCCACTGGAAATGTGACTGGCCTCTGCAGTAAGTCTTATGCCTAATGTGTCTCCAAATAAGGCCACAGCCTTTTGTACAGCTGGTAAGGAAATTTGGGGTCAGATATTTGGATTTCACAAGGGAACCCTTAGATATTGTATAAAAAAGCATGCAGGGTAAAGCATGCAGGATGTCCAGCTCTGTCAGTGGGCAGAATTCCTGATGCTGGTGGATTTTCAATGCTACATTTGAAGTCGCTTATTGTTTTCTCTCCTTTCCTCTGAGTTCCAATTGGATGTGTATTACTGCAGAGAATTTGTCTATGGAGCAACAGCCATCCAAAAAAGCAGAAGCAGCAGTTTGTATGTAAGTCTCTGTCTCTCTTAACTGGCCTTAGAAGACCAAGTGTTTTTAATTTTACCATGGTTCTGTAGCACAGCAGGGATTACAATACTAGTTTTGAATCAAAATGCTGCTGTGGAACAAGTTTCTGTTTCTGGAGTCCAAGCCAATTTTCTTTATGTAACCAGGAAGACGGGCAGAGGTCTCTAATTAACCACATGCTGCACAGCTTGGGACAGAACTCTGGCAGCTGTGGGGGCAAGTGGTGTAGGATCTGAAATGCTCTGAGAACAGACTTGAAGACCATGCTTCCCAGCACTAGATTTAACACAGATTTTTCTCTTCAGCTTTAGGCAATCAAGCTAGCCCTGCTGGCTCAGTTTTCCTGCTGCCTCCTTTCCCAGGAAATAAGGACACTTGCTTCTTTGTAAAGGACTTCAGAGATTTACAGGGCTCCATAGCTGCTATGGCCTGAATTCCTGGTTACATACAGTCATTTATCAATGTGTAAAGGTGTCTTTATGCAGCCAATGATGTAAAGATCCTTTATCTAAGTAACAGTTGATCCCTACATATCAACTGTTGTGTCCCTGACACCTGCTGCTGGAAACTATTATCAGGGATTTGCCTTTCTTCTGATGCAAGTGTCCCTCATTTCTATGTGTTGGTGTAGCCCAATTACCAAATGGGGTCTCTTCTCACTGACATCTTTTCTGCAAGAAACAGAGTGGCATAATCTATTTTCAAAGTCAAAGCCTATTAAATGGAAAGGTCTCCAGCTCCCAGTCATGGGCTAGAAAACATTCAGCTCAAATGTCCATTTCCACCTCCCACTGTAAAAGCAGCATATTTTTTTTCCCAGTGACTAGATCTGCTGCCATGGTTACAGCTTCACACAGAGTAGGGTCACCTTCCCTTTCAAGAAAAATCAATGAAAGGTTTAATTTACACTATCCCCATACCAGTCACATTTTACACCAGTTTTTACTGCCTTAATGTTCCATTCTCCAGAAATGAAGAAGCAAATGGGGTGTCAACAAACAGTGGGATGGAGATGAGGGAAGCAGCTGTCAGGTTGATAAATAGATAATAGATACCAGCACTGATTAATTAAACAGCTCTGCACATTAACGAAACCTTCAAGCAACATTTCCTTTTCTCCCCTTCCTAAACATTGCACTTGTAAGCTTGCAGCTGTTATGGACTTAAATATTTCCAAGAGACAGAGCTGTTTTGATAATGAAATTTTTTATGCTAAGGCATATTCAAAAACCTGTCTCTGAAATTGGCCTCTCATGTCCTTGGACAGCTCTGTGCCTCCCACCATACTTAATTACAGAGGACAAATATGCAAGCCCAAAGCCTCTCTGCCTTTTTCACTGGAACATGCTTTCCTAACACACCAAGACTGCCCACAAAGGTGGCCATAAACCCAGTTTTTATAGAGGTTTTTTGTTTCAGAGGAAAGAAGAGAGCAAAGTATGGCAGTGACTAAGTAGCCACCCATGCTGCAAATCATGTTTGCAAATGCTGTTAAACTGAGAATGCCATTAGGAACTTCCAATTTCCTCAAAAATATACTAATTTTATTTCACCTATGTTTTAATTAATAAAGCAGGATACTTTCACTACAGCTCTCAGGTGGATTTAAGTTACCTCAGCCCCACACAATAAGGTAGAACCCACCAGTTGCTGTTGAGTTGCCTTCTGATCACTCAGCAGCAGCAAGAGGCAAAATGGTCTCTCCAGACCCTTCCCCCAGCTCGGGGTCCCTCTTCTTTCCTTTCTGACACCTTTGCTTCTCACAACATGAGCAACCAGGTAGGTCTCTGCTTACAGTACTTCATGCTTAGGATTTCAAAATTTTATTTTAGCCATGCTGCTGAGGAAAATTAGGGAGGAAAATTCACTCTGGAGGCCACTTCAATTCATAGCACCTCTGGTGCAGCTGACAGCAACATGCCACCTGTGAAGGCCTTGTGTGTAACATCTCTCCTCTGACAGCTGCCAGCCCATTCCTCTTGGTTTAGCTGCCACCTCTGCTTGACAGAAATGAGTTGAGGGATGCTCCTCCACCACACGTTTAAAATATTAAAAAGTGGAAAAAACACTGTTTCTTAATACTGTAACCCCAAGCCAGGAGCTCTCTCCCGCAGAATACTTTCACAGTGAGGACTGAAGAAACAGGTTAAATTTTTAGCTGCTTTCTTACTGAAACTGGAAGATGCATTTCCTGAACTACAGGCAGACATCTTCATCAGTCTTTTGCAGCTGAAGATGACCCTATAGGGCACAATGCTACAAAAGACTACCCACAGGTTGACACTGATATGAAAAAAAATGTAAAATCAGATTTTTTAATTGATCTTCCAGCAGGCATTTTTTAAACACTGGGTCTAGCATTGGTGTGTATTTAAGGAATTCTATCAGGTATGAGCCTGTCCCAATTTTTACCTCTGCAAAATCTAGTTCTTTTGGAAGAATATCTTCTCATATCTAACAAGTTGAACTCCCAGCATGAGACCAGAACACAAATTTGGCTTTGAAGACAACTGTTTCATCATGGCCTTCGGGGGTAGCAAGAGGCAATCAAGACTGGAAAAAAGTTATTTAAGTTTCTTAACTGAAGACACTCCTCACTTATTATATTCCTTTACAGCTTCAACTTTCCATGGTTGCTTTGTCTCTGCTCTAGGTAACTATGGTTTGAAAGTAAAGTCTGTTCTGACATTTTGCAGTTTGAGAAGGAAATCCAAGACAGTATGCACTCCTGCTAGTGTCAAAGAGGAAGCACTGGCATGAAAATATAAATGCAGATAGGGATGGAGGTACTGGAATGAGCTGGGAGCATTGCACCCAAAAGCCAAAAACAGCCATGTGTTTTTATCTCATGTGTTACAGATAGCATATGCCAGCAAAGTGTTGTCATTGCTAGTCACAGGTCACATACTGCCAAAGGACTGTGATGGTGAAAGAAAAGCAAAGGCCCATCTGCAGAGCCAGAAGTGAAGACAGAGCACTCATAGCTTTCTTTGTGGGTAAATTACACACTAAGCATGCTTAGAGGCCCAGACAGATGGACATGTGTTGACACTTGTAGTTTTTATTCTGCCTCCTGTGTCATCATAGTCAGGCACCAATTTAGCATTTCCAAGTGAGATTGTTGCATCAGAATTAAGCCTGGGGTTGCCCTGTGGTCAGCTCTGCTCATCTCTAGAGAGTACAGGAAAGGGCAGCCCTACTTCTCCATAATGTTATTGCAAAATGATTGCTCAGACCAGCATGGGTCTGAGCTTGCTATTACAGGTGACTTTGAGTTTAATCTTTATTAATTTGTTCTCTTGAAAGGGTCACCGTCAGGCCACAGTATTTCATATAATTTTCTCTTATTTGGTTTTATTGTTATTGTGTTTAAAGCCTCAAAAAACATGCATTTCTTTGTCTGTGGTGTAGTTTTTCTGTCCTTGAATTCCAGTGAGCCCTTGTGATAGGCAAGCACTCTTAAGCATTAAGATGAGCTAATATGAAAATCATACTAACTGCTTCTCAGTGCTCATGCAAACCAAAGAGAATAGAAGTGAAACACAGATTCAGTGGCTGGATGTCATAAAGCCCTGATTTACCTCCCAATTACCACTAACAGAAAATTGCAGTTGCTGGGAATGAAAAGCCTGTGGACCTTGACAGCATGTGCACAATTCTGTTTGTAGACAACAGCCTCGTAATAGCTGACCTTGAGGAACTCTGATGGGTCTGTAGCTTTGTTTCTCTCCCAGTGCTTCCTGTAAACAACAGCAGCTGACAAAACCAATGCAAAAGAGAGAGAGGAGGAAAAGTTTAACTTCATTTTTAAAAAAATCCAAAGATGGTCAAAGAAATTTAATCTGTTAAATAATTGTTTGGGCACTGCCTTCACCCATCTCCCCCTGACTTCAACCTCTTCTGTGGTGAGCAAGCACTGTTGATATCAACCAAATGACCTGTGAGATGTATTCTCCTCTGACTCAGCAAACTGAAGTGTAGCAAAAAATCACCACCATTCAGCTCATGTTAAAAAGAGTTTCTTATTTAATTTTGGTTGAGATTTCAGGGTTTTCTGAGTGACATCTCTGGCAAAGTAGCAGCTAAAACATAGCTTCAGTATATCATCAGCAAAGGATCTACACTATCAGCAGCTAGCCCATTTTCAGAAAGATAGCCTGAGGCAGGAAAAGAAAGCTATTTCTGTGGGTTTAGATTCCTGCCAGATTCTCTAAGCTTGCCCTGCTTTCACCTGCTGCCCAGCTCTCTGTGACAGACCTGCCTCCCAAATTCCTAGGTAGCACCTTTATAGCCATATGCCATCTGCCCTGCCATAGCTGTGGCTCTAATGCTTCATAATTCACTGCTCACCCGTGGCCTTGCCCAGGCCAAAACCTTTTTTTACAGCTACAGACAGATTTCACTCTCTTATTTGATTTTGTTTGGAGGTTGCTTCATCCAAGTACTTGCAGCACGTTGTTTTACGCTACATTTATTTTCCCAGTTAACGTTTCTGCTTATCAAGCCTGCATGAGCTGAAGCAGTGCTACTAGCACTGCCAGCAAGACAATTCCATGCTGGATTTATGTCCATGAACATGAAATGGTGTTTTATTACCCAAGGTCAGTCTGAGCAGTCTCCATGGGGATCTGTCTTTTCCATTTGGAGGTATGACTGCAGGTGCCAAAATTTCCTTCAGCTAGATTTCTTGCATAAGAAATGCAAGAGCGTGCCAATACTGTTCCTTTCCATAGGAGAAGTCACGGTTTGCAATGTCAGCTTTCAAATACTTAGGGTCAACATTAACCATGATGGGCACAATACAAAAACAAAACAAAAAGTTCATCCCCAAAGCACTTACATTTGTCCTCTTACTAATGAGTTGCCAAATCTCGCTGCTGCTAGGGGTGTAGTGTAATACTGAGAGCCAAGTGTAAGTGATGAAGTCTGATTATGACAACAAGCTGGGAAGGCACTCAACCCCTGTGCTCTGTTTTCAGAGAATTAAGTAAATGTCTGTCTCCAAGACAGACAAAGCCAGCTTTTATATGATCAGCATTTTAAAGGTTTGAATTTTGATAATGGCTTGTTTTGTGCTGCACTGTGGAAAAAAGATAGCCATTATGTCTACCAGTGTCCCCTGAAACTAAATCATTAGCTGATATAAAGAAATGTTCAGCATTCCTATTACATTGTATTTGAAAGGGATTAATTTGTTAACTCAGTAGTTGATCAAACCATGGAAAAATGTCTGCTAAATCATTATGTCTTGTGATCTTCATGTTTGCTAGGATAGTAGGAGTAAAAACATATTTTAGCATATTTAATCCATTTTGCAGTCATAATATTTTTGCTCATTCTAGTAACAGCAAAGGAATTCTAGAGAGGCAGTGACCTGGGAAATTTTATAGTTAGCATTTTGTGACCTTTATCTCAACAGCTTTTTAAAATGAAGATTAAAGAAATAATTAGACACTGGAATTAAATGTAACTTTCAAATGTTCTTGGAACCTAAAATAGCTGCTAAGGAAAGCAATATTGAAGTTTGGGATTACAAGTTATTTAATGGAAGACAATAACTTACTGCATCAGAAAAATCACCCCCCTGTGGTGCTCTGATCAAGAACTGATTTCTTCTTCTTTGTTAGCAGCAGTAAGAATACCTTCTTGCCTGGTAGGAGAAGTGGTTCAGATCTCTATTGTAGTTATTGTCTTTTCATGAGTTGGAGGGTTCCCTAAACTACAGAAATATACTCCTGCTGCTACTGACTTTCCTGTGGGGCTTGTCTTCAGCTTGGTTACTTGTATGAGATATTGTACTATCCTGCTGTACAGAAATGAGAGGATAAATTGGAGTGATCAGGTAGTACAGTGATGGAGAAGCCATACAGAGATACCCAATGTTTTGGGATGCAAAGTACATTCTACTGGAGAAGCTTTTTGTTGGAGTCCCTTTTGCCTTGCATCTCATGCAGTTAGCTTCTCCAGAATGCTAAATGCATGCAGATTACTGCAATCTTGATTTGGCAGCATTCTGCATCTCCTTTTTCACCAGTTGCCAACAAACTGATAAAACCAAGTTGAAAACTGTTTAACATTCAAAACACTACCACAAGTAGGAAGGAACAAACAGCACTAGACTTGAAAGATTCTCAGGAACAAAATTTTTTGACAGTGCTTTACTCATTGTGGAGAAATCAGAATTAGTTTTTTTCAAGTTAATTATATGTTCCTAAGGAAAGCTGTTTCAGTTAGTCTTCAGGAGTAATATTCTCAATAGTTTCCCTCCATCTCTCATGCTACTTTTATAGTAGCATTAAATATCTCCTGTTGAAGCCCATAATACTTCAACAGCTGCTCGCTTTGAAATGAAAAAATCCCTACTGACTTGGGATGATATAAACATATTTAAAGACTTTTTATTTATAAAAAAGACTGAAAGACCTCTGCGTGTCTCATTCTTCTCAAGTAGTACTAGCCAAATATATTTCAATGCAATGCTTTTCAGTCAGAGAATACCATTCCAAGGAAATTACACCATTTAGTGGCATCGCATTCATTAGTGTCAAACTCATAGGAGAAACCAGCAACAATCACGATACATGCACAGAGCACATTCCAGACAACAGCTTGCCTTGAGCTGGGTAGCCACCTGATAATTGTAAAAAACTGGGCAAGATCATGCATCTGAATAAAGTGTTGTTACATGTGATAGCCTGGATGGTAGATGATTATCTGCCTGGGAACCAAAGTGTCCAGGTGAAGTTCATAGTATCCTGCGAAGGAAGGGAGGGAGGGAGGAAGGAAGGAAGGAAGGAAGGAAGGAAGGAAGGAAGGAAGGAAGGAAGGAAGGAATATGACTGACTCATTGTTTTAAAAGCCAGGTGAGGGAAAATTCAAGCCCACATTCAGACACCCATGTATGGACACATAAAATATGTGGTATGAGCTCAGGGATGAGATAAATGTATAGGTTTTCAATGAAGGCAGCAGAGATCTAATTCTCCAGGCTTTTGCACCCATAGAGATGCCTGTTGGCATCTGAGATGCTTTAGGATATTCAAGACATCCACAGGTATGATAAAGTTGATATAGGACCTACAGAACACCTGCACCCTGGTGGAACAGCTTGAGGCCATGCATTTTTGATGAGCATTGCCATCAGTAGTTTTCAGTCAATACATGCAATGGAATTCTCAGAATCTGGTATTTAGTCAAATGTATGTAGCTGCTCCAAGATGAGCTGAACAGCTCTCTGGAGACGTTCTTGGTTGGTTGGTTTGCTGGCTTTTTAAGAATGAAATTGTAGTGACAAAGTGAGCCAGTACTCTGTTTAGTAATACTGCTACTTTACAAAAATACTGTTTAGATGGTCGATACCCAAGCCTCCTTGTGGGAACTAGGTGAGACCAGAGCTTTCCTGGTTCTTCCTACCAGCCTGCTTAGGCAACAAAGGATTGAGTAAAATCATTGTCTGTACCACACAGGTTTGACAGAACAACACTGCCATTTAATTCAAATCAGTGCAGGCAGTTTCTATCTATCTATCAGATCAGTCAGTAAAATACCACCTTTATTTCCAGGACTTCCAGACATGCAGTAGGAAGGAGCATCATCATGAGCTCATCCTGAAGCACCCAAGACAAGAGATTTTGCTTGCATGGTTATATTCTCCCAAGGTCATTTAAAGTAGCATAGAGATGGCTGACCTAGAAAGACATTTGTGGGCTAAGGAGAAAATAAAGCCAAAATTTACTAAAATACTAGCATAGGATTTAACGGGAATGTGAAATTGTTGTGAAGAGGTTTCCATGTTTATACAGTAAATTGAAGTACAGTCCAAGAAGGATGTGGAAAAAAACCTTTATTCTGCCTTTATGAATGGTTAATTTTAGCTGGGCCAGAAAGTGACTCAGTGGAGAAGGGAAACCAGGAGAGCCATGTGCTTCACTGGGTAGGAAGGGAATAGGATGAACAGTTTGCAGCTGTGAAATTGATTCCTGGCCTCCCCATCCTGCTGGTATTTCCCCTTCCCCCAGCATACTTTTCAAATCTTTAATATATATTCTTCAGTGTAAGAAAATATTAGAAATCCCTCTCCTTAATTTTTAGGCAAGTTATATTTGGGAAATATAACTGGAAAAGATATTATAAGTCAGTAAGTCTCATTATGACCTGACCAAAATTTAGACACATTTGAAAACTCTGGACTGAAAACACTACCTGTTTGGGGAAAATGATTGAGTTGTAAAATTAAAGCATGCTTCTCTCTTCTGTAGAAGGGAAAAATGCAATGAGGATATAACTCTCCAGTACTATCTAAACAGGGGTATACAGGAGCCGGTGGAGACCACTTCAAAAAGGTTATAAAAACAACTTTAGGAGGACTGGGAAAAGAACAAGGATGAGCCAGAAAATATAGGAAAACTATTTCTAAGCAACACAGCATTCCAGTTTACTAGAACAAATAATATTTGTAAAAAGAATAGAAGCTCTCTTGGACGTACCCTGACTCCAAGAAAGACACTTCTGTCATAACACAGAAAGTCTTGCAGATCACAGATGCATTTTGCTCATTGGTGTTGAATGGCTCTAAAATAAAGGGAAAAGGTGTCATAAACAAAGGCATGGTGAAAATTGCTGGCTATGTTCTTCAGACTTGTATTGATCTGAAATAGGTGGAGTTCCTAATTTGGTGGCACCTTTACTTAGGAAGAAAGCAAAATAACTGCTTTAACTGAACACTGCAATCTGACAGTATGACATAAAATGTTAACTTTCTAATAGTAAGGTGCTGCAGCATAAAACATCACTTGAACCTCTATTTGGAATTAAAAATCTCTTAACTGTATGTCTTCCAGTTCAGCCCACATATAACACAAATGGAACAGCTTTAGTTTCCCAAGAGGAACTGTCTAACATAATTGTAATTCAGCATGTGTCTACTGCCAACATCTGAGGCAATGCCAGGCATAATCACCTTAGCAGACTGGCAAAGGACAATCAGGAGTGCAGCTTCCTGATTTGGGGGAAGCCTAGCAATGGTGGGGTACAGTATAATTAAAATTAGAATCAGCAACAAATTAAATTCTGATCCGTAAAGACCATCCCTTTTCTCTACGTTACAACAGACTCTCCCTGACAGTAAGTCTTCTTCCCCATGAAAATAAACTCTGTTCTCTTTTCCTCAGCAGAGTTCTGCTCCCATCTGCACAGAGCAGTCTAAAGCCACATATAACGCTTGGACAGTGTGTACCCTTGTGAGATATTCTGCATTTTATACAAATTAAGCATTGTCCTTGCTACTCCGGAACAGGATGAACCTCTTTTCCTATCTTTTTTCCTTTGTAGAGAAAGCACTAAGCGTGTAATTGTCACCTCTAGGTAGAACAAATGGTTTAAGTGATGAGTTTCTGCAAAATGCAGCAAAGACTGAAGAAAATTAAATCTGTAATCATTCATCCAAGCTTACTATAAAACAAACAAACAAAACCAGTGACCTAATAAGAACGCACATGCAGAAAAAGTCAAATTCCTGCAATAAAAATAGAAGAGTCTTGTTTGGCTTGATAACGCAATGGCTCCCTCTGCAGGGTGACACATCTCATCTGGATATAAAATGGTCTTGTATGTAACTGATGTATATCTCAGGCTGTTTCCAATTCAAATTCTCAGGATTGGTGAACCCCCTGTGTTCAGATACAGCTGTGTGTTATGTGCAGAATAAATGTATGATATATTAGATTGAAAGCAAGTGCTATCTCACTTGAACACCATTCGCTCAGAAATTTTTGTATGTACCAGTTCTGTTCCCTTTCACACTGCTAAATCCATGACGACCTCACAAACCTCCTTACAATAAGGCAGAGGTCTCAAAAATGTTATGCTTCCCACTTTACCTATCAGAGTCCACACATGTGAGGCTTTCTTTTATAAAAGAACAAAACATTGATGAAAGAATATAAAAACTAGCTAAAAATATACAGAGAAAAAAATAAGAATAGGGAAGGGACAACACTCAGAAAAACAACAATGCTTAGTTCCACTGAAAATTCTATTTCTAATAAAAATAAATATCTAGAAAAAGAAAGGAAGGCATGGTTGTCAAACTTTATGATACTTCAAAACTTCAGCATAATTTCTCTTTCTGTTCATTGTCTTTCAGAGCTTCTTCCTTTCAAGAAAGGGAATGAAATCTTGAAATTGGAGGGCAGAGTTGAACACTCCAAAAAGGAGATATGGTCAATCAAAAATGAAATTGAAAAATCCCAAAAATTTGAAATCGAGTGACTACAACCAATTGTACTAAGATGAAATGTAGTGCAGGAAAAAGGACCAAAACTTGCTCAAATTATTCCCTTTGAAATCCCTAAAATCAGGAAAGAAAGGAAACAAAGAGACAGAAGAGAAAGAGAAGAATTGAAATTGCAAAACAAACAAACAAACAAAAAAACATGACACAAGGTGAAAACAAGGAAAGCCAATGGGATGACCTGAAGTGCAGAAATATGGCCTGAAGCTTGCCCAATAGATCCTCATTGAAATTGCAAGATTTCATTTCCTTTTCTGCTTCATACCAAGTCTGGTGCTAATAACATGCCTTCTCATTTGTACCAAATATTAGTTTTAATTTTGAGAGCAAGAAAGAGCGTTCTTTATGTTTGAGCTGGATAAATGGAATGCAGAGCCAGGTCAGAGCAGCAGACAAGGCAGCCTTGGGCATCAGGCAAGTGGAACTCAGAGGCTGCAGCACTTGCCTGTGGCAGAAGAAAACGGAGATCAGCTGTGCACTTCTCCGTCCTGCTTTTCTTCCCACTTTTGCTGTCACAGAGGGACGGACAGGGCCATGCACAAGTACCAGGCTAACCCCAAGGGGGCACCTACTGCCAACCTAGCAGCAGAAATGGACATTTCCATCCTCTGGGACAGTTCCAGCCTCGCCCTCCTCCTTTTTCCTTCATGAGAAATGACAATGCTCCTTAACTGTGGTGACATAGACTGACAAAATACCTGGCTGCAGATATTTTCAAACTGAGATGTTTGCATGTACATCAAACAAAATCTTCCACCATCATAGCCAGATTTTACTCATCTCTTACCTCTGGATATTAGACAAACAAATTCTGTTCTTCAGCTGAAGGTTGTTTCTATAAGCCAAGGATAAATGTATTCTTAAAAGCTGCTCTTTCTGGGTGGTTTAGCACAGTACAGTGGTTGCATATCCATTTCACTTAGCTGATGTACTATTCTAGCAGGAAACAGCAGCAGGAGACCAATGTTATGCAGGGCACAAGCAAAAGGGTATGCTTGTGAATACTGATCTCCTGACTGATGTAATCACTGTGATAAAAAAAAGTCTTAATAGTATAAGGCCCAAGTCTTCTGCATGAAGTCAGATACATTCAGTACAAATCCAGTTTCTTCTAGGAGCTGAAAAAGGAGGAAGGTCACATGGTTGTGGAGCAGATCTGTTGCCATCCAACAGTCTCTTGCCTCCATGGGATCCAGCACAGCAGCAGAAGCCCCAAGTAAGTCTGTGGGCACCACCTGAGGATTCATGACAGCCTCAAAGCACAGGGTGAGAGGGGATCCTTTCCCCAGCGTGAAGGAGGTGCTGAAATGCCTCCCAGCTGTCCTGACACACCAGGTATTGGGAGGCAACAAGTAAACTGAGGCTTCTGCATTTGCAGATTAAAAATGGTATTTTAGCTAAATCATTATATATATTTTTCTATTAATGCACAAAATCAACTAAACATCTGTAAGAGAAATTATTTGGTTCTGAGGTTATCATAGTACTCAACACACCTGTAATTTCCCTTTGCATGACAGGATCGTGAATGCTCTTACCAACTAGTTTATTTAAAATTGTCATTAATTATATACCCTGCTTATCCCTTCTTATCCTTTTGTCCTTCCCACTTTCTCCTTCTCCTATATCTAAGTCTCCAGTTCTGTAACTCAATGAACAACCAATTGTTCAAATGCTAATTTTAATCATCCTTTGCCTGTAATGGGAGAGAAAGGTCCAGCATCAGTCTTTCTATCCACACTGTAATAAATTTTCCTGTTGTGACAACAGCAGAATAGACCAAAGATGGATTTTTAATTTTTTAAAAAGATGATGAAACTGTGAATAACCTGATGCTACTCAAAGACTTACAGTCTTAACTGTCAACACTTAAATTCTGTAGTAGGGTATGATTTTTGAAGCAGTGCTGAAGTACAGGAAATAGCTATATTTAAAAGATGAGCAAATAGGACTGCAGCACACTAACTTCACTGAGCCACACTTACAAAGCCAGTGACAGGCTACAAGAAAAAGTTACCGCCAATAGCTCAAGAAACTTAGTTTTAGGTTGTTGATTCAGCCTACAGCTCCAGGGACACTGACACTCAAAAAGGCATTGCAAGGCCATCACGGTAGGGTGCCCACATTGCCAGCTCCACACTTTCTAATCTCTTAATAAAAATTCTTCATTTCATGAAAGGAAATGAAATCTCACAATTTCAAGGAATGTCATTTCACAAAGTTTCAGTCATTCCATTCCATTCCATTCTGTTGTTTTCACTTCATTTCAGAATTTCTTTTTTTTCACACTAACCTTTTAGCAATCTTGGGGCTGTAGCTGAGATGCCCATCCCCATTTATGGCCCTAATCTGCAAGGTGTGAAGGCAGAAATGTTGTGCCCCTGCTATAATTCTCTTGTTATGCATTTTCGAGCCCCAGTGTCCCTGGAACTCTAGGTCCTTTTTCTCTCTTGACCCCAACTCTAGGCGTAATGGCATCCTGTCACTGAGGCTGAGGTTCTGATCACCATGGGAGGTCCAGATTAGAAAGATCTAGGAGCAGCAAAGTTGGTGCCCTGTCAGGATTGCCTTGGCATGCCTTTTCCAGCCCCAGTTTTCCTGGAGCTGTACGCTCTGCAGCTCTCTGAACCCTAACCCAAACCCTAATGGCAACTTGTCACTGCTGCTGTGATCCCCATTACCATGGCTGGCCCAGATTCCAAAAGTGTAGAGTGATCAATCTCAGTACCCTGCCGTGATGAAATTTCTTCATTTCACAAAAGGAAATTAAATCTCACCATTTCAGTGAGTATCACTTCATGAAATTTTGGTACATTTCACTGTACTTCATTCCATTCCATTTCAAAAATTTAACTTCTTCTAAGAATTTTCATTTTTTTTCAATTTCATTTCACTTCCTTATATTTCCTTTCTTTATCTTCTCCCTTAAATTCATTAGTTTATTTCTTGTTTCACTTCTTTTCATGAAAGGAAATGAAATCTCACTATTTCAAAGAAAATCATTTCATGAAGTTTCAGCTCATTTCACTGCACTTCAAACAGAGTACCTAAGATAAGAAATTTACCAAAACTTCTAGTGTTCCATTTTCATATATTGTTACATGATTGTCAGTGTGATAAATATGTTGTACATCAACTAATAAAGAATCACACACTGTTATTGTTAATTACTCAAATTTTACTTTCATAAATATGAACAGTGGGTAATTTTTCTTTACAAACTCTCTACTTGATCTTTAGAAAGGCCAACTGAAACACTGAAATACTATCATTTTCTCAGGTCTTAGTACTTCCCTTCAAGCTGTATCCAACAAGCTACAATATCGGATCATGTCCTAGTTGGTGGGGAAAAAATATTTCACTGAGAACAAAATTATATAAATAAGATCCATTTAATTATTCACTGAAGGCTCAATATTCAGAAAACATTAAAATACCAAAAGTTCGGAATGGCAGTCATAAAATATGCTTTAAAAAAATTCAAAGTAATGACATCCATCAACAATTTTAGCAGAGATTTCCGTACTATGACCAAAAATGAACTACTTGGAGAGCTTCAGATGCTGAATCCCTTCAGTATTTCACAGCTTAAGAATGTGGTTTCCTTTGGCAGCCCACAGACATTGCCCCTGAAACCAGTCTCCAGCCTCAACAGTCTAGTGGCTGAAATCCATCTCATTCCCACGTCTCTTCAGGTCATCCCTGCAATGGCTTTACTTGGATGACATTTACTTTTCTCTCATTGTGTTTACTGCTGTCATCTATTTGCTCGGTGTCATCACTGGTGATTATAAAAATGACAGAGGAAGAGCTGAAAGTCACTTTCTTCTTTGGCCTGTCCCCTGCCTTCTGAGACATAACTATGGGTCGTATTGGTTTGTCACTCTCTGTTGCTGGTGTCTCTTTCATTGTCCTCTGGAATCTCATCAGGCGGAAGCACAGGAGTTGCAAAAGGCAGCGTCGAAACTACAAGAGAGAATAAACAGAACTATGTTCACCTTCCTAAGCATTCACTATATACAAGGAAGTGAAGGACACAGTACAGTAAAAGACTCAAAATAAGAGACTTCTGCGTATCTTCTGAGTTAGTTTCAGTAACAAAACATGCTGCCTTTGTAGTGGGTACTTTTTTTCTCTACATCTGAATAGGATCACTGAGCCAACAGAGGGCACTGAAATGCAACTGAATATTTTACCAGCTACAAGCAAAAGACAAGAGGGCTAGGCTCCAAAGTGTGCTATAGGTTTTGTTTCTGTATTCAAAAATCACACATTAAATCCAGCAGGAAAAGAATATTCTCACAAACACTTCACAGGTGGGAAATACAGAGGGAAGGAACAAGGGGAGGAAGGGGATACAAAGGGACTTCTTCCTTTTAAGTAACTCCAGGGTCTGGAATTTTAACAAAAGTATTTAATGTCACAGATGTAAAATGAAATTTCAATGGTTAGTAACACAGAAGTCAAATGTTCCCATTGAATATGGCTGGAACAGAAGTCTTTCAGATAACCAGCAGCTACCTATGACACAGGAAGTCTGTTCTGCTGCACGACTAAATAATGTGAGGTATTCAATGAAAGCTCACACCAGCACACAGAATGGAAATTTGAGCAGTAGCACCGTATTAATTCTCTAATTATGGTCTACCCTTCAACAAAACAAAGATCCAGGTATGAGAGTTAAAGATGCATTCATTCAGTAGCTCCATGTCTGCACACATTTAAAGCATAATCCTTTGGGGAAGAACCCTGGTTCTACAAGAAACCAGAGGGCAACTTCCCCTTTGTTTAATAATCTGTAACAAGAATTGCCTGGAATGTATGAAGAAGACTTCAATCAACGAACCAAAATACCAAAAAAACCCCAAAACAAAAACAACAACAATCCCAAACACAACAAACATCCGGGAGCAGGTGGGAAATAATGCACATTTTCTCTGAAAAGGAGGTACGACATCCTTTTTAACAGCCTTCCGTTTAGCTGTGTTAAGGATTACTAAGTATCATCCTGCATGGCCAGTGCCTCTGTTTTACCAGATATCATGCAAGAAGCAATCTGACATGCCAAGTTAGAAAAAGGTTTTGCTGTGGAAAATTAATCCTACTCTGACACAGAGAAGGCAACAGGTCTGTCCTGTTGCGAAAGGCATGTAGCTAATTACAAGATCTCATAGAAGGATCATCTCAGAGAAAGAATGGTCATGTAGAAGCCTTGACAACTTCAGAGGTAATGGTCTACCTCAGAGTAGCAGAGAAGTTAGAAAGTACAAGCATGTTAGAACAAGTTCAGATAAAGGAAGGTTATTATAGAGAACTTGCTTCAGGATTCCTTCTGAGGGTAAAATAATCAAAAAACATTAAGCAAAAATACTGTCATTTCGGTCCTAATCTGTAATTAGAGACAAGAGAAAAAAACTTCACAATGCATCTCCAATAAACACATTCAGATGATTGACACATATCCTGCCTATGTCTTTACTGGTGTTATACCTGGTACAAGTTCAATTTGTTGCTGGGTATCAGAACCCACAAAATGTTTTTCAGAAGAGATACTCAGCCTGACAACTAGGTACAGAGTCAGTGCCAGTGTATTTAAAAAGTCACTCGTTGAAAAAGCCTTTCTGAACGTGACTGTTGTTAGCTTCCCATATCCAGGATAACTGATATTCTGCAGCTGTGTAACTGTGGATCAGCCTGCTGTGAAATGAGCTGTGGGGGAAGAACAAGATTGGAGGCCACATTGGAGGCCTCCTGCTTTTACTCAGGAAAGCATTTAAGCTGCCCCTTGCCCTGGGTCCTGACCTGAGCTGCTCTCAGCCTTTACTTGGCTGCCCCCGTGGCTGATCAGACCCACTGGCTTGGCCTCCTTGTCCCTACAGGCTGCTGGCTGGCCCAGGCTGCTGCCCAGCAACTGCAAGTCAGTGTAGGAAATCAAAGAAAATTCCATCTCTATAATGGGTTTAAAGGGAAGGAAAACTCAGCAAAACCCCTCCAGCAACCACTCATCGTTTTTTACTCTTTGTCAAGGGATTCTACTAAGCTCCAGACATCTTTATACAATCTTGATTTCAGAAGTTTACAATTTCATGGTACATTCCCAGTATCAGTGCTTGCGTTGCTATAACACAGAAGTCAGAGACAAGTTTTTTTATTCCTAAAAAATAAACACTGATTATTATAAACTTCCTCTGATGGAATTCTACTGTGGTAAGGAAGAGATTCAGATGAGGTCTTCTACTAGCAATCCATTTCACAGGTAAACTCTCAAAACTAGACATTCTGATACTCTTTCGTGTCCCTTTTGTGATTTAAATGTTTGAATTAGCAAAGCAAATTAAATTTATGATCTGGTGGTATTTAAGCACCATCAGGGATTTTATTTCTTCTACATTGTTACCATTTATCCTAGCTGTTGAAATGTTTAAATTTTTTTTCAGATTTAAGTAAATCAGACCTACATTTCACAAGTGTGATGCTGGCTACTAATAATTCAAACAAGAAAACCTTTAATGTACCTACCTTTCTACTCATGAAGATATAGATAACTGGATTATAAGCAGTACTTGACTTGGCAAAGAAAGATGGGATGATAGCCACTGTTGGAGTTACAAGGTTGCTGTAGCCATATGTTATCAAGAGGGAGACCACTGCATAGGGCATCCAACAAATAAGGAATGTGGAGATCATCAGGAAACACATTTTAGCCACCTTCTTTTCATATCTTAGAAGTTTGATCACTTGAACTGTCTGGAAATCTTCTACACAGCGAAGCTGTAGAGAAAAAAAATAGTAAAACAAAATAGCTTTATGTTTTACTTGAACCTGAATAGTTCTATATTTATTTATAAGTAACTGATTCACTCCCTTAGTTTAAGGCACAGACACCATACACCTTATCTTTTAAACCAATATTCTTCTGGAAGCTTACATCATGTTTCTCAGATTTTATTTCCTACATTAAGTGTAAAAACACAAGCTGAGAAAAAATAGAATAGCTAATTTACTAAAAGACAACAAATCCAGAGATGTAACAAAGCATGCTGCAGTTATAAGCACTTTAGAAAAATTACTTGCCCTCAGCTATTGCGTAAGAAAATTCAGTTTACATTAGTGGTCCTTTGTATGACTAGTTAGACAGTCCTGTAGATTCATGGAAAAAATCTTTAGAGGAAAAAAAAATCATAAATAGATTTCTCTGTACTGCTTTGTTACATAGTATGTTACCCTACAATCATGAAATCTTTAAAGCAGAATACTAGGCAGCAGGTTCCCATGTTACCTGAGCCATAAAATACAGAAAAGATAGGACACGCACATGAATATACTCCACAAATTATCCATTCTGCCAATACTGTTGACCATAAACTTGAGTGGGTCCAGACTAACTACCCACAGAATATGAATCATTAACACTTTCTCATACTAAGGATTTGGATTGAATTTTCAGGTGAGGATCTGATGCGGATTAGTAAGCATAAGCCATTCCCTACTTCCTCCCAGTAAAACCACACAAAAAACAGACCTCAGTAGCTCTCGGCTGGTTCTCTCCCAATCCTACAACCTATCTAGTGGTACCTGACATAGATGAACATCATATTTTCAAAAGTTTAAAAGGGAAGTGAGAGTGCAAATTTGGCTTGGATCCAACCTTAATATACAGCTTCAACATTTTTCACTGACAACATTACTTTAAGGAAGTTTCACTTGAACTAACTTACCATTCTTACTGCATGCAGAATATGGCCATAGCAATAGGCCATGATCCCAACAGGTGCTACTAGACAGCCAAGGAAAAAAAGGAGCACAAAGGAGGTATCATTGGGGTCTTTTGACTTCCAGTCCACTGAGCAACCTAAGCCATGAATTTCCAGTGTGTATCTGTTCCAGCCCAAAAGAGGGGCTCCAGTCCAGGCCAGCGAGTACAGCCAGATGTACGTGATAGCCCGCCAAGACCAGGAGAAGTCAATCACCTTTGCATGGACCACCCGAATGTAGCGCTCATAGGCAAGAGCAGTGAGAGTCATAATGGAAACAATTCCTGTAAAAAAAGAAAATCAATTAAATTATTCACAAATACTGTAAACAGGACTGCACTCTTCTTGATAAATGTTTCCTTTGCTAGCAGCTTAACTCAAAATTACATAGGTCACATTATGAATGCAATACCAATAAGACTTTTTGTGCATTACTCACTAACTACTAAGCCAAACAGAATCACCAACTTCAAACTACTCAGAGTAGGATGCTGACATCTGATCCAGGATGTACAATGGCTAAGAAGTGGGACAAGGAAAAAAGAGACTAAGCCAATACCTCTTCCTAAACATTACTTCATTCAGTGAGGTATCATTGCCCTAGATTTGGGGTTTTTCCTGCTAGCAGTTGTTGTTATATGTTCCTTTGGGGTTTGCGGTTTTCCTTTGGCTGTTTAGGGTTTTTAAAAGAAAAAGTTATATAAAACTGAGATAATCAGCAATTAAAAAATCTCTTAGAAACTTAGTGAACTGAGAGTTGAGACTGAAATTGAAGAAAGCCTTCAGCAACTGAAAGGAGAGATGTGCACCTTTAATGTGAATAAAATGACTAAAATAATTCCAATTTATTTCAAGATATCCTGGAAGTCTTTGCATTCCAAGAACTACCAGGAAGGCAAAGCATTACATTACTGAAGGTGTCCCATCTGAAAGACATTCAGTCATTTTGAGTGTCCTTCCCTATCTTGATGCTTTCATAAAAATACCAGTCCTTGTTTATTTGTGCACTCGCTTCCTTTTCTGTCCACCTCAAACCCAGTACACAATTATTAACATGTTATGACAGAAATCACACATTATCTTCAGCTCTCAGTACTACCCCCCACACACACTTTAAAAATTTCATGAAGCAAAGGCATTTCTATCTTGATTAGAATATAAGGATTTCTATTTCAATGGTCTGTAACACTTGATGATCAAAAACCAAATTGCCCATCAGGAAACTGCCAGACACCTGAAATCTGTTATGATTCAGTCATCGAGTTCATAAACACAGGCTCTTAAACAACAAAAGGGTGTATTTCACAGCATTCTGTGAGATTTTACATATATCTGTGTCTAAATCTGTATCGATTTTATCTAATACAAAGCACAAGTATTTTTTCATGCATATGCACAGCACTTAATTTCTCCAAGTACATTCATATGTGCCATAAGCTCTAAGAAGGTTAATTGTGCAGATTTCACTACCAAAGAGAGAACAACCATTTTATACTCAACAGGAACCTGATCTCACTTTGAAAAAGGACAAACATTTATTGAAGATAAATTAACAACAGCACAGAAGGAACAGCAACATGGATTTTAGGAAGGCAGCAACTAAGAATAACAAAATCTAGAGCAACACATAGCCTCTCTGTAAAGGTATTCAACAGCAAAAGCAGTTTATTATTAACCAAGTAACTCACAGTAGAATATCCTTTAGGATTCTAGAAAAAATTATTTTATGCTGTAGTTATTAAAAGATTTCCTTTTTATAAGAGGTGAGTTAGAAAGTTTTCTTGATTAAGGGAATTTCCCAGTCTGAAAGAAAATGTGCCACACTCTTTCATAGATCTCTTTAAAATGAAACTATTTTTTAATGCATTTTTTTCTAGTTATGTTTAAACCTTCATCATTAAAAGATGTAGACATTGTTGGTAATGCAGTAACCTTTCACATTTAGTTTTGTAGGGTTTTTTCCTTGTATAAATCATTGCTGTAGAATTTCACTTTCATAGCTTGAAATTGGACTAGCAAATGTGGGTGAAAAGGTTTCCAAAGACCTAAGGTTGGGTTTGTTGGTGGGTTTTTTGTCTTGGTTTTTTTTTTTTAATGAACTTGAAAAGTCTATCATGCCTTTTTTGGTGACCTAACATGCTGAAAATACATTGAACAATGTGGATCTAAGCAAAATATTAGTAAGCATTAGAAAATGACTACAGGATTTTATAGGTATTCTATAAAATCTAGACTTTCCTACAAAAAAAAATCGACACTATTCTAAAATCGACACTATTCTACACTTACACAGGCTCAGTTAAGTGCTTTATTCAATCAAATGCAGCCTACTTCCTGAACACAAGGTAAGGCAACAAGTTCCTCTTCCATTTCTCTTACCCAAAGATTAGGAATTACACAGGTTTACCTGACAGTTATGATAGTCATTCACAGACATGTTTATGGAGGAAAATCACATCACCCAACTAAAGGCTCACTGTGCTCATATAATGCACTGCAGCTTTGTCTGATCAGTGGAGAGAAAAAGCAACTCCTCAGGATGATGAGTCAGAATACCTAAATTAACATTTTGCTCCTTACCACCTTCCTTCATTGAATGGTATTCAATGACTAATGTCCCTGTGTGGTCTTAATACTTCCCCATCCCTTTCATGAGTGCTGAATTCTGGCCATGACAAAGTAATCAAAAACACACATGCTCGGCTGAAAGTACAGGTGTTCACAAGCAATAATTTCCTAAGTCCTTGACATTCTCAAGGAAGTCATTGAATGCTCAGTATCTCCTAAAATCAGTATGTGCACATTGGAACAATAGTCTATCAAGCCCCTTTCAGTATAAAACCGCTGCTCTGCAAAGACATGCTTGAATTTTCCTCCCTGAACTGTAAATGGGACTTTGGACAGCCTGTTGGACAGTATGCACCAAAATAAAAATCCCTGTTCTGTTGGTATTCAAGGAGTGTCGGGCAGCATGAAGACATTGAGGCAGGAAATGCAGGTCACAGCACAAGATATATATGATTTATGCATGCATATGGCTCCATTTCTGTTTCATTCAGTTTCTGTAGTCTAGTGCAGAGAAAGCACTGAATTTTACTTCTCTCCCTGCCCCCACTCCTCTACAGGAGCTTTTCTAGAAATTATTAAATTTCATCCTGAGTTGCATATTTTAATATGATGAGATGTGTGCTGATTAAAAAAGCAAATCTGTAACAGAAAGCCATTATGGTTATTGTTTGGCTATTAGCTCCCTCTTAGCAAAAATACACATTTTAAACCAATTTCTACCTTTTATCTGAAACAAATTTTGTTTTGCTTCTCGAGGTACTGGAGATCTACGTATTTTGATTCAAGGCTAAAACCCAAGATTCTGAGAGCTGATTTACTCTACCAGCAATTCACTCTTTCAGAAAAACTTTACTGCCCAGTGTTTATAGAGACTGCATGTCTGATAAACAGATTTTCATCTCAGACAATACCCCTATCTGTATGTGCTGATTACAAACATAAACACTCTTTGTGCTTAGGAACTGCTGCTAGTTTTAGCTGTGATTTAAGCCTGGGCAATTACCCTAGCAAAAATGGGGTAGTTCCCATTGAAGCTGCAGATAAATGTAGCAAAACTGAAGTGTCTTCTTGTTTAAGCCACTAGTTTGCAATTTCTATGTTGCAAATCCTCTTCTTCTCCAGCAGCCAGCCATACACAATCAGGGAGCAGTGACAAGCTACTTCTTGTCATTTGGATGTTTATAAAGAAAACTCTCATTTTTGCCATTTTGCATTGTTTTTCCACTGAAATACTGCATTTAGTGTGGATTTTATTATGTACCATATGTGCTAATTATCTCTTCCATATTCTGGGCTTTTCCAGGAGTCACTTCTGGATACATCATTAAATACTTCAATCTGCATAGTGTAGGTCATCACAGAGAAGACTGTAAAACACAGCTAAGCTGTACTGCATTATACCATACAATGTGTATATTCTAACTTTATAATCCTTAATTAAAAGAAAAATATTGCAGTGCTTTCAGAACTGAAGTGTTACTTTCAGCAAGTTTGAACAGTCAAAACAGCTTCTGCCCTCTCCATGCAAGGTACACCTTATGTTCATATTGAGCCCCAGCCCCGAGCATGGCCTATAATTTTGTCAGAGGTGATATCAAATATTCCCACAGTCTGAGCATCTCTACAGAGCAACTACAACATAATGTAGCGAATAAGATCCATTTCTGAGACAGACTGTGGCTTCTGTCAAAAGGTGATGAAGAGGTTTTACAGCAACTTCTGTGAGCCAGAAAGAAGTTTGATAAGGGAATCCATGTTTACGCCTGAAAGAATTTTCTGCCAATGTTGTTGACATAGAAACCAAGAAAGAAAGAAGGATAAGTAAGAGGAACCTGCAACAGCTTATTCCAACAAGCACTTTGTCCTTCATGACCAACGAGTAAAGTGTAAACTTATGAGTTTTGTAAGAATGTATCAAAAGCATGCATCCTATAATAAAAGCAGTTTGAAACCTTCTGAAAATGGAGTGTGTTGCTTTGTATTGTCTCCATCTCAATACAACAAAAGAGCATATTATTTTCTATATCAATTAACCCTTTCCTTACATTCAAGTGCTGAATGACTATTTTGCATACCTAATCACAGAAGAAAGCCATCCTTCTGCAATCTCTCCTCACCTCTTTTCACATCTGAAAAACTAGACAGCAGCAATTGAGTAGAAGCAATTTCCTGTCCATGGCAAGAAAAGGTGTTATTGCACTCCCTAGTTTTGTACTACAAAATACATAACCAGTCTATCTGAATTCAGCAATTAGGCATTGCAATACGATTTAGGCACCAGCTATGTATCACTTCTAATTTTACAAGTAATTTTAACATCTGCATTCAAATCTAGGGAGGTGAAAAATCACTTATCTTAGACATAACATACTTCAAGTATATTTTATATGCAGCTGTCCTATAAAATTATGGTGAAATAAATCACCTCTTCCAGATTCAATATTCCAAGTGATTAACTTACTCTGGGGAAAAAAAGAAAAGCTAAAGCTGAAAGCATGCTGATTGAGCCTCCAGCTATTTGTAACACGAGATCCTAAAACTATCTGCTGAGTAACAATTGAAAATGCTTTTAGTGAGATTAAGTCAGTGCATATAACATACATGGGTAATGCAAGAGAGTGGCACAGAACATCACTGTCACTGTGCAGGGAAGAGCCTTAGATGAACAGGCTGTAACTGAAGCCAGGTCCACAAGATACCCTCAAGCAATTAATCCCTACTTCAGTATTTGGTGGGTATGGTGGTATCTATCACCTTGCCTTGAAACAAACAAATAAAAGAACCTCAGCTGTACACACAATAGCTTTTCGCAGAAGAGTACAGTCTGTAAAATTCTGACCATTTTTCCCACCCTCTAGTTCACATTGTTCACCCAGATATCAACATTGATTTGGTAGCTCATTGAGATCTAGCTGCTGCA
>NW_005054316.1:36275-37382 GCF_000277835.1 Geospiza fortis
CCAACCCTCTCCTGGGGTCTATCCTCTTCTGGGATTATTCATCCCCTCCAGGGGAACTCACCATCTTCTCCTGGGACTCTCCTGGTCCTCGCAGCAGCCTTCTCCTGCAGTCTTCTTCTGGTTCT
Organism: Geospiza fortis; assembly: GCF_000277835.1. Lineage (NCBI taxonomy): Eukaryota > Metazoa > Chordata > Aves > Passeriformes > Thraupidae > Geospiza > Geospiza fortis. The sequence goes on from NW_005054316.1 coordinate 36,401, forward strand.
TGCAGTTTTCTGACTCTTACTCTGACTCCACCCTTTTATGCCACTTGTTCTCAATTGGTTACAGGTGTGTATGCCACTTGTTCTTAATTGGTTACAGGTGTGTATACCACTTGTTCTTAATTGGCCCCAGCTGCAACTCACTGGGGGCTAAGATTACATACTGCGCCCCCTTACAATTCTCTCTACAAGAAGAGACATAATACTTTAAATTAATTTGACGTTAAAAGCTGGCAGTGTTTATTTTACCCTTACAAAAACAGCTTGCAGTTAGGAAAGACAGAGGTCTCTAACCACATTTCAGTAACTGTAGCCTTTCAATTGCAAACAAGGTTTAATGATACAAAGCCTACCCAGGAGTACAACCTGACTATGCAATCTTCTGTGAAGAGACTGCCTCAGATAAAGAGTTTTGGTGCCTGTTCCTCAAGACCATTCCTGTTATCAACCAGTTTTTCCACTCCTTTCTTCCACTGAACAACTGAAAAGGTGTTAGAACACCAGTACTGGCCAATGGTTTAGCTGCCATTACTTTTAGCTGTGATTTGCGCTTGAGGGGTTATGTATGTGTGCTCCACGTGACAAGAGTAGCTTACCTCAAACCCCTCAGGGCCTATTTCAGTGTACAGGAGGTATTGAAGTAGACACCCACTGCCTGGGGGTGAGCACTACACAAATTTCTCTTGTGCACATCAAGTTCTGACAGCCACTGTCATTCAAAAAAACCCTTAAATATCTGTGAGAACCCAGCAGATATACACAAAGATCATGACATCCTGACCCTGTATTTCATAACTACCCTCTTATCTGAAGAAAGAAATTATCTATGTATGCTAACCAAGACTTTTGGGTATGTTTAGCTGTCAGGCATCTTCTCTAGAAATCATAACCAAAAAGCTATGCCTTCAGTGATAGCACACCTCCCAGATATGAGTTGTGTTGCTAAATCAGATAAAGAGATTACACAGATCTCTACTACTTATGG
>NW_005054316.1:37435-41845 GCF_000277835.1 Geospiza fortis
GCAGATGCAGTAGGGCCAGCATAGAGCTGACTGCACACCTCCATAGAAAGGTGACCCTCATGGTACAAATACATCCCTTAGTTGATGTGCAGCTATCTTATCACACAAGCATGCACCATCTGTACCAAAATAAACACTGGAACTCACTGGAACAAAATTAAATGGAGATTAGTGTCTAAAACAGACAACTGCGTCAGGAAAGCTTAGACTAAGACTTGTCAGGTAATCATTATGTCATTGTCCCTACACTAATATAAGAGGTGCTAGGAATGGTTTTGTAGTAGAGAAAAAAAGCCCTTCTTGGGGCCTCTGCTATGAAGACATGTACCTAAACTGTATCTTGACTTCAGACTCTAATGAGTAAAAGAAAATAGGGACTGTTATTTGTGTGATGAGGACATATGTTCAGCAGTCAAAACGATCAGTTTTGCACTGTAGCAAGCAGGTCTCTGCACCTTCTAAAAGGCTCAATGAAAATCTTTCAACTCACAGAAAACACAGGCAGTAGTACAAACATCAGGCTCTGAGCTGTGCAATGCAACTTAAGAGCAGATGTTACTACATGGGCTTGTCTGAAGAGAAAGTTATGATAATGCAGAAGTAGACTATTGTGAGGAACACAAAAAACAGCCATTTATTCCTAGACAGACAATTTGTAGTTATGCTGCCATCTTCTCAACTTAAAAGTTTCAGACTGTGAACATCTGCTTACAGTGTCTTAGTTCCAGATCTCACCATGTCTCCAACTGGCTGGCAAAATGAGAAGCACTCTTACAAAGAAAATGCTCAATTCTTCAATGCAAAATTATTAAAAGTGTAAAGAGTACCCTCATACCTGTGAGGGGAGAAAGAAGTCATCATTATTCTGTAATGAAGACTTCTGAAAATATAGATGCTACCAGTTTATTTTAAGCACAAATGCCACCTATGTATTGAATCATATTGAAATCCTTCAGAGGAACACAGAAATATCTTGATCTCAGCTTTCAAAACAGTATGAGGAAAACCATTGTAACAACACCTGAAAATTTAAAATAAAGCTGCTGAATTATGATTTTCAACATGATTCCTGATTAACTACAGTAATTAGGAAGAATCTGATTTTTAAAATTTGTTGAGAAGTAGCTCTGAATTAAAAGTGAAAATCCCATTAAAAAATAAAAGCAGATTTAATAATTATCCCAAATTTGTTTACTATCAGGGGAACCTCTCATTTATAAGTCAACACATGCAGAGAACAACTTACAACACGTATTGGGTGTTAGGGGCTGTTCTTCTGATTAAAAAATATGCATAAGGATGGAAAGTAAGACTGAACATCCTTCAGGCTTGAAGGGCTGGCACAGAAAGCTCACATAGTAATGTCCAAGTTCATACCCAAGAATTAAATCACAAAGCTGTACATAAAGAGGGCTTGGTCATCTCTCCTAAAATTGAGCCAGTCTGGGTCCTACCCCAGGACACAGCCACACCACTAAAGTAACCTCACGTGATCTGTTATGGTTTCATAGACTCCATATCCATGGTATCAGAGCTACCCCCACTTTATTCCAGAAACATTTTTATTATGTCGTTGTGGCTTACTGAGCAATTAACACTGCAAAGCTGTAAGTACTTTCTAAGTTAATAAGAATTTCACTTTTGAAAGCTGCCAATTTTGTATGTCTTCTGATCAATGAATGTACTTCATATTCCCAAAAGTTCCTGAGGAGAGTGTTATACTTTCATAAGCACTTGTAAGTAATACACAAGTAAGACATTACATTACTTTCCCTATCACCAGCACCTCAAGATAACAGGTGACTTGGGCTGTTGCATACAAGGGAAGTATATTTACAAATGCAATACCTGGTTGCTCTGAATTAAATCTTTAATCAGTGTCTTCACCACTACTGGGGGAAAAAAAATAAAGAAACAAACAAAAAAAAACACTACCCAAATAAAAACAAGGGAAAAACCAAAATACCTAACCCTAAACAACAACAACAAGACATTACCAAACAGGAACAAGCAAACAAAAAACCTTCAAATTACTATTTTTTCCATAAACACATTACAAAATGAAAATAGAAGCCATGGTAGCAATAATCCAGATGGCAAACAGAGTATGATGCTACCTACAGGGCATCATTTATAATTTTTTTTCCTCATTGACATGCCCCTGTTTTCCTATGCAGGTCGGGAACCACTTATCTTCAAAAGCAGGAAAGAACAATTCTATTTCTAGATGAGAATATGAAAATAATACTGTGGAGGTTAAAATTAGACATCACTTTATCAGATTATGATTTAGACTATTCAATTATGATAAATATTAAATATTAAATATTAAATATTTAAATATTTTCTATTGCTTTACATGGCAGCTGAAAAAAGTAAAATAAAGCATCATTCCTAAATGTTAAGTTGTGAATTTACTATCCACTTCCATATGATCAACTGCACACAAACACACACTTTTCTAATATTAATAGTAATAAAAAAATTCCTCCCAATGAAGCACATTATGGAGGAGGAACATAGCATGACCAACCACAGGAAGATGTAATTTTACAAACCATAGATTCTAACTTGACTGTTCTCTAGACAAGGCCCATGAATTTGCCTACATTTCTTTCGAAAAAAAAATATTAAATACAGGGATGCAGGGAAGCATCAACATTAAATATAGTTATAGCAACAAATTATGTAGCATACCTCAAAATAAACAGAAACATGTGATCAAGCAATTTCCTTGACAATTTATATATCTCATTGTTTCTAATTCTACTATTTCAGAAGATGGCACGAGATTATTATAGTCTGGTTTTTTACCCTTTTTACCCTTACTACATATCTCATTTTTTGAATCTATATGGAAAATGCCTGCATCAAAATTAATAAGTATAATATAGAAGAGATAAAGAACAGAACTGTACTTTACATCCCCTGTGTAAGATTAACATTCAGTTGTCTGGCAGCATCTGTTTGGCGGACCAGTACTTGAGTTTCTCAAGAATTTGAACAGGCTGAGTGATGAAGACAACCTCATGCCAGGAAGGTGCTCTAGTACTTTTCCTGATCCCAACAGCTACATAAACATCTGAGATCTGTGCACTGCAGAAATTATCTGGTACCAAACACTGCACAAATTATTAACTACATTCCTGCACCCACTGTAACTTTCAAGACATAAAATTTTTGCTGCACTATGCAGCAGGAGTCAAATCAAGCATGAGCAATCATGCACCTTCGCACAGTAGCCCACAAAATGCTGACCATAGAGCCATGTGAAACAAAGATCATGTATGCAGGAAAGCTGCAAAGCTTATTGAAGACTTTAATATGTCACCTCAGAGTCAATTTCAGTGTATATATGTCCAATGAGCGCACTGTGATTCACCTCTAACTTATAGACCTCTGCCAGAAGATGTATCTAACATGATGAGCTTTAGATTTCATTACTGGTTAGCCAAACATTTACTTTCACCATTAGAAACATGAGTCTCTTCTTTTGCAGCATCCTTTACTGGTAAAGAAAAAGCAATATTCCTTTTAAGAGGCTGCAAGTACATAGCTGGACTGTAACCTATTCTTCTGCAGGCTTATGCAAAGGGTATGTATTCATTCCAGGAAGGAAAGCAGTAAAGAGCTTATAGGTTTTGAAAATGGAAATAGTGTAAGTACTCCTTCTGCAGTGCTAAAATTTCACGGGAATCAGTGGTTTCCCAAAGCCCAACTGTGACACCATTATGACTGAAAGACAGTACCCGAATTTCACATATGGATAAGGAAATTCAAGGCACTGCCACACACTGCGTAGCTTTATAAACAGACAAGTCGCAGCGCTGAGAAGGCTGCTGGAGAGCAGCTTTCCACCTGTTCCATGGAGGCAGAGCACTGCTGACCCAACACCCCGAGCCATACGTGCTCCTTATCCACAGACTGCAGCACTTCCTCCAAAATACAGTGCTTTATGCTCATGAATTCTGCGCATCACTCGGTCAACTAGAGACCTCTTCTAACAGCGCTGCTGCCCTTTTACCTACACGTCCCATTGCACCTTACACAGGCAAAGGCGGGAGGTCGGAAAACTGATTCTCGAACAATTTCTCTTTTTGCTTCGGGCCGTTTTCTCCAGCACGGTCGCTCTTTTTTTAACCAAAAAGCGCCGGCTCTACCCAACCCCAACCCGCACCACCTCGCCAGGGCGGCGACTGAACCCCCGGGCCGGACTGCCCCGCGGGAGCGGCAGGGATGCGGTGGCTGGGGCAGCGGGGATGGAGCGGCTGCGGCCGGCAGGGAGCGGTTGGGGCGGTTGGGAAATGGGGATGGGGCGGTTGGGAAGTGGCAGGGATGGGGCAGTTGGGGTGGTTGGGAAGCGGCAGGGAGGGAGCGGCTGGGGCGGTTGGGAAGCGCGGATGGGGCGGT
>NW_005054316.1:42446-50722 GCF_000277835.1 Geospiza fortis
TTCCTTAAAAATCCTCTGTGCGCTTTGGCTGGGCCACGGCTGCCGCCAGCAGCGCTTCCCTCACGGGGACCGCGTTCGGACAGACCTGCTGCGCCGCCAGCTCCGGGAAGAGGTAGAACCGATGTTTAGGCTTCTTCCCCAGATGTCCTTCCAATGAAAACTCCTGTTATGGCAGTAATATCTTCTCAGGAGGTTCCTCGCAGTGCTCACAGCTTGGCTCTAGGAGTTGGAGCCCCACAAAGCAACCCGGCAGCACCGTGGCCCGTGCAAGCCTGTGGTGTGAGCGAGCACTTTGTCAGCCATGGGCAAGCAAGATCCCACAGTTTGCCCCGTGAAGTCGCCTGTTTTATAACTGTGTCTCTCCAGTGTGTGCTGTACAGGAACACAGTGGCTGCCTGTGTACAGCTCTAGCTGCAGTTAGGCACGGTGTTGCCCTGGGCCCCAGCTGTGTTAGGGTGTCTCCAAACCCACCCACCCTAGCGTGTTTCCCAGGGAATTGCTCACCATGGTTCTGCACCCAAAACACCTTGCCAGACCAAGCATTGGTTTTCCTCGCGGGAAGACCTCTAGTTTGTTTGCTTTAATATCTGTTGATATGTGACAGCCTTCTTTAGGGCCCAAAGAAAATGTTCAGTTTAGGTCTATTCTTACTCTAGTTTAAAAAAAAAAATCAGCTGTGAAAGCAGCAGAATTTTAATGTTTTAGTGGATACATGTGTTGTCAAAAAATAGGTTTTTTTCTTCTCTTATACACAGTCGTATTAAATGGTCTAGACTAAGGGTAAACTGAGACTGAAAACATGGATAGTTGAGGTAGGTTTGATGTCTTTCAAAATAAACCTATATACAAATTATGGGCTTCTCATGGCAGTAAATTTTATGTGACAAATTACTGCTGTAATACAAGGCAGTAGGAATAAACACATAGGTCAGAAAAATTAAACACTGGTAAAAGTATCTATTCTTATTGATGTTAACTTTATTTATTATTCATGTTGTTAAATCGCTCATATACTGATGTAATCAATAATTGAATATTACTTTATAAAAGTAGCTCAGTCTGTTTCTTCATCACCGGTCAACAGGGCATTTCTCACTGCAAAAGAAGGGGCAGCTTCCTTTCTCAAAAGTAATTATATGTTTTTTGCCATAAAAGAACACATGACCTTCCAAAATTTCTACTGTAGTAATAGACCACAGGACTTGAGCATCAGTTTTAGGGAAGGCATAATTTTGTCTTTCCTCATCCACAAAAGAAATTTACCTGCACATGACAGACCATATGCAAAATTGTTATGCCAATGCACAGTTATGGGTTTGTTTGGGACAGTCACTGCATTTTAAAAGTCTAACAATGACGTGACTGTACCAAATTAATACTACACCTCATTGAGAACAAGACATCTCTATCTTCTGCTTCTAAAGGAAAATCTTAAATTGTGTATCTTTTTATCCCTGCAAAATGAAAGGAGAGAAAAGGTGGTAAGAAGAATGGGAAAAATTTAATCTAGTGATTAGTACATTCCAGATAACATAGTGTCCATTGGCAGATTGCATTATACACTTAGGGTTTCTAAGTGGTGTTTCACTAGAGCACCTGTCAGAAATACTCCCTCTAGATGTCTTTGAATTTATGGAAGGTAAGAAAACCCATAACTTGCATTTTATAAAGATCATATCTCAGAATGTCTGGTTTGGGCTTTTTTGTAGCAAAGCTAAATAGATCCATAGATGTGAAATCTCTCCAATGCTTTATTTGCAAAGGTCAAATTGCTGATGTTATTCAAGTGGTCTTGGGTACTTCATGAGCAGAGTTCCATTTGTTTTCCATGCAGTGTCACTTCTCATATGAGGCACAACAAAAACAAACGCTGTTTTATTGTATCATCAGGTCAAAGGCAAAGCTGGGAACAGAACCCTGACCCCGATTCTAGTGTAGATTCTATTTTACCTAATCCACTCTAGAACCAATGCAGGTACGGTTTTAATAATCTACCTAATTCTTTAGTCAATCCTTTTCTGCTGCAAAAAGGGTTTTACCTTTATTTTTATCATTGCATGAAAGGATAGACCAGAACCATAAAAGTGTATGTGTGTGACTTACTGGAAGTGCATCAAAGTACTACACATGTGTGTAGCTGAGCTCATGGGATATGTACAACAAGAAGCAGAAATAGAAGGTCCTCAGTCCTGTACTACAAAAACAGTCTCTGAAACTCCCAAGGACTTGGGATATCCTAGATCTCTTCTGCAACAGTCCTTTTAACATGTTGTCTGTTATGCACAATTCACATGGGGAATGCTTTGGCTGTAAATTTTCAGGTGGCCAACATATGCTTATATATGCACAAGACAAAGCTTAAAACCCAGCCTTGGAACTAATAATTCACAAGTAGAAAGTTTGCAGATGTCTGGGGTCATCTTCAAAAGTTTATACTATAAACTTTAGTAATTTGGAATGCTTCATCACACCAGAGCATTGAGTGTCACATGTTAGAGCTGAAGATTCTGAAGCAGAGTAAATAAACTTTCAAAGTCACTGCTGCTCTCTAAGCTTGGATAGAAATACAAACCACAAATGTGACTCTAGGTTCTAACTGCAGCATTAAATATGTCTGGGCTTTTGCAGTGAGAACATTGTGGAGTGGAAAAAGAGTGCTTTAAGGCATTCAAGAGACCTATTTCATTTTGTGTTTCATTATGTGTTGCTTTCACTCATTTTCTCTGTTTTCGGCCTTTTGCTAGTGTGCCTTTGAAGTCACATATTCTTTCCCATCTTTTCTGACAAGGAGAGAATGAGCAGGGGAGTCAAGCTTTTGTCTATATTAAATACATTTGTTCTAGGAGTCAGATAACGCTGGGGTTTTCATGCCTGTTTTGAACTTTGTAAGCTTATTATTTCTATGGGCATGGTATAGACCCAGAATGGAATCTGCTCAAAACCAAACCAAACCAAAACTTCCTAAAAACTCTGGCTACCTAGCTTCAGCTTGTTTTTGTTTTTGTTTTTTACAGTGTTCTCCTGGCATATTTTTTTTCTTACATCTTTTTTTTGCTATTCTTTAGCCTTAGAGGCAGATGAAAGCTGAGTGATTATTCACTGTATCTATATATAGCTGCAGGATATATCCACAGAGCAAGTGTGAGTGTGGACAGAAGAAATCTTTCATCTGTTGCCAACCTCTTGGCATTAAAATGAGGCTTTTAATATAGATCTACACTTGTTGATAATGCAATTTTTAAAGGAAAAAAACCCAAAATGTACAATCCTAATGGCAGAGGTTTAAAGCTAGGGCTTCATCTTGCAGAATTTATAATCCTAAATGTATAATCTAGTCCATATTGGGATAGGAACTTTAAATCATAAAGCAGGTAAAGTGCCAATGTTGCAAGATTGTGAGAATATTCTGGGCTGAGAGAAGTGCTTGGCTCAGACATGGCTCGCTGAAGCAAGCACGGGTGTTTTCAGTGGGAGAGGGGACCCGAGCAGGCTGTCCTGGGAGGTGATGGTGAGCAGTCAGAGCATCTGTGCTGCAGTTGGAAGTTGGCTGCAGCCTGTTCCGTGATGTGTGAGCTCTGGTATACCTGACATGTGTACAAAGAGCTGTACTAGCTGCAGCTGTGAGTCATCTCACCTAAATGATGCATTTGAAAGTTAAGTGCATAAGACCAGTAAAATGAATCACCCTCTGGAAATGTTTATTGACTGGCACATAAGATGACTTGAGTAATTAACTTTTCGATGCCTAAGTTAGATGAGATGAACTTCATCTTGGCTAGAGAAACCTTTGTGGGACTGTGCTAGGTGTTTAGGAGGCAGATGCATATTGATGCCTCTGTGCCACTTGTTTCTTGCAGAGTAGATTATAAGAGGTGGTGATATATGCTTGTGCCTGCTGGCATCATTATGTCCTTGGTTGTACAGGCACAGCTCATAGGGCAGGCTGAACTCTGAACACTAGCGCAGTATAACCATTGTAAGACCAGCAACACCAGTGTTTGCAACAATATCACTTTTAAATTCATTTGTGATATAAGCTGGTTTCTTTTAAGGAATAACTACCTTGCATAGTAGTTCATACATATGCTGCAGCTTCTTGTTAGTGTGACAAACATAAAGTGACAAACATAAAGTGTTTACAGCCTCACTGCCTTGTTGTCATTTGCCAGAGCCCAACATACAAATCAATATATAGTTCATAGGAAATGCAGTTTTTTAAACTATCACTTGATCATTTCAGCTGCTGTTAATGACAGAGAGGAGCAGATGCACTTTATAGCAAGGAGCGCTTGTGGGGTGTTAATATCAAAAGAAAAGTGAAAAATTGAGCCAGTAGAAAAAAAGAGTGACCTAATGTAAATATCAGCATAATAGCACCCCTTAAACACCGTTTCACAGAAGAAATTTAATTTTGACAGTGCTAACATTTATTACTTGCCCAGCCCCATACTGGTCAGAGAGTTCAGTCAGTCTGAACTGAAGCATCTCTATCCTGATTCAGCTTAAACACAGCCAGGTTTAACAGGATGTTTATAAGGAAGAGATAGCAAAGGGTGGGTAATCTTATCAAAGAGAGCGTCTTCAGGGACTGATTATTTTTTTCCCTTTTAAATTACTGGACTTGACCAAAATCAGAGTCAGAAACAATCTTTTATGTCCCAGAACCTCTTTAGGGACAACTAGGGGCAGTTTAGATCCACTATGTGATCCATTTCGGGCTGCTCTGAACCATCATTTTATATGGGGAGAATTTGGTTTTGCATGAGACCACCAAGAAGAGTGACTGGCAGCCTGGTACAGGCAGGAAAGAACATCTATCACCTTTGCTGTTTGTCTTCTTCAGTACGTTTGGGTTATTTGTTATGAGCCATCCAATTACATGGTCAGAATTTTAAAACTTGCATGGCATTTCATAGACTTACGGTAGTTATTGAGATAAAGACTGAAAATTATTGATTTTTCAAATGAGGTGCCAATCTTACAATGAACTTGCTGCAGCTGTTCTTTTCACCTGTACAGACATATCATTGTCTTTGTATCTGAGAATTCCCAATAACTGAGACTAATTAGATTATGTGGTAAGAAGAGTTGAGAGAGTCAACTTCTGAATATACATCAATTATATCATAATCCATCTCTAGTGCTTTCCACACTATCAGTAAGAGAGACAGTGAAGGAAATGCTTTTCGTTCAGTTAATGCTACTGTAGGGCTGCTAATGCAAGGACTTCCTGACTCATCAATTAAATATTGAATTTGCCTTTTAGACTTTGCTTATCTTCTAATGCAATTCCTATCTTCTCTACTTTGTTTTTTCAGTCCACTCAGTCATCACATCTTATTTTTAAATTCTACTGTACTTTTTTTTTTTATTATAAACATTGAAGACAACAGAATCAACTGGTACTGAAAGCAATGATTCCTCATTGGGGGTTTCTTTGTGTTTTCATTATGTTACATAACATGAAGTTTCCACATGGATTTTTGCAAGATAACAAAACATAGATTTCTGTTCTTAGCTTCTCTGCTCCAAGGGTGGATGCTAAATACCCTTCATGAACCTTAAACCACTGAAATTGACTGGGAAATGAGAATATAACCTGATGTCATACAAGCTTAGATGAGAGAGGCTGGAAAAATTAATCAACAAGAAACACTGCATAACAAGAATTCATCTGGATGCAGTATGTCAAATGCACCCCAACTCTAACCAAGATATAGTGTCTGACCATCCACTGAGTACCTTGACACACAAAGGAAATATTTTCCTGGAGAATTACTGTTGGAACAGCAAAAATGTATCCTCAAGCTATCTCTCCCTTTTCCAGGCATCATTGCTTCTTTTCTCTGTCAAGCTCTTTTCCTTATTCTAATCAAAATAAATGCTTAATTGCAGTAGAGCAGAAGTTCCCAGAAATTTTGGGTTCTTCCCCTTGAAATGATAGAATTCCAGGCTGTTGGATTGCTTGTGTTAGGTAGCATATCATGAGGCACCACTTTCCCTGAAGAACTAGCTATTTCATGCAGAGATATTTCCATTATTTTTAGTAACTGTTTAATACCAATTAGTTGCTTTCCCTATATGTTTCAAAAATGTCATTTAGCTGATGTGCTGAGTGTGTGTGAAGGCTACTGCCTTTATTTGTTTTGGTTCTTTGAAGGGGTGACTGGAATATTCTTGAAACATGCCTGATATCAATCCTCTAGATTGCTATGAGAAAATATAAAATATAATTTCTCATTTTCAACTACAGAGTCTCCATAGAGCTAAGACTCCACGCACAGGAACCCAAGAAAGCCTTATCCTGTAAACCTGGCATCAACCTTGTTGAAGTGATAGCAAAGTGGATCTGGAGATCAGTAGCTAAAGAACAATACAAAGAAATTGATCAGTGTGGTCTACAGAAAAGTGAGTTTAACAAGTAGTCCGAAATTCACCATTTGCCTATTCTGATATAGCTCAGTAATGTGGCATCTAAAGATATTGAAAATATGAAAAATGTGCGTAAGAATCACAATTATATTGAAACCTAAAGGAAAGGAGAAGTAGTCCAGGTAAAAAGGCCCCTAGTACGAGAATGTACCAACTAAATTAGTGAAGATATTACAAGAACTGCTGAAAGGAAGCATAAGCCACACAAAGAGGCTTAAATTTTAACAGTTTGTGCAATTACGCTTTGAAACAAACATGTTGGATTCTCCATATTTTTGTGTCTGAAGATCAATGCTCGACACTTTACTACAAGTTATACTTTAGAACAAAGTTTTGTGCTCAGTGTAGTGATAAAGGGCTGATATTTATTGATCTGTAAAATAAAGGAGGTGAAAGGAGAGCTAAAGGTCACATTTATTCATGCAATTAATACATGCTCAATGCTTTCCACTTCTTCAGCTCTCTCCCCAAAGAAACATTTGGAAAAATGTTACTAAAAGCCTGAGGGGACATACCTCTCTGGAGACACTAAAAAACCACCTGGATGTGTTCCTGTGTCACCTGCTCTAAGTGACCCTGCCTTGGCAGTGAGGTTGGCCTGTATGATCTCCAGAGGTCCCTTCCAACCCTAACTGTGCTGTGAAAAAAAGCATTAAGTCTTTCTGTCACCAATTAGATGAGATAAAATGAAATAATCTCACATGCCAGGTTACTTAGTGATCCTGGTTCATGACCTGGGGGCACTCAGTGAGTGGGATTCTGTGGTGTGATGGGATGTTGTGACATCCATAGTTCACTACACTGTTTGCCAGCTCGAGATGCTAAGCTAGGGTCTTCTCTTTTTTATTATGTAATGTTTGGTATACCTGTCATGCAGCTGCATCTCACATGAACTCATGTGGGAGTTAAAGGAGCAAAGCAAGGCTTGGACATGGCTGTAAGAAGAGCTCTCCCTCTTGTCTTCTGTTCATAAAGGATGTCTGGAAAGAAGAGTCGTGATAAGGAGGGTTGCTTTGCTCTTGAATCGATTGATTTCAAGAATGCTTTGGAGCAGTTCCAGAATCTAGTTGAAAAAATGATCATCCAGAAGACCAAGGAGAGTTCAGGCTTGTATACTAAAGATGATGGTATGAGATACTAATTCGCATGGTAAAGTGTAATTTTCACATGGAGAGAACATATCATAGAGAGATGATAATTTCCTTCAAATTAGTGTTCTAACTGTAACTATTTGATTTTTACAGGAAATAGAGAGATTGCACTGTGAAAGTTCTTTTCTCCTTCTGTTAGGATTTCTGGCCAAATTATAAGGCCACGGTGATCACTCAGAAAATATAACTAGTGGAGTTGCCACATACAGAAGTTAGCACAATGCTAACTTGTTTCTGTAAAAGCACAAACTTGATAAATTATGTAATTACAGTAATCAATTGTAAATAATGAGGGTAAAATTTTGCTTTTCTCAATGCAAGTGGTTATTGTTACTTGAAAGGATAAACTTTATCCCACACACCATTCAGGTGCAAAAAAACAAATCAGAATTATCGTAAGTGAGGGAAGAAAAAAGAAGTAAGCATTTTTCACCTACTATTTTATCTATTTCATGTCAGGGATTGCAAATTAGGTAATTTTGAAAAGAGCAAATATTAGGACTGATTTTTTTTCTTTTCAAATGCTTTAGTGAATACAATGTGAGAAGCTGGAACTTCCGTGCTATTGGTATTGAAGAAGAAATAAAACCAGAGGTGGGGTGGATAAGAAAGGAATCTGTAGCTTGCCAGTTTTAAACTGTGTGGACATTGTTCCTCCCATACAGATGAGATAGATTATGAAAAGTTCTATAA
>NW_005054316.1:50753-68608 GCF_000277835.1 Geospiza fortis
TTATCAGCAACCCTGATGAAAGGCCAGAATGGCTTGAGGTAAGGATTTCTAAAGTTTTCTTAAATATGAAAAACTAATTAGAATTTTAAATGGTGGCAGTATTTGACTGTATATCTTGTTCACCAGTCTGTTGTTCATGAGCTCCAAGGCAGAATGAGGCGCTCTCTTGTTATTTATCCTAGCTGCCTGAAGCCTGGGTGTGTTCAGTCTTCAGAATTACATCAGTAATGTGTATCGTTCTCAGGCTTCTTGAAAAAACGCAAAATCTCTTATGATGACAGTATGCCATTTGTGCTCTGAGGATAAGTCTATCTTTAGGTAAACCTTCAGCAATGCTTCCTCTTTTTCTCCTTTCCTCTCTTTTCTCTTACCTCTGCTTCCTTGCCTTTCTCTTCCCCTGTTCACAGCATAAATCTGACCCTTACTTTGAATATGAAGCCTTAAAGGTAGAGCAGCATTTTAGTAGAATTTTTGAACCAGAGAATTATGCATATATTATTTAGTCCTGTAGATGAATGAGATGTTTGTAATCAATTTTCAGTCTCTAATATTGGTAAATAGCAAACCTTTGTAAAAAGCATGTAAGAATGAGGTAACTGTGAAACAGTAGATCAAATTTACCCTCTTTGCATCTGTCTGCACATATATTAAGGATTTCCTCTGCCAGAGTTGCAAATGCACTCTGTGTGCACTCCCTTCCTGGATTTTTAATCTATCCATTTGTAAGTTATTTCTGAATCCACCTGAGAAGATTATCTCCATAGCACCCAGGTTTTCACATTTTGTGAAAAAGTACTTTGTCAGGATTTTTTAAACATGGTGCTCTTTTTTATTTGCACATGTTTTGAGAAATGAACACTTGCTCTAGAAATGTGTCTTTTATTAAGGTACTTACCATGGATAGTGTTTCAGGTAACTGTTCTTTAAAACTACTGATTCCTAGATTGTTAGAGCCAATCCTTATCAAGAGCACCCATCATCATATATTGCTACAAGACTTTTTTTGGTTGTTTCTTACCCGAAGACAGAATTGTGCAGAAGGGACGTAACTCCCAGCACACAGTGACTTTCCTACAATAGCATAGGAGGCATGGTATATGTGGCAAAACCTTGCTGGACCTAAAGTCCAGCAGGGTATTAGCAAGTGACATGAACTATGAATTCGTCAGCATATTTACATTTTATGTTACTCTGGAACAATGTGCTAATATTGGAACCTTGAAGATACCCAATCGTCTGTTCCTTACATGTTATCAACCATTGCTATTAAGTGATTTCCTAGTATCATCCTAAAAACGGTATGTTCAGCCATTTCTATTTAATAAGGTTCTGTGTGGGAACATTTCTGGTTACTACCCTTCTTAACCATTGTTTTTACTTACAGTGTCACATTAATCATGGATTTTGCTCATGTTAGCCATTAAAGATTTCCTTCAAGGAGGGCTTGGGGCAAATCTGGAAAATAGCTGACAGTCTGAAGGACTGACTGTCCTTTGTTTAGGGTAGCAGAAGAGTAGCAAATTATGTTCAGGCTCCTTAGTTTATAAGAGAAATAAGGGAAGCTCTGTATGTTTGCTGGAGTGTGGATCATTTACTCCAAAACCTTACTGAGTTTTTAATGCAGTCAGACTAGTTACCAAATTACATAATTACATAAATAATTTGGCTACATAATTACACAAGCAAGCACAGTATGGGATGTAGTAAAAGAGGTGAAGCCTCTTTAGTTTCCTTTTGAAATCTGTGCATGATTTCCTTGGAATAAAATTCCCTAGGACCCTTTCTATGGGCATTTCTCAAATTTTACCAAGTGTGAGCTGACTGATGACAGTCTTTTAATATGGCTTGCCTATAAACTTTCTTGAAAAACATGGATGTATGATAGCTAATAATTATGTGTATGGAAAGGAGGGAGCGCTGAAGTGAAAGATGAAGAGTAATGCTATGTGAGAGTATTTTTTTTGAAATATGTACATCTGAATCTCTCAAAGAATCAAAATGGGAGTTCTATTGTATAAAATGGAAAATACTGAACTAGAATAAAATACAGCATTTTGTCTCCCATCCAAAAGGACATTGCTTTTAGAACTCAGGAATCAAAGTATATGTAATGTCCATAATTTGAGAAAGGAGTTTAAAAAATCTGTACAGCTAAGTGGGACTAATTTACTAAAGAAATTACTAAACTGCTTTTGGGTACAGAGCATGAGATTTGTAGGGAATTTCAACTGAAAAATTCACACCCTGGAGTAGAAATAATCTGCTTACATGACTATCCTGTGCAGAGATCTTCATCATGTTCAAGTGGAACCTTGTCAGGCTTAGGGAGACGGCCAAAAGAGGAATTTTTTTTTAAATTGTCTTTATATTACATTTCTTTTCAAGCAAATGGGAATCTACATATCTTTATGGAAAAGTTCTTCTGTGTTGGCTAAACCACTATGCTGCATTGAATGACTTTGTTTATAAACATGGAGTTGTCTGTTTTGTCTGCCTTTTGCTAGTTTTGGTTTGAGGGTTTTTTTTCCCTAGTTGAGGTAGGTAGACCAGGAAAATGGAAATTGAATATGGTTATTTGCAAAGTAGAACTGTACTAACAACTTTAAAAAATGGATGGGCTGTATTCCTAGAAGCCCTGTGTAAGCTGACTTCTTTACAAACGTTGAAGAAAGATTGTGCCTGAGTATCAGATCTCAGCAGTCTGAAGTCATACTGACAGCTAATGGTTAAAGGAAGTAATACTAAGGTACTTACTCAAAGAATATTCAATTATAAAGTGTGAGATAACTATTTGACTTTATACACGTATCTTCAAGAAGTAGTTTTACAATAAATTACTTGTTTAGTTCTATTTTATTTTGTTTAGATTTTTGGCTGTTTTAGCAGAGAAAGCGTTGGCATGCCTTCCCCATCGAAAGAAAGCATGATTTTGCTTGTATCTGAAAAACAGCAGATTACTCATTCAGGTGACATACTTCATCTTATATCAAAAACTATATTTTTTCTAATGCGGTGGGCTGCTCACTTTCTTGAAAGTAGGGTAATAAGATCACACGTCTGTCTTTGCCCATTCATGCTTCTTCCTCTTCTTCTTCCGTGTTCCAGAATTCATGCGTTTTTGCTAAACATTGAACACTCCACTACTGCATTTCCCAGTTCTCCATATTCCTAAATTATTTTGAAATTATGACTTTTTCTGAACCAGACTGTTTATTTATGCAATTACACATTGTCTTTCTGTATTTTTTGAAAATATGGAGGAAGATGTGGCACATCCAGAATTATTACATTAATGATATTTAAAATGCAACATGATTAATTAACCAAGTATGGGATAATTTATGATATCTTGCATCACTGCCTTGCGTATGGCGCCAAAATGCATTTCAGGAAGAGAAACTGTTCTTACTAATATAGTTCTATTTGTTTATGTTTTCCTTAATAATATTGTTCTGTTTGTTTATGTGTTCAGTTTCTGTAAGATGAAGAGTAATGTTTTGTCATTGACAGTTGTCAAGAGAAAAGATGTGATCAAGGGTATAGTAAAGGTACCCCTTCTGCATCTCACAGTAACAGCCTCTCAGAAAGGATTGATAACTGTGTTTAACAAAAAGGTAATTCTAAATCAAACTCTTTTATTATTCCATTAGCAGTACATAGGAGAACTGAGTGGACTGTGATCTAGCATTCAAATTTTCCCATTAAAAAACCTACATATCTTTCTTATCAAAGTTAAATTTTTCTATATTTTTAAGTACAGCAGGAAATATACATTGTTCTTTTCAATTATAAACCTACTAGACAGTCCACACAAGTTGGTGGAAGGTAGAGATGTCTAATAATAGACATTCTTCATAGAAATTCATTTAATAGAAAATAATCTGCATTTCTGTTTAGAAAAGGTTTCCCTAAATAAAAAAAAATGCTAGTGGAATTAACTTTTAGATATAGAGTGGAAATCAGAGAACTAACTGTTTTCTACAGCTACTGAAAATATTTAGAATGGACAGAGACAGTTGTTTGCAAATAAGATTTATTCAATACAGCAACCTCTAGAAGCTTGAAAGTCATGAGTTTCACAACAGTCTGCATGACACTGGCTCACCGTTAGTTCCCTCATCAGTAAAATGTAAGGATATCTGTACCATTATAAGTAGAAATTTAGGTTTAAGATGCTGTTAAACTAAAGTTTGTACATTAATTTCCCACATGATTATATTACTATTTAGTGGTATGCGCCTGTAGAGGCTATGAGATAGAATGTGTCATACAGAAACCCAGGCTATCGCACATCTATGCTCATTGGTGCTTTACATTTGTACAATTTTAGTGCAACCAGTTTCTTAAAATTTATTTCAGGCAATGCAGTAAAACTTTAAAGCAGCATGAATGCTTTCTAGGGGTTTTAGTTAATTGGTGCATAATGCCTATGACAGGAGCATTTAAACCAAGAAAGGACTCCTGTGGATGGTTAAATAACAAAGCAGTACTGCAGTTTTGGTAAATGCTGAAATAATTTATTTGAAAGTCTGTCCTCCAGAACATTATCCCTCTTATGAAAAATAATTTCCCAAAGTGTAAGATTAAAAACATCTCTCCTCCCTACCCCCTACCTGCCCCTGCTATTTTCAAGTTGAATTGTTGCCTCCTCATAGGCTGGACTGATGTTATCTGACATCAGTGACTGCAATGTAAGTTATTTTACACCCAGCTGCTTAACACTGGGGGACCTCAACTCCCATTTAGAAATCTGTGTTCTGAAAATGACTAAGGCATTACGAAAGCCCCATGATGTGCCAGGAGAGGATTGGATTGGATATTAGGAATCATTTCTATTATCCAAAGAGTTGTCAACCATTGGAAGTGCCTAGGGGAGTGGTTGAGTCACCAGCCCTGGAGGTATTCAAAAGATGTATAGAAGTGGCTGTTGGGGACATGATCTAGTGGTAGACTTGGCAGTGTTAGTTTTACAGTTGAACTTGATCATCTTAAAGATCTTTTCCAGCCTTAATTATTCTATGATTCCATGATTCTGTTTGAGGGCTAAGCATTGCTTTCTGCAAGGAATGTGGGCCTGATATGACTCAACACCTGTATACAGCTTTATACCATCAACTGCTTCCAGGTTACTCCAGAACATGAGACACACATTGCTCAGGTTCTCAGACAGATACTGCCTTGACCAGCACATGAGACCTGTAGGAGTAGGCAGCCTTAAGGACATACTTTCTGTAGATAAAGCCAAGTCTGATGCAGTGCATGGATATCCATCTCTTGGTTAACAATACTCTTAAACTCTGTTCAAAGGCTGTCCATGATGACACCTAGAATCTCACTTCCATGGGAAGAAAGACTTTGATCCTAGCTTCTTGGTTTATGAAATGTGGAATTGCTGGGATGGATATGAGGTGCTGTTGAATAATTACTGATCAGGGGCAGGGGCAGGAGGAGCTGAAAAATCATCTGTGGGTGTTTCAGGAGGGAAAAGGTTGAAACTGCTTTTGAAAGCTTAGTAGTTTTGTTAAAGGACATAGAAGATAACCCCGTCTCTGCTGGACGATGGTGACACTTTAAACACTTCAGGTTTTCAGCCACGTGTTACTCTGTCTTCTAGTAGTTACCTTTGGTGAAAGGTGCCATACCAATGTGGTTATTCCTGTTTGCAGCCTGAAGTGCTGCCTCTGCCAGGCATTTTGCTGGCACTAGTTGACATGGCATTGGGCCAGTGTTAGCTTGAGTTACTGTATGATAAACCCTATTTCTCACAAAGTTTTAAGTTCCTCACAATATAAAGAACAACAGACAGCAGGCAGGTTAAGCATCTTTCTCGGATCTTAACTACCTGCTCTTTCAGTTAGCAATTATTGTTCTGATCTGCCTGTGGAGAGAAGAGATTACTCTGTTTAGACTTTTAAATTAAGAACTACTTTGTTATTGTGACCATATCTTTCTTGATTTTTCAGATGAAGGTTCTGACAACCATCAATATTGAAGTAAGTTCTTTTTTGTCTCCTTCCTGTTAAATAATTTTAAGTAAAAATCAGCATGTACTAAATTGAAATAAGTAGAAACTGAGCATTATTCTAATGTCAATTCTAATTTTGAGACTTCTGCGTAATTTTTCATAGGATGCTGTAGGTCAAATAGTTTCAATTTATTCCTTTCAGTTGTTGAAACAATTGAGTAACTTGATTTCTTTCCTCTGATAAATGAAACCTCAGGTGAATGCTTCTTTTTCTGCGATATTTTCCTTTACTCATTTTCTTGCCAGAACTTTTTCTTCTAAAATCCAAAACTTCAATTGTCACTGTAAAATTTAAATAAGTAAAATTTTAAGTTTATTAATGAAAAACAGTTCTACATTTTGCTGGGTGGATGATTGGCTGCACAGTGTAAGCATTAAAACCTTGTGTGTACCCTGGGAGCATCACTGCAGATTTTTGGTAATGAGCTTCTTTCAGATGATCTGTAGACAAGAGACATCAGTCTTAGCAAAGTGATGTGACCCCTTGTCCTAAAAGTCAATGGGGTATCTTGTGCCAGGAGGCATTGTGGGAGTTCTAAAATACAATAGAAGTACTCCACAACAGAGGCCCTACTACTCCAACTCAGAAAACAGCTCTGGGCCTCAGCTATGTTTAATTTATTGTACTGGCTAATCTGACCTGTGGAATCAGTGCAGATGGGTAATTGTGAGAAATATTCTTGAGACCAATTGACTTTTGGAAACTTCTACTAGAATTAAGCTTCTCCTACAGAAGTGCTACAGGAGTGAATTTTAGTCATTCCTACTTTGCTTGTAGGAGCCACTTTCCCCAGTTCAAATATGCAAAGGTAGGATCTCCCCCAGAGATGTCAAGGGAAAGAAGATGGAAGAAGCTGGAGTGCTAGCCTGATGCTGCAGTGGGCTGCAGGGTCCCTTTCCTTTTTGAACACTAAGCACTTGTCTTAAAATGGTTCCTCAATGAATGTGAGGGGGACAATATTTGGCAGCTGTGGCAATATTAGGACCATT
This sequence comes from Geospiza fortis, assembly GCF_000277835.1. NCBI lineage: Eukaryota > Metazoa > Chordata > Aves > Passeriformes > Thraupidae > Geospiza > Geospiza fortis. The sequence goes on from NW_005054316.1 coordinate 57,769, forward strand.
GAAGGACATCTTTGCCATAAAATGTGTGAAAGAAAGGAGGAAAGATAAGAGCCCTTGAGTGACAGGATGGATAAGAAAATAATGAAAGGGTTTTTCTGGTACAGCAGCCTAGTTTGTCTGTCAAGTATAGCAGCACTAACAAGAGAAATTCTTATAACCTTTCCTCTGAAGCTGAAACCTGTTACTTTGACTGCATCATCACAACAAATTAGTAACAAATGTAAAATTAGTGACAAATTAGTGACTACAAACGTAAAATCATCTTTTTCAAGCCATTTAGTCATTGTTATCTGACACTATTATAAGGACCTCAAAAAGCCACAGTTAACAACCTCTTCCATAAGAATTACCAAACAATCCACAAGGCCTCTGCAGGACTGACATTTTCCACATGTTTATTGTAGTAAAGAGCACAAAAAATCCTTGTAAATGTATTACCACCTGCCCACAGATCATTAGGAAGGAAAAAAGCTTTCTCCTGCAACAGAGCGTTGATATCCTCTGTCAGGATTTTGGACCCTTTACACTACGAGCAAAATCAATATTGTGTACAACAATGGAAATAAAAGTAGAAGCATCAGGACTCTGATCTATACTTTGCAAGAGAAATTGTTTTACATTAATACCTGTATGATAGGAGGTATACTTGAACAATGGCTTAATATGAGCAGATGTATATATTTGTAAATAGTTGACCTACCCATTGGGAGGATTAAAATTATTACATAAAGTTACTTATTTTCGTAAGCATTTTTTTCAGTTTTGTCTTTATAGCTGAAATTTTGGACCGCCTTTAAATTTCTTTTGTTTCAAACCAAACTGTATCCAGGTAAAAGCTTAATCTGCTTTACTATGATGTTTTAGCTTAAGCTTTCTCTGCTCAGAGTGCTTTTTCAGAGTGTTATTCCAGTTCAACTAACACTATATGTTTATTGTATCCTCTCCTGTGCAACATTTGTGCCTCTCAGGTGAGTCATTGATAGCAGAGGTTGAGCCTGGTGCCTCTGTAACTTCATGTATGAACTATTCCTGGAGTAGAGCTCTCAGTGGAACTAGACCTACATGTGCTAGTGCAGAATATATGTGAGTTATGTGGAAATGGTTTAAAATATGTACTTACGTGATAGAAAAGTTGATAAATTTACAGAGAAAATCCTTTTTTAGCTACTCTTTTTATTTTCTTCAGGATACTGCTTGGATCACTGGATGTGATTTCCTGCCTAATCTGAAATACGTCGTGGCTGTAACTGAAAGCACAATCATTCTCTGGGACTATAAATCAAAAGAGAGAGAGGTATTATGTTGGATCAGACAAATGCCAGAATGAAACCTGAAAGTTGATCAGTCTTTGCTTCTGATATACATTCACATCCCTTTGGTCTAACAGGATGAAGACTTTTCACTTTTGTTGTTATAGGAACTCAGTGAAACAGTGGAATTCACACTAAAGGAGGGATACTCTCTACATGCCAAATGGGATTATTAAAGTATATTAAAAGCTTGGTAGAAAAAGAAAAATTTTACACTATGGTGCAAACAAACCCCCGAAGAATTTATTTTCCATGTGTATCTAGTGCATATATGTGCACCTGTGTACCTAAAATGTGTGCATGGGCATATATATATCTCAGAATCTATTAAGACTCAAGGAACATGTTTTACAAGGAATATAACAAAGATTCTTTTGAGGTAACTTCCTGATTTAAAGGAAATATTTCTTCATCACCTGTGTTTTGTTCAGGACTTTCTAAGATAAAAAAACATTTCGATGTTAATAATGTATGTCCAAATTGTTAAAGTTCTCTTTAATCTCTTATGCATTTTTGCTGACACATATCTTAGCTTTTTCTTCCTGTTCCTGGAACTTCTCTTGGAAATTCTAAGTTAGCTGAGATGATGAGGAGAAGCAAAGTAATTATTTTTTGGATATGTTTTTTTTAGGATTTTTTTCCAATATTAAAAGGTTGCTTCCCAAGCTCAGAGAGGTCAATTTAAGTCTTTTTGTCAATCCAATTGGACTTCTTGGAGGAGGGCTCAAATATTTATTCTCCACCTATTATTCTCCAAGTTCCCTCATTACCCGCAGTGAGGGCTGCAGGTATCCTGTTGATGAACAGGTGCAGCTCTCTTTCAAGACCACACAAATAATATGTGGACAGTCCTATCTCTATTACATCTCCAGTGTTTCTGTGCTACACAGACAGCATTGATGCAGTTAATTCCTATGGCATGCAAACAGTTCTAGTTTAGGTTGGCAAGGATGATTTAACCAAATAACAGATGGAGTTGGGCAGTAGAATCAATAAACAATGTAATGCAGGTGACCCTGAATCCCATTCCTGGGCCTTCTAGCAAAATACCACAGTGTCTTGCAACTGTATTCATTCACACTATTTCTGTGCTTCAAAAATTGAATCACCTACCCATATTAGTACACTTGACACTCCCAGGCTGTATTATTAATTAGGACTCTGATATAGATTCTTCCTGTGTATTACTGCTATAATTTGTGGTTTGAATTATTCTTTAATTTGGTTATTTCCAATTTTCTTGTAGAGATCATCTTCGTTTTGAGCAGGAAACAATATACGGTCTTAGCAAATAAACCATCCCACGCAGTATGCAGAGGTCCTTCCTAGAATTTGTAATTAATACTTTTTCACTGAAATACAAAAAGCTAGCTATGAAACAAAATCTTGCTTAAATCTCTAGGATTTGCTTTTAACTCCTCTTTGTGATGGCCTTCCATGAGTTTCTGATACCAGGAAACAGCACAGGGGCCGCCTAAAGAAAAAACAAAGTCAAGATTTGAATGCTGATGTAGCTAGATAAGCATGATAGATTCAATTTAAGGACCCTTATGCAATGTCTAATAAACTCTCTACCACATTCCACAGGGTAATGGCTTTGTCATCAAACCAATGAAAAACTGCCTGCTCTGTGTTTCTACGGTGACTATGGCAGATAACCTGGCTAGGGATACCATCTTAATGGGAGATGATAAGGGTTATGTTTATCTGCTTACTATCACCAGTGATGACTTCATAATGAAACAATCTAAAGCTGGAAAAGTATCACAATTTAAAGTCATGGATGCTGAATCTTTTGACATGTAAGTTGCTTATGATAAAATGTTATTAGTATTGCATTATGTTTCATTTTTAATTTGGATTTTGTTTGCCCTAAGTGGAGGATTAGCTTCTGTTTCTAAATTAAGTCCATCTAACTAAAGAAAATAATTTTTCAAACTGCAGTAAGTATGATTTGCTTCTTGTTGACTGAAAGAAGTGCCATCATTTTCAGTAGAAGATTTTACAAGAGATCTTACAGCTGAGAGGATGCAGAATACAATTCAAGGGCAGAATTCACAATTGCTGTTATCCTGTTTGACAAAGGAACAGCTTTTTTGTGCCCCATGAGATGGAAGCATTATTGTGACTAGAAAAGAGCATGGTTCAACCCCGACCATCTCCCTGCTTGCATTTGAGTTGGAAGAGTGGTTCTGTGTCTGCCCTGGATATTAGCTGTTAGCACTGGTTGTGTGTATGATCTCACTGGCAAAACCCCTGTCCACCTACAGGCACATCACAGTAGTTGCTATTGCAGCCTAATGGCTTCTCCATTTATATCCCTAGGCCTAAACGCAAGCTGCACGATGACTGGGTTGGGAAGGTTAAGTATTTTCCTACCCTAAAACGTTTTGGATCCTGCTCCACAGACAGTATTAATTCATTTGTTTTAGATGACATAAAGCGACTAGAGGACCACTTGTAAGTATCTGACATCCTGTAGAAAACAATAGATCTTCTGCTTTATAACTGCTGGAGATCAGTGCCTCATGAGATGTCATCTTGTTATATTGAATCTGCCTTTTCTATTAGCATTGCTAATAAAAGCAAAAATACAGTTGTTTAAATGCTTGGATATTTTTGTGTGCTAGCTTTTGATGTAGGAGAGGACTGTTCATATATGATCAGGACTCAGAACCCTTAAAATATGTTATGTTGACAGTGTTGTCTCCTCCAATTTCTCCTCAGCAAGCAAATTTTAGTTGGAAAAATGATTGGTTTCTTGCACATATATCATATATCCATTCATTTAAAATTTATACCAAATCAAAAATAAACCCTACTAAATTTCATTTACAGTTTTATTTTCACAAGTTTGAGTTATACAAGATTAAACCAAGAGCACAATTTATTCTAAGGGCTGTGAAGTGGTTCTACCATGCAGCAGAAAGAGGTTATGGCCTCCTTATTTGTACCAAGTCCTAATTCATATGGCTCATCAATGCTATTAGCTGATTTAACTGATTCCAAGCCTAATTAGTCTGTGAGTTCAGAGAATTTCATAGAACAACTAAATAATACAAATTCAATTTGTTGTAAGAAAGACCTATAAATAATATATAAATAGAACTTTTCATTCAAATGCTTCAAAATATTGTAAATATTAGATCAGCTTCTCAATTCCTCTGTGAGGTACATCCAGAGAGATTAATAGATTTTTTAAGGCTAGTAGCCACAGTTATTATAATCTGGTTTATTTCTTGCATAACACATGCCATAAATATTCTTGTTTTTATTCTTGAATGAATACAGTAACTTTGGGTTTTATGAGTATTGCATGTCTGTTGAGGATGGGGAAAGTTAACTATGAAACACTTTTAGATTGTCCAAGGTCACATACTGTGTCAGTTGAAAAGCTGAGAAATCCTGCTTGCTTTTGTTGGGAGCTTTGGAAAAATATAATTAGTTAGAGAGAAAGAAGACTGCAGAGCGAAAAGTCTAGTCAAAAGAGTAGATGCTACCATCATATACTTCAATTCAGAACATAAACTGCAACTATATTGGCAGTTCTTTTTCATTTCACACTGGCTATAGTTGCATCTGAAAATGCAATAAATACATATGCAATAAATACATATCTCTAAGCAGTTTCTCACAGTAGATAGATGAAATTATATTTAGACAACTGAAAAATTACACAGCTGTTAAAATGAAATTAATAGTCCTAAAAATATCTATAGATCAAATGACATAGTTTAGAAATATGATTTACTGGTTCTAACAAAAGAAATTTCCCCAATTAACTTTGTAGCAAGGAATTGTTTTTGTACTCCAAGAAGGATGCATCTTCTCTCTTATAGGACTTAAGTTTGTTGTCAATAATGGCTGATGAACAGCTACAATATCTTCTTGTAAAGTATCTAAAAAAGAGAGATATGGATGGAATAGAATAATAGAAGCACAAGGTGCTTCTATTGCAAGGCCGTGGCTTGAGCAGGACTTCACCAGTGCCAGAATCCCTTATTCCCATTGATCTTGGAATAGTATCAAGACTGTCCATTAAAAAGCTAATGGACAGTTATATAGAAGTATAAAAGGTGAAAAATTCTTAGGAAATCTGTTAGTATACATTTAAATCAATTAATTGTTATTTTGTCCTGTCAAGAGAATTAAGACTTCTCTGTTAGAGTTCTGGAAAGAAATATTTTCTCACTCTAAATAATAGGAAGCAAACAGCGTTTTATTTACACTTGCCTAGAAATAACAAGCTCTTTCATTAATTCCTTGAAGTTTCCAGAGTCTTATGTCAGATTTTCTGCCACCCCCATTTATGGTTTTCAATACTGATGGCTGCTTTAGCCCAGAATAGATGAACTAATACTTGTCTGAATTTCAAAGGAAAAAATTAAAAGTATTCTTATTTAGTTCTGTACAGCCTATTTACAGTGGCAGTCATTGTTTCCTGGGAATGGCAGGTGTTAACCCTGCTATAGCTACACCCAAAATCCATAAAATATTCTCTCATTTGTAGCAATGAATGAAACTTGGAGAGGCAAGCAGAAGTTGCTCAAAGCATGAGTTTAGAAGGGACACTGAGTCAATATCAGTCTGTGTTGTCTGTTTGAATTCCCATGATTTAGCAGTGAATGTAGTAGAATAACTGTTGAGCTTCATATACTTGTGATCTCTTCATGCTGACACACAACACAAAATAGATCATATAAGCATTATTCATTGTACCGTACATTGAAGAGAAGCAGCAGAAAAGTAACTGCACTTACTTAATGTAACATTGAGATCACAGTAGACCTCCATGTCTGGAACAAGTAAACACAGTTTCTTTGGTAGTTTTCCTCAGTGATAAACTGCTTTAAGCACACAAGCTTGTGTGCAGCTTACTTTGGCAACAGCTACCATTTTAGCAGTCTGTTTAGCAGGAGTTTGCCTGTTAAAAAATTCAGGTGTGCAGATTGAATATTTATTTCTTTAATGGCAAGTGCACTCTTCCTGTTTTGTTGATGCCAGTATCAGTCTAAGTCTCTGTTGTAAATCAATTTGCTTTTAACATGAGATTGCATACATTGCAAACAGCTATTTTGTATACTACAGAAAAATAAGGCAGAATGACTGTAGACTGTATTTTCCAAATATTTCTTACATGATTGTTTTATTAATGATTGCAGACCTGTAAAGGAATTTTCTGTCCCGAAAGGAGTAAATGCCTTCACATACTGTGGAAAGGCAAAAGTCATTGTCACCGGAGGTAGGTATTGGGTTTTTTCCAAGAAATTGTTCTTGGAAAGAAAAATGTGAATTTTTTTATTTGCGTTAAATAAGACCAAATAAAGCTGAGTTAAGCATCTTAAGAATTTCAACAATGGCTTCTGCCTACAATTAGAGGAAACAGAGGCCTTGCTTTTAATTTCTCCCAGCCCTTGTCTGAGGAGATATGCTTCCTGACAGGAATCTGTCAAGGGCTTCATCTGGGTTTGATTAAAGTATCATTTATATAATAAACCAGAAGAAACAGTATGTTCAACTACTCTAAGGTATGTTTCCAAGTCACCGTGGCTCCGACCAGGTTATGCACATTATTCCTTGCAGTATTGGCAGAGCTCCCACCCTATTACTCTTCCACCTTCTATTCATATCTTAAGCAGTCACATTGGCCCGTCTTAATACTTTCCATTGCTCTCTCTGGTCATGTTTCCCAAAAGTGTTACTGTTGGTTCTTTCTCCTAAAGCAGACTGCAGAAATGGCACTCTTACATCCACTTCTTCCTTATTAGCCAATAATGTTATGGGCCTGTCTACTGCCGTGGTCATGTTTGATGCTGCAGAAATGCTGCAGTATGGCAGCAGCCTTGTTTATAAAGTCTGTCTGATAGGGTGGTGCCCTCGAGTGACATTGGTGCTGCTTTTCTTCAAATCTTTATTGCTTAAAACTTTGTTAAAAATTGCAAGAGCAAACATAATAATTCTTACATCTACCTATAAGAAAAACTAGAAAATGGCCAAGACTCTGCTGTCCAGCCTTGATAATATACATGGCAGTATATGGGACATAATGCAATTCATGTTGAATTGTAAGAGTTTACCAAGAGGAAAACTGAAAGATATCAAAATAAATATCAGGCAGTTGTATTGATTTTCTAGACACAAGATTTAAAGGAAAAGCTGTAGAGGAGTTATTAGTGAAAATTTTGAAGTTTAGCCTTGGAGGAGATACTGTTTACACAAAAAAATAGTAGTCTGAAGAAATTTATTGATGACATAGAGAGGTCCTATTCAACAAAATGCAGTCACTATTTCCTACAGGTACCACAGGAGCATTTTGCTGTAATAATAAAACCAGGTTAAAGTGTCTGAATAGGAAAGAATGTCACAGGAACTAGAAAAGGTTTCTTTTACACACTGAAAATTCTTCTTCCAGAAATAACAGAAGAGAAAAATCTGGATAAACTTTCTAAGAAAATTATAATAGCTGTGGTAGGCCAGACCAAAGGTCTGCCTAATGCACTCAGCCCACTTTGTCAGTGACCAGCAGTTAACACTTGTGGCACAGAAAAGAAATAGGACAATCATGCAGCATGACGTGCCCTCGGTGCATGTGCTGGTTCTGTCTTCCTGATATGAACCACATTTGAGAAAGATTAGTTGAATATAGAAAAGTATATAGAATATAGGAAAAAAGGTGGGGAAAGGGACCCATTACAATCATCAGGTCCAACTCTTAAGTGAATGGCCCATAAAGTGATTGAACTCACAATCTTGGTATTTACAGGAGCAGGCTCTAACCAACTGACCTAAGCTCTAACTGCACCATTGTGCAGAGATTTAAAAAGTATGTTCTCTATAACCTAGAAAAATGACAATTAACAAGGAATGCCACTGATGTCTATTAGAGCAAAAATTAGAGCAGTGATATTCAGGAAGAGTCTTCTGAATAGTGACAGTTGCAGAAAAATATTCTCAGTTTTAAATGAAGCTTGGATTTTTGAAAAGGTTAGATTGCATACTTGTTTGTGATGGTTGGAGGATGGACTTAGAATGCAGGAGCTCCTATCCCATCTAAACAGATCCCTAATCAGGATATTTTAGAAGCAGATGAGTTTTCTCAGTATTGAATTGTAATCTGTTTTGCCTTTGACTGTGCAGAAGTACTGAAAGTACTTGAGTTGGAATCCTGTCTTGCTTGTTCACCCACCATACTTCATCTTGTAATTGAAGGGCATCCTCCTGCCTCTCACCCTCATTCCCAAAGCTTAGCCCTGCTGCTCCCCTTGAAATGAAAGGAAATTATTCCTGGGCTATATTGCTAAGAGTCCCAGAGCACAGTGGGAGTGTCCATCCGAAGGCAGAGACAGGGTGGGGTCATGTCTTTCAATTTCAAGCTGAAGTTAGATCAGTCAGGACCTATTGTGAAGCTGCACCCAGAATTTAGAATAATGCTACAGCTCTTGAGACACCCCTCTACTAAAGCCTTCAAAAGCTGAGCTTTAGAGTTCTGTGCTCTGTTAGTAGAATACACTGCTCCCAATGGCACAGTATACCATCAGGCTGGAGCACACTATGTTTGCCTCCATATCTTAAAAGTCATCTCACTCTTGACTAATTGAGAAACACATGTTGATGATCCAATTAATGACAGATTTAAATTATTTTAAATGAACATAAGCTAGTCCTGTTAATTAGAGAGCCTGCAGTTTTACCTGTAATATACCCTAAAAAGGAGAGATCAAAACAGGTAAATAATTCAGGAATCATAATATATAGATTTCTTGGTGACCTGTTCAAACATTTGTAAAACCTATGTTTATTTGTCTCATTTGGCAATTAACATAAAAGAAAAATCCAGCCTTTGATTGCAGGCTAGCTTCTAAAGTATTCAGCAGGGGTAAATCTGCTCAACATTTTAGTAAGCCCTACTTAGTGTTATTTAGGCAGGTGTTTATAGCACAAATGGAATATTACATACTGTGATGAATTATCATTGTACTATTTAAACCATCATTTATTTGTATTTGGTCATGCTCATGAGTTTGTCAGTACTGTGAACAACCTAATTTAGTCTTCTAGATATTTGAAATTTATAAAAATGAATAAGATAAAAACAAACCTGGTACTGAGTTTGCTTTTCATGCTTAAGGCTAGATTTCAATCAGTAAAATGATAAAAGCCTGATAGCAGCCTAAAATATGGAGCCCAGAGATGTTTAAAATAACTTCCCTGTGTGGCATTTTGCATTAATATTACACTGAATGGTAAGTTTACATGGTTTTCTTCTTATTCTGTATTAATTTCAATTCCAGCTATGTCTTAACCATCACTTCAGGGAATGACTGCAGTTAAAATCAAATCAGGAATACATATAAAAGCAGGAGATGATCAGTTTTCAATGATTCATCAACTTCTAACCCTATTAGTTCTTCAAGTTTGGCTGTTTTCCTGCGAGCAATGAAACAGAGGAAAAACTGTTAGTGATTTCTAAATCTAACAGTAGCAGATTATGAGTGATAAAAGGAGCTACTCTGCACTTGTTCAGTTTCCTTTGTGAATTCCTGGAACAAGTGAAGCACATTTTCAGGAATTCCCAGGAATCCCAGTGATAGAAATCACCAGAACTCCTCTAGCATTAGCTCTCAGAAGCGTAGCCAACTCTTTTCTGTGATTCCATCCAAATTTAAGAAGAGCATACAAAGACAGACAAGGAAGCACAAAGAAAAAAAACAGAGACAATTGTCACTATGATGAACTAGTTCTCCAGATGTCTGACTGTTCTGAAGAGGTTCTGCAGACATTATAAGGCAAGATAATTTATAAGACATATTTGAAGGAAAGACAAGTTCTTTTAAAGGGTAAGGAGTTTTCTGCTGTGTGGGCATAGCAGCCTAGAAAGAAACCAGGAGATATGTATTTTTTTACAGTCTTTTGAGGATGCCAGGCTACGCCTAGTATTTCTCCATTCAAATATGTTATTGTTCTCAAGTGGGTTTCAACGCCACTGGAAGGCAGACATCTCAGCAGGCTTGTAATACCACACAAATTGCAAAACTGTGTCAGCAAGAGAGACAGACAAAGCACCACATTTTCAAAGTATTTGAGTCCATAACATCTAACTAGATGCTAACTAGAGCTGTGGTTGTAGAATGGCCATTCTAAAAAAACCCTAAACATCTGGTTTTATAATTGTTTATCCTGAAAAGGGCCATACACAACTGAATCTGTTTTGATTCAAATCACTGATTTCACAAAATCTTTTAAAATTGCTGTTGAATAGATCATCTTCTTCAAGCTTTTCTTGAATGTGCTTGGTACCCAGACTTTCTGTGTCAGGATTCTGAATCCTGGAGGCATATTTGGAGCATGGAGAGAACAAATGTTCCAGGAAATGTTCCAGGTTAGCAGTGAATCTTAGGGCCAATCTGGCATTAGTCCAGAAAGAGAGCAGAGAGCACATCAACTATAATAATATCTACCATTATCTCCAGATCAGTAAAACGAACTAAAATGAATCCACTATTTCACATAAAAAGCAAACAGTATTTATT